>NC_136636.1:17153908-17293908 GCF_949748355.1 Melanostigma gelatinosum | reverse complement strand
CTCATCTTCACCTTCCACAGAAAGGAGATTCTAAGTGAATCCAGAGATCTGAGCCAAGGACGCTTTGGTTATTGTTTCATCCTGGCGTGGCTGTGTGTGCCGCTCCTTCTGGTCAGTGGACTCCTTTACGTCCACCTGCGCAAGAAGCAGTGAGCTAAAACCATAAAGGATGGAAAACCTCTCAACAAGAGTGTGATGCTCTTCACTCACTTTCCAGTTATAGAAACTGCAGCTGAGCAAATGAGATGAGTTAGAAGGAAATACTTTTTTAAATGATACAATTCTCTATTATTTTTGACTTAATATCCACTCTACCGTGCAGCGTGGATTGTGGGAAATGACATAGTTGTCACTCAAGATCAAGAAAACTAAAACTCAGTCATGCTGTAAGATCCAAAGATCATATTAATGTTACATGAAGGATTTTGATAGAAATTAAAATAATGAATGCACAACTTGTGCTTCGTGTATGATTGTGATTTTTTGTTGTTGTTGTATTTTGTACCTGTATACACTGATTGTTGATGTAAAGTTTACTGAAGAGCACTCCTGTATCAAAAGGTATATCTGTGTAAGACCTGTTTTGTTTTGTAGCAAGTGCTTCCTGTGTAACACAGTGCAAGTGCAATCCTCTGATACTACATCATGGTTGCAAAATGGGTGTGCCCTCTTTGTCATTTGATCACTCGTCGTGTTGCGGCACTGATTGCGTACTTTATATTAAAGTATGCTCGCACCGTTTTCTACAGAATAGAGAGCAATGAGCTGATAACGAACTGGCTGGTCGGTACTTCTGGGCGTTTTCGTTTTTCACAACGGTATTTCCAAAGGGAAAAAAGAAAGAAACTACTGTGATTGCACCTCACAGTCAGATACTCTACCAGGTGTTACTCAACAAACCTACCTGTCAGGCTGGACGAGTCCAAAAGGTAAACTGTCAGGTAAATAACAGCCATTTAGATATGACAATTTATTCACTAAAGACTTTTAGCAAGGGTATGACCTGGAACCAGAATATCAAGTCTGATTTATTTGAACTCCTGCAGCTGTGAAGATCCGAGAGAGGCACGGTAGGATCGTATACGTTTGTGTCAGAAGCAGCGAACTGATCTGTCAGCTGCAAAGAATTTCTGTAAGCTGAGAACAATGTCGCCAAGAAGGAGTGGAAGGTTATTGAGTAGTGAGATGACATGCAGGGGAGGGAACACATGAAGAGCTACAGCTCCTGAGAGCTTTTGAGAAGCCTAATACTTGAGCCTGAGAGATGAGACATGCTGCTCCGGTGAGTTTTATGTTAAGTTGCTTTTTGTGTGTTGAAACAGATTTTTGTTTCGATCACTTCTATTTATCTATTTTCTTTCTTCTTGAGGTGGGAGACAGGACATAAAATGTGTTCAGGACTGAACTTGTGAACCCTGAACAGACTTTTTCCCCGAAACGATTGTCTGCAACATCAACAGCAGGATATCATATATGTTCTGGGCAGCTCTTGGAAATATTGTGACTTTTTACCAGAGGGATGAATGAAATCACTTTAACCAGAAAGAAGGGTGACATGAGCTGGCCTGTGTTAGTCTTGTCGTCAGACAACAGGAGTCAGTGGGCGGAACTTTGACAGGTATCACTTATTCCCAGAGACACACTAGGCTGCAGTCATGTCGAACTCCCAAGAGCAGAGCCTTGATGAGAATGCAGTGTTCCTGCCGGTCAACGAGTCCTCCCCGGAGTTCATCCACTGTGAGAAGCAGCGTCAAGCAGTGGAGAGACTCCTAAATTCAGGACCAGAGGCCTTCTACAGCTCCATCGGCACAGAGCGCTCCGGCTGCTTCTTGTCTTCTGAGGAGGTCAGCCAGATAACCAGCTGGGCTCAGGACTACCGCTTTAAAACGCCACAGGTGCAAAGTCAGGAGAATGGAGGGGAAGGCAGCTCAGAGATGGAGGACGCCTGTTCTACCTACTTCCCTTCCCACTCAGACACACCAGCCCCGGACCTGGACCTGGGCTGGCCTGAAAAAGGCCCCTGGGTGCCAAAGGGAAGCGTTACAGTCCACACCAGCCCCCCTGCTGACGGAGCACCTCCAGTCAGACAGATCATCAGATGGCACTTGCAAAAGGCTCGCCAAGTATGCAAACATTTTTTTAATGGATGAACACAACACATTTCTTGATAAGGGTGGAGGTGAAGCACATCCGTACTAACCGGAGGAACTGGTAATTTACTTATCAAAGTTTTTTGACACTTAATATTTTCACATCACCACATTTCAGAGAGAAATGTTGTAGTCTTTTGCTCCACGATGTTTATTTGGCGAGTTTAAGATTTGACTTGAAAATCATAAATAAACTGAAAAATATAAAGCACTGCTTCAGTTCAAACTCTCAATAGTATATCGAGTATTCAGACATGAAGCAATCTACACCAGCTACACAATTAAAATTCAGCTTAAAGGTTCAAATACATCGATAAAAGATAACCACCTGACACAATCTGCTTTTACTTAACTCCATTTTTGCTGGTAATAGTCTACCTGTTCTGTTTTACTTCTGTAAAAACCTCATCACTTCTTCCATTGCTACACCAAGGTAAGCACACAACTATTTTCCTCTGAGAAAAACAAGACGATTTCCTCTTTGTGTAAGCCACGTTCTGAATAATCCTGCCAACTACAGGCTGTGACATTTTGTGTACTACACAGGTTATCGCCATAGTGACAGACAGATTGACAGATGGTGCAATAATTGGCGATTTACACGATGCTGCTTCACGGGGGGTGTCTGTCTACATTATCCTGAACCAAAGGTCCATTCAGGAGAACTTCACGCTCAACAGGTTCAGGCATCCGGTGAGTCACCTCCTACAAATCAACACACACCTACATAGCAACCGTCTGCTGTGTTTGTTTGACATGGCAATGAATAAACCACAGACTTTGTTTAGCCAAAACCAAATACCACCAATTTAGAAGAACAACACATGGTGTTGTGGGATTCTTTCTAACAAGATTACATCTCGATATAGGCGTCAGAGTTATTAAAAGCTTTCTACACTGCATATGTACTCTTGAGCGGTATCTCAAAGGTGTCCTTTACTTTGGTATGCTTATCTTAGGAATGTAACATGTGCTTTTAACACCTTGTAGTTCAATAGGTTGCACAGCATTCATGAAATGTTGTACCTGATGTTGTGATGAGTGAATGACCGACGACTGAACAGAAATTAAAACGCTCCGTCTATATAGTATATATATTGCTTCAGGGATGACATATTTTTGCAGGCCAACCGCGGAAGTTAGCATCGCACTGGTTACCTCGACAAAACACCAATCTGATTTTTCCATTTGATTTTGTATTATTGCAGAAAATAAAAATGAAATAAATTCAGTAGAAAACACGTTCATGATACTTTATCTTCACTACACTTTTAGGATTTTCTAAGCGTGAATGCAGTCACCAGAAGTAAAAACAGCTGTAAACAAACTACACCAGGGTATCTGCTGACATATTTTACATCGTAGAAACCCTTTAATTGCAATATCTCAACATCTACAAGATAAATTGGAACAGAATTTGGTCCAGACATTCATAATTCCTCCACGATGTATGCTACGTTTTCCTCCAGCATGAAGTTGACATTTGTCAGGTCAAATACTTTGGTTTATGACTAAATACCTGCAAAACGAATGGCATTCCCATCAGCCACATATGTACTACAACTGTTAAGTCCAAATGTTAGCATGCTAATGTTAACATTGTTAGCATTAATAATAATTTACCAAATGTTAGCATGCTAACAGCCTAAAATAAGATGGTGAACATGGTCAAATGTATACCTTCAAACACAAAATGATATCAGCATGTTTGCACTGTCACTGTAAGCATGTTAGCATGCTGATGTCAGCATTTAGCCTAATGCTCCTATGGCTGCAGAATCCTGTATAAATACAAACCTTGTGTATGACACAGGACATTACATGCCGGTTCATCACATTCCGTCATGGATAAACACCAAGTTTCAGTATTTCAGTCTCGAGTTTCAACCTAAGTTTGTGATTTTACAGAACATGCGGGTCCGTGTTCTTGGAGGGAAAACCTTCTGTTCAAGGACGGGAAGAACGGTGGTCGGGGAAATGAAAGAAAAGTACCTTCTGGTGGATTTAGAGACAGTTATTCATGGCAGCTACAGGTGAACAGTTTTTTATTTGACCTCATTTCTCTTATATGTATCACACACACACTTGAGAGTGTTGTAACACGCTGTCTTTGCACTCTGCAGCCTCACATGGACAGACGCCCACCTGCACCGGCAGCTGGTCACTGTTCTAAGCGGGCCAGCTGTTAAATCCTTCGATAGGGAGTTCAGGGTCCTTTTTGCGGCTTCGCTTCCCTTCCCAGACACATGGAGGGTTGCAGATACTCGGGTAGATATGCCTCATCAGCTAAAAGACAGCTCAGATCTTGGGTTTAAAGGACTTCACCATTTGGAGCCTGAGATTACCAACCCTCCATCCCCACCTGCCGATTATCTCCTGGACTGGGAAGCCATGGGGGTTATCCAGAGAAACAGCTGCTTCCCAGACAGTCCTCTTGATCAGCATGAGGAAATCATGGCCAAGGAAATACCAGTCCAGAGCAAAATGCTGTTCATGAAAAACACACCCATTGTGGAGGGTTTCACTAACAATAGAAACCAGTATGTTGAAAAGAAAAGGTACTTGGATCTTGCACCTTCAACCAATCTAAGTTGTCTTTTTACCAATCATACAGTATACATATGTAAAACTTACTTTGACATTTACACAAATACATACTATAATTTACCTTTTACTGAAACTTGCACCAAAATATTGAAGCATGTTTACTGTTTGTTATCATTCTTTGAGTAATTTCCCCCGTGTATCACAGCATAGTTGTGATATTTTGTGCTTCATGTTTATTTCTCTCTTTTTGTGTGTTACAGGGTAGATGAAAACACCTCTCCAGTGACAAACAATGTGCCAGATAAATCAACAACTCTCAAGTAAGTCTTGTTACAGCCAATTCTGTCATTATACTGATTACGAGTATTGGCTCAAGTCTTTATCTGCTAACTTTAAATGCAGGTATTTTCCCAGGGATCTTGATCATTTTCATAGCAACATGCAGCCTTGGCCAACAGACACGACAGCTCAAGAAAGAATGAAAAGGTAACACCCAAAACATAAAGGAAACACACTGAATAAATGATTGATATATCATATCTAAAGGAAAACGTTTTTTTCTCCTGCAGGGTGCAACACATAAAAAATGAAGCCATTTACAGGCAACTCTCCATTGAGAAGAGCACCAATGTAGATGACCAAAAAACAACAAGACTTGATGATGATAGACTTCATAGAGCTACAGAACCAACGCACAAAATAACCATACGGTCAAGGACGGAGGCCGTTTTGGAAGGAGAGAGCAGCGTAAAAGAAATTAGCTCCGAAGTGGCGAACACACCATCTTCGAGAGTAAGAAACTCTCTTTTCTGTCAAAACACTTTCGTTAAACTTGTGAAAAAAAATTGAGAAACTGAAATGCATTTCTCTCCTCACAGAAGCCTATAATCCTGAGGATGCCGCAGGCTGAGAGCGTCAGCTCTCTGAGTGACCTCATGAAGAAGATTCCGCCTCGGCAGAGCACTTCAGGACTGCTCGGGAAAGGATCAAAGGCCGCTGTATCAGAACTGAAACAGTCCATGGTGGAGCTGAGCGTACACAACCCAGATGATGCCGGAGTTCCGGTGCCAAAGTTTAAGGCCAGTGTAAGTGTGTGGATACGTTGTGGTCTTCTGTCATTGTTTTTCTTTTTCTTACAAAAAGACATTAATATCTCAGAGATGTTACTCTTTCAGTCACTGAGGATAACTCTCATCCTTCACTCAATTTATTGAACTTCTAATTCTAATGTTTTTTGTTGCCATCAATCTCCTGTTTCCTTGGCAGTGCTTTGACCCGGATTACATGACACCAGCTCTTGCCCTGATGAAGAAGAGGAACGATGACTTGAAACATTCACTGTACACAACTCCAAAAAACTTTCTGCCCAGAGAGAGGCCTCGTAGCTCCAGTTATGGACTCTGGAGGAGGTCACTGGCAGAGACGGAGGGAGAGCAGGAGTGAGGAGTGAGGAAACAAACACATGAGCAATATGTTCTGTGGTAACATCTTCTGTCACTGAGGAAATACAGCTGCCATGAGCTGATAATTACAACCTCTGCAGTGTTAATTACTCAAACTGTGCCCCAAAACAGGCTGTGACTTTGAGAATAAACATCATTGTTATATGCAGGAGTTACCAGTTCTATCTGTTGATTTACTGAATTTGATGGGTTGATTTTTTACTATGTGTTTGATGCAAGGTTTACTTTTGAATATGTTTAAATAAATATAATTGTTCTGTTTTTGCTGCTCACCATGAATAGTATAAACTGTTTAACCACTGGATGGCTGTCACAGAAAACAAACATTATACAGTACCGTATATCATGATAAAGAAGGTATGAGATCAATGTAACAAATGGTTTTAAAGGAACATGCTGAGCATGCTGATAAGATGGTAACAAAGTAAAAAGCAGGTACCAATACACATCCTTTAAAGTTATACTTTACAAGCCAAAAAATATACATCTAAATGATTCATTACAGCTGTTTCCCAGCAAATAGCTAATTTGTGGCACAGTGGAGAAAACTCTTTTAAATCACAATGTAGAGAAATTCTAGGACAGACAATTAACAAATGAACAAAGAGACAAAATATATAATGTAGCAACTGAATATGTGAAATTGTGTCGAAAATTAATAGATCTTTAAACTGAGTTTTCAATTTATTTTTGAAGTTATCAGCAGGGTTTGAAAGGCCACTTTGAACCATGACCTCAGTATTTAAAAAAATGAGAAGGTACCGGAGTAGCCTACTAAAGGTTTGCTGGAGATAGGGAACAAACAATGGGAGTAAAGTCGGATAATATAATAGTTTAGAATATCCAAAAGAATAGGAACAATCGTAATATTCCCAAACATCTCACAAGCAATGGTACATTTTCAATCAGATACATCAGGGTTCCTAATTTATGAAACCCTTTACGGGTTGTTGTTAAATAGTCTTGTCATATTATTTAATACCAAATTTGTGTGGGATAGTTTCCTCTGTCTGCACAATCATTGTTGGAATGCTGTTAAGCATTCCAACTATTGTTATCCTGTTTCTTTATTGTTGGAATGCTGTTATTGTTAGAATGCCAACTATTGTTCTTCGAATCTTTATTCAACTTCTTCTATTTCTTCCGTCGCACCGCTTCTCCTCCATTTTTTAAGCTACAGAAACCGTTCAACTATTAAAATGTCCAGCTCTTTCACCAGAGGTCTGCTATGACTTTTCATATTTCTAACCTTTAAACTTTTTGAATTATTAAGCTTTTTATTTTCAATGAGATCTCTATGGAGAATATTTTCAAATGGCTTCAGGCACACAGGTGTTTGCGATTGAGCCAATTAGTGATGTTGATAAACACACAGACTCAGACACACGCGCACATACACTCCTCTCCCTCTCTCTCTGTGTCTCTCATACAGACATTCAGGTCTTAGGGATCTTCAGAGGTCTTTCCCCCCTCCTCCACCCCCCCCCCCCCACACACACACACCCCATTTTAAAATAAAAGCGCACACATGATTTGTTGCAGCTGTTACGTGTTGCATCTCGGCCAATCAGATATGAGGATTCTGATAAGTTTCCTGATTCGAGTGACATTTACACACACCGCGACACAAGAGGGAGAGACGAGGAAAGACATGGCAGAGCAGGACAACAGTCATGTAAGCTGTAAAAGAGAAAACATCAGACAATCTCCAAATGAGAAAGTTTGCCAGAGATATCAGAGCCTCTCTCTGCCTCTCTCTCACAAATTATTTCTTCTCTCTCTCTCTCTCTCTCTCTCTCACACAAATTCTTTCTTCTCTCTCTCTCTCTCTCACACAAATTCTTCCTTCTCTCTCTCTCACAAATTCTTTCTTCTCTCTCTCTCTCACAAATTCTTTCTTCTCTCTCTCTCTCTCTCACACAAATTCTTTCTTCTCTCTCTCTCTCTCACACACAAATTCTTCCTTCTCTCTCTCTCTCACAAATTCTTTCTTCTCTCTCTCTCTCACACACAAATTCTTTCTTCTCTCTCTCTCACACACAAATTCTTCCTTCTCTCTCTCTCACACAAATTCTTTCTTCTCTCTCTCTCTCACAAATTCTTTCTTCTCTCTCTCTCTCCCTGTCTATGTCTCTCTCTCATACAGTCATTCGGTCTTAGAGACTTTTAGAGGACCCCCCCCCCCACACACACACCATTTCAAAATAAAAGCCCCAAAGAGTGAATTCTAATTGAAATGCTTGTGATGAAGCCAGGCATTTAATAACCTCTGTTTATGTGTGTCAGACATTATGATTATGTCTCCTCTCCCCCACCCAGCACCACCCTTTCAAAATAAAAGCCCCATGGATTAACTGTATTTAAACAAGCTCAAAATTTGGCTTTTTTGTTAAAAGAATTAATGCTCTTACTAATACTGCGACAACTACTACTGCTGCTGCTAATATAGTATCACTACTACTTATACTATAATGTTTGCTGTTGCTACTATTACTACTACTGCTCCTGCTATTACTGCTACCATCAATATTATTACAACCACGACTGCTATTACTACCACTACTACTATTACATATACGACAACTGCTACTACTACTGCTATTCATGCTACTAAAAGTAGTAATACTACTACCGCTATTGGTACGACGCCTACTAGTACTACTACTGCTACTTCTTCTACTGCCATTACTATTACTACTACTACTACTACTTCTACTACTGCTACTGTTATATTAAATACTACGACCAATACTACAGCTATTACTATGACTGCTGATACTACGTCTTCTACAACTTCTTCTAATTACTAATACTTCTACGACTAATAATACTTCTACTACAACTACAAATATCACTACTGCTACTACTAGTACTTATTCTAATGCTACTAATACTTCTACGAATAATACTTCTACTACAACTTCTACTACTACAAATATCACCACTGATGAAATTTTTTAAGCCACAGAAACCATTAGAACATCAAAATATTCAGCTCTTTCAGGAGAGGGGTGATATGACTTTTCATAGTTGGCATCTTTAAACTTTTTGAATTATTAAGCTTTTTGCAATTTTTAAAAAATTGGATATCTATTTTCAGCAATGTTTTTGCAATTAATTTCAAATTTCAGCATTCCAACGCATTTTCAGCAGGAAATGCATTTTCTAGTTTTCATTGTTATTTGGTTGACATTTGTTTGATTTTTAGCAAAGTAAATCACTATAAATGATACATTCAATACTCCAGTACAGTAGGGGGCGGTATGCATCTTTCACGTCGCTGTGGAGACCACCATTTAAAGTACAGAAGAAGAAGAAATCACGGAAGCACATGGTAACCAGAAGAAGAGCGGAGATGTGAAGATCCAGCTCTACTCAACTGGATATTTACAGGTTTCATTTGCCTTTGTCTCCAGATATCAGCACGGACGTTGAACCGTGTAGTTCGGTAATCGTTGCTACGTCCTGTTTTGTTCGTAAACGTGAAAACAAACACGTTTAATTCATTGCCATCATGGTTCGAACAAAAAGGTGAGTTTGGCTAAAGTTAGCCCAAATCGGAGTTGTTTGTATGTTTAAAGTAATGGTTATTCTAACGTTAAATGTAGTGTCTTTACACTGTTTAATCCGATTTCATGTGGTCATTACCGGGGGTTGTGTTACGGTACCTTTTAGTTAACGGTTGTTGAAGTCTGATGGGTCTTTAGCCCTCACATTCCACATCAGGTCCTACGGGAACTTCACAGATATTCCAGTTATGTAAACATCATTTGAATGTTGCAGAGCAGAGATTAAGTAGACTTATTTCTCTTTGATTTCATTGCTCAGGACTATAAAGATACCAAGGCCAAAAAAGACCGAGCGGTATGATGAAGATGACCCTGAAGCCTACAAGAGCATGCCTGTCCCTGATAAGGTAAGAGGAGTTTACATATCTGTCTCTGATGAGGTAAGAGGAGTTATAAGATCTGTCCCTGATGAGGTAAGAGGAGTTTAAATATCTGTCCCTGATGAGGTAAGAGGAGTTTAAATATCTGTCTCTGATGAGGTAAGAGGAGTTTAAAGATCTGTCTCTGATGAGGTAAGAGGAGTTTAAATATCTGTCTCTGATGAGGTAAGAGGAGTTTAAATATCTGTCTCTGATGAGGTAAGAGGAGTTTAAATATCTGTCTCTGATGAGGTAAGAGGAGTTTAAATATCTGTCCCAGATGAGGTAAGAGGAGTTATAAGAGCTGTCTCTGATGAGGTAAGAGGAGTTTAAATATCTGTCTCTGATGAGGTAAGAGGAGCCACCAGAACATCTGTCCCTCCTGAAGCTTATAACGCTGATAGAAAGGTCCATCACAGCATGTGTGTTGTATGTACAATATGATTACAGTTAGACAGAGTTGCATGACATAAACGTGTTTAAAATATGTCAAAAGTTTTAATTCATTTCTATAATATCGCACACAAGAGGAAGGTTCACAGAAAAAGCATTCAATACTAGAGGTTCATGTTTGTATTATACTGTATATTATCATGCCTATTTTCACCTCCATGATCATATTTTGGGTTTCTACCAGAACATCTTTACATGCTTAAAGTAAAAAAAGCTATACATATTGCTAACATTGTCTGTCTGAAAACCCCCCAATATTCACAAATGCTCCGTTTTAGTGCCCGTCTCTTGACGCCCCATATCTAAAGATGCCCAGTCGGCTGTAATTGGCTAGTGGGGAAAATATGGTGCACCTTTTGCAAATGTAGTTCTCAAGCCCAGCTGCACAATACTCCGTTGGAGGGCAGTATATTCGAGTGAGGCTGCATGTGACTTAGGAAGCGGCGACTTATCTGAGTGGCTTGCTGAATAACGATCTCTGCAGCCCACAAAAACTAACCGGGTTGTCTTATTTCACAGTTTGTGGGTTGGTAGGCACTCCAGACACCCAAATGTATGTGCACAAGCACTGAAAAAGTGATTATCGTCAAATGATGTGTCCCCTTTAATATCGGTGGATACAGTGCACACACATGTAACTCAATCTAGAGCTGAGCAATATTGCTAATATATGTTTTTATAAGTCAGGGAGGTGATTTCCCCAAAGTCAGAGCCCACTGCTGTGTAAACGATGAAAAGTTATAAATGTTTAATTATCGTGGCGGCCTGATCTAAAAAGCTAGAGTGATGTGTATTGACTACACACCTGTACCTCAGGGCCACCGGCTTTGTTTTTCATCACCGTCGGTGATGTGGTGCTTCTTTTACTCACTGACTTTCTTTCATCAATACTTTAATATCAATAATATCTTGACTGTTGTATGTCTCAGTAGTAATGTGGAAACGAAGGCCAAACAGTTCAAACTGGGGAATAATAATACTCTCAGAAATTTCAAAACTTTTCTTTGACACTCTTACGTTCTTATAGTGACCCACAATCTGCTGATATGTAGGCCACTACATCAAACAAGCCGCTCTCAACCATCAACAAACTGTCCCCACGTGAACTCTGCTTTGGCGTTGTAGTTACTCTCAACAGTCGGATATGAACGAGTCTCCTCTCTTCCTTTCAGAACTCCTCCCTGTACACAAAGGACAAAATTGACGAGTTTCACGATGAGAAGATTGCAGTAAGTTCACCTCAAAAGTAGATCTGTGGGGCGTTCATGGTGCTGCTGTTTTTTATCCTTTCTTCACTGTTTTTGCTGCTGCGCTCTCTTTGCCACAGAAACTTCTCGCCAGCGGGGTTCAGATGGAGAGCGACCCGGAGGAACTGGATGATGAGGTGATGACTTGTGTGTTCATTTTGGATTTACCTTCAGAAAATGTATGTAGTTCAAGAAAAACTCAAGCTCAGCTGAATTCTACAGGAGGAGGTGATGGCCCTGGACGATTCAGAGGAGGACGAGGAGGAGGAGGCAGAAGAAGAAGAGGAGGAGGAGGATGAGGGGACAGACATGGAGAGTGATCTAGAGGCCAAAAAAGAAGACGACGGTAAACTTAAAAACATCTGTTTACGTCCAGGACTAATGTCATTCTCTCTTATCTAACTTTGTCGTCTTCCTCAGATCTTCCGAGTGAAATGGCTTGGGGCAACAAGAAGAAGATGTTCTACGACGCTGACTTCGTCACCACCAGTAAGCATCTGTTATCTCCAGCCATATTATCATTGGAGCCATTCGTGATCATGTTGTTGTCTGTGTGGCTAACTTTCGCTTCTGCTGAATGTAAATTGTGTCATCGCAGAGGGGAGATCTCAAGACGAGTTGGAGGCTGAGGAGCAAGAGGAAGAAGAAGAGGCTAAAAATGTCCAAAAACGTTTAGCTGCAAATCTGAGCGAGGAGGATTATGATTTAAACTTGTTTCAGGTATTTTTGCCTTTGTTGATCTCTCCTGTACACCTGCAGGTTCAACGTGTGACGATAGAATGTGTTTCTCAGGAACGCCTTGAGCGAGTTTCTTCAAATTTGAAGGATGAACTGTGACCTCACAAAACACATTTTGGGCCACAACTCGAGAATTCATGTGCTAACTATGACAATTTCACACAGATGTCTAATAGGATCAGATGATGACATTTTGGACAGACGTATGGGCGTAAACTGCAACACGAGGCGGACAACCGAGAGGCCGTGGTTCTAATTAGTTGACTGCGGTTGTTTTGTGTGTCTAAATGAAGGAATTTGCCGTGGAGGAGAAGGATGAAAACAAGACTGTGGAAAAAGAAGCGAGGATTGTGAAAGACCTGAAGCAGATGTCCCAGAAGGAAAAAATTAAACTTTTAAAAAAGGAGTCGCCAGAGCTGCTTGAACTTATTCAGGACTTCAAGGCAAAGGTAAAACACAAGCATGTAACTAAAACACACCTGTAAAAACAACCTCCGACTTAATTTGCCAAAAGACATTTATGCAGTTGCCACAGACCAGCGTGTAATTGATGCGACTTGTTTCTGTGTGTACTTGATGTTTGCAGCTCAGTGAACTAAAGGATGAGCTGCAGCCTCTCATGCAGATGGTCAAGGAGGGAAAGATCCCACCAGGAAAGGTGAGCGCACGGAGTTACTTTTCCAGCTGTGAATCTGTCACCAGGCTGAATTCTGCAGGCTGTGCTCGTCATTTTTGCAATAACAATGTATCGGATTACAATGTGAACCAAGTCGTGATGAACCCACAGTCTTGGAGCTTCAGCTATGACGCACCATCTATAGCCTGTTTATGATAAAATGATTGTTTCCACAACGTGCTTAAGCCGGGGCTGTACGGGTATTCACATTGAAATCTACCACGGCCGTGATTAGGTTCTTGAGATGACTGTAATCTGAAACACTGTCGTCCTGTTTTCCAAAGGGTGCCGACTACCTCAAGACAAAACAGCAACTGTATCTGAAGTAAGTTGTAATCGTATAACATGTTGCAGAATCACATCGTCGTCCTTCGTTGCGCGGCTCATGATTGTTTCCTACGCGTAGTTACTGCACCAACATCAGTTTCTACCTGGTGCTGAAGGCAAAACGGATCCCCGCTCACAACCATCCAGTGATTGAAAGACTGCTGACCTACAGAAATGTAAGCCAACACAACTTTAAAAATTTAAATTCTGGACAGCATCCTTTGGTGTGTCACTGTTTGAGATCACACTGCCAGTGTCATGGGATACATGACTATGTCCTCTACGTACACAACCACTTTAGGCTGCAGCCCTCTGTCTCACGGACTCTTCTATTCCTGTCTTAAGCTCATCAATGAGCTCGGCTCCGTCGACGCTCGGCTTGCGCCTCAGTTTCACAAGCTGCTAGCTGGTGAGGACAAAGACGAGACCGCCAGCACACCAGCAGGGGAAAAGAAGACCAGAGTCGCCAGCAAGAAGGAAAATGTGAGATTTGTGTTTTTATTCTCACTTTGAATCCGTTGCTGGCGTAATACAGAGTTTAAATGGTAACGCGTGCACGTCGTTGGCAGGATTCTGGAGAAACTAATCCTGAGGTTGAGGAGGACTCGGACCTGGACGAGGAAGCCGCTCTGCGTTTCTACAGAGAAGTAGAGCAGCGGTCGAAATTGAAGAGAAAGAGCAAAGCCCCAGTGGCTGAAGAGTAAGGAGGATTTGAGTCTTCAGAATAGCAGGTGGGACAAAGTCAACTGGGGATCTGATGAATGTTGAATGTGTTGCAGGATGGAGGCGAAAGAAGACGAGCAGCAGCAGCTGCAGCAGGAGGGTCCAGATGCTAAGAGAGGAATCACTTACCAGGTACAGAGTTACAACCACTTACACAATGATAGGTTAGTATTTACAGTCAGATGCTCTCAACTAGCTGCACAACAGCATCAGATCAGGTGATTGAAAACAATTAGCAAACAACTGAATGCATATCTCGGTGATTATTTGTACAAAGTGAAAGATTTACTTTTATGCTGGACTAACAAACCTGAATTTATTATCGACTACAGGTTTATACATACAAACAGGATTTGTGTTAGAATTCAGTTTTACGGCAGCTCAGGTCTTCTCTGTATGTGGACAAATCTCAAAGAGGGTAAAATGTATATTTTATTGTTTTTGGGGTCATGAGTGCGCCTCCTGAGAAGCTACAAGTACATCAGAGAAAGCTTACCGTACACATGATTTTTTTTTTTCTCAATATAGTTACACGGTGCTCCTCACACTGCATTTACATGTTTAACTGTCATTTCTGAACAGTTTTTCGAATAACGTGCCGCTACCTATTCCACAGATGGCCAAGAACAAGGGGCTCACACCCAAGAGGAAGAAAATTGATCGTAATCCCAGAGTCAAGCACAGAGAGAAGTACAGACGAGCCAAAATCCGCAGAAAGGGCCAGGTTTGTTTTCCTCTAAATCTTCTGGGAACTGTCTGTCTGTCAGCTCCTCGGTTCGAAGAGTACATGTGGCCGTGTCAAACACGTTGCGTTCTTATTCACCAGGTGCGAGATGTTCGTCGGGAGGAGACGAGATACAGCGGAGAGCGGTCTGGTATCCGTGCTGGCGTCAAGAAGAGCATCAAACTTAAGTAACCGTGCCAAAATCTACACTGTGCTGCCAAGTAGTCACAGGATTGGAATATTACCATTGGACTGTACTTGTTATCTCATAGGTGTGTAGCAAAGCATGTCACTCAATTATTCAGCTGTCAATAACTGTTGTTGAAAAGTCTGTTCTAGATCATTGCATTATATGAATAAACATTTAATACACTTTCAAACTTGTATGTTGTACCTGTTCAGAGACACCATCTGTTTTTAGAGCACATTAAAAGAACAAGGGAAGCCATCATCTATTAATAGTTATAATTATTACGTAAGTTATGCAACCTTACAGTAAGATAGCAGAACGGGCAACTAGGAATCAAAGCCAAACTGGGATCTGGCAAGGACAACAACAACAACGTAGAGCTGCGCCATCGACTCAAACATGCAGTGTTGATGCTTTCTGTCAACCTCCTTATTGCGTTATGAACTTGTTGTGTGCCGATGTCAGGTTGCTCACTATCCTCTCCTCTATCTCCACGTCGTTCTTCACATCCTCCTCTGTGATGATCAGTTCAGCCTGA
Organism: Melanostigma gelatinosum; assembly: GCF_949748355.1. Taxonomy (NCBI): domain Eukaryota; kingdom Metazoa; phylum Chordata; class Actinopteri; order Perciformes; family Zoarcidae; genus Melanostigma; species Melanostigma gelatinosum. The sequence goes on along the minus strand of NC_136636.1, from coordinate 17,278,204 downwards.
GTTTCGGGGGTCACCACCACCACATAACCCCGTCGGGAGTCCAGCACGTTGGCCACTACCGCCTGGTGCCTGTAGGTGTCCAGAGCCCGCCGGGCCTTGTCCAGCAGGATGGCCGCGTCCGTCTCCAGCTTAAAGGATATGACAAAAGCTTGAGGTGCCCAGTCCTTCACCAGCGGAGACAGAATCTTAGGAACCATGTTCAGGCTGAGCTGAAGGGGAGAACAGAAAAAACAAGTTCATTCTCATGAATTACAAGGTTAAGAGTCTACAGCTAAACGCAGTGACCGACTTTGAGCCGTGCTGCTTGCAAGGCTAAAAAAGAGTTATATTTGCTCAAACTTTTATTTTCTCACTCACTTGAAGTGGTCCATTGGAAGACTGGATTTTGTGTTCAGGCATCTCTGATGCTGGGATATAGAAATCAGACACAGCTGCAGCCAAGTAAAACATGGCCTTGGATCCTGTGCAGAATACGGAGTTATGAACAATATGCTGGATGAGAGCCACAACCTGGAACCTGCAAGTTGTTATTCTGTACCTATTACGCTGAGCGCCTGTGCTGCTGCTTTGAGCAGATGCAGATACTCGGACAGAGTGCTGAACTCTATGGGCAGAAGGAGTTCGCCTTCTGTCACTTCCTGGTATCGCTTCAGCGCTTTGGCAATGTTGGGAAGCACCTGCTGGTTGACCACCACTTCACCAGAGTTACTGGATGATGATGCTGCTCCTCCACCACTGAACTTCAGGGCATCCAGCATGTTTATGTTTGAGAACATCCGCGCGTAGGGGTAAAGGGAGCGATGCCTGTGTAGGAAGATGACGGCGTAGCCGGAGTCCATGAAATACTCTGCCGAGGAGGCTCCTCGTCTGCCGCTGCTGAAGTTATCGAGGAAGCGAACAGTGCGGGACTCGAGGGGCACTTTGGTGCCCCCTGATGTGATGAGGACCACCCTGCGACCTACCGCCACATGATGCCTGGCGAAAGCAGCCATCTTCTCTTTGACCTCCTCGACGTGGGAGGGAACGGCAAATTCTTCAGCTAGCTTTCCGTCAATGGAAGATATTCTGGGTTTAGCCATCACCTAATAAGAGAGAGAGGGCATCATGAGGAAATGGCTGCGTTCCAAATTGCAAACTTTTACTTTTAGCACATACTGCTGCCGCCCAGACAAAGTAAGTACTGTTGAAATGCGGTATGCATTCAATTGGGACGTACTACTTCGTCATAATAGCACCTTGCTCATATGTCTGCTTCGCAGAGGGTTGTCTGTCAGAAAAGCATGCTGGCTTGAATACTGTGAGAATCAAAGGGATCCATACTCAACAGTATGTTAGTAATGGGTATTGGAACAGTCAGTGTAGCAGAGTAGTGAAGGGAATTAAAATGCCGTTGGAGAAGGAGTCGCATACATTTCCATGGATGGTATCTGTTGCATACCATCAGCCACCTGTTGTACACCGTCGTTATGGGTCTGAAATGGGCTTTTTTTCCAGAATGTTTACACTAGATTTAAAAAAAATGAATTTGTGGCTTTCTGCACAATCAATTAAATCGAAAGCCCAATAAACATGTATGGTAAACGTGATAATGAGTGTGGATATCTGAAATGTTATTTTTGATAAGAATAATTAAATTCCAAATATTTGCAATGTATATCCAGTCCAGCTATTCAATATTTCAACGACCACCTACACTTCTAAAGGATTTAAAGATATGTTCAGTTGAACTAGTAGTACAATCAAAGTTACACAGATCTGTAAAAAACACTTTCTTCTCGTAATTGTGGATATCTTTATTTACCATTCTGACGAGTGACAACACAATTTCGACAAAGTGAAACGCTGTTATGAACAGCTAAAATGTAACACTTCCTCCTAATTACAGGTCGGAGTGTAAATAGATTTAACGTTAAAACGTCTTGTCACAACACACCACGTTACCGTTACCTGCTATTAGACGATCATTAACCACCGTGCCAACACCCTGAATACAGTAAAACAACAACGCTTCTTTCATCACAACAGTTAAAGATATAACTGCGAAATGTCCTACTTTGTATTCAGAGGTTGTTTCTCAGTCTGCTTCTTCACAACAACTTCTGCACTTCCTGAAACCACCGAGCCGAATTCTTCGGGCTTTATAAATACAGAAGAAACTCATCAGCGCCCCCGGTGGCCGCAGGCGGTACTACCGCTACCGCCATCACTGGTATTTATGAGTCAAGCAAAATAATGTCGTGCGTCAATTATTGTTTTTCACTTTCATATAATGTGTCATTAGCATCACCAGTGGCGCACACATACACCCAGAAGGCCGAGGGGAAGTTCCTCTTAAAGGGGATCTTTTGAACTGGACCGTCCCCACTGACACATTGAAGTGTTTGACGTTGATCTGGAGTATTAGGTGCTCATATTCCCTTCAGTCTCCTTTTTTGTGAATTGACTTAAAAGTTCTCACTTCCTCAAAAATGCTGGTTGGATCCAGAGGTACGATGCATAATTGATTATTGTAGGCTACATTGTTTTGCAATCATAAAATCTAAATCATCAATTCTAGCCTATCTATCTATTTGAACCTCCCCGAGATTTGTATCTGAAATTGCAGGCACAATAATTACTTTGAAATACAAAGTAGGACTCGCTGTAGTTTATTCTTTGAGTGTGTTTTCTTTCTCCCCGAAACTTCATACAGAGTAAAAAGAGAACACATTGAGATTTTATAAAAAAAAATTTACTTTTAATTCCCCATTTAGCAAAGCTACATTTTTCCTGGGAACATGTGGTCCATCATGGCGGTCTCTGCAGGGAGACATCACGTTATCGAGTCATATCCAAAAGAAAAATATATGATAAATTAAAACATAAATAGGTCAAGAGCAAGATGTGAAATGTGAAGTCAATGTTTAACCCGGTGAAGATCCAATGTGACCAATAACAAGCTCGTCTGGCCTTCATGTATATTTAAAGACTGGTGTGAAAACAACTGCACAGAGGTTTATTGGAAACCTTTCCGACTGAATGTACGGTTTTACCTGTAGTGTCTCGGATAAGCAGCGTTATGAAAAGGTGTTGTGTACAAAAACTCTAATTATGTGTTTCAATCTAAAGCCGCACTTTGAACAGAAAGGCAAGGACACGTTTTGTTTCAAAATGATTAATCATTTACTGGGCACATTATGTATTAACAGCAGTGCCACTGACCGACCCACAGGAGGCGCTGTTGCCCCGCTGAACAGACATCCACATCATTTCACCATGGCTGCATGTCCTTGATGCACGTTTGATTGTGTTGATTATTAAGCTGATTGGTTTCCGCACATTTCGCGTTTATGTTCACATTTATAAAAACGAAATGGTAATTTTACTGAGACACCACCAGTTAAATAGAAAATGTAAGCGTTGGTTCAGGTTTTTTAAAACCCCATACCTGGAGTGCTGTGTCTCAGTTCAAGAGACACTCAGTCAGGATATATGAAATTGGAAAAGTCCAAAGTCAATACAATACAAAATAGCTACTATCACATAAGAAGAACAATTTAAATCAAATAGCCCAAGAGCAAAATATATAGATACAATATTTAGTTTATAATCAACCTGTAAAAAGACAAAAACACAACAAAGATCTGTGTCTCATGGGACTTTTTTTCAGACCGATTGTTTTCCACTGATGACATTTGCATCAGCCTTCAGCTGGAGGACTGTGAGACTGAAATTACCTATTTAGTGAAACCATAAAGTAATATTTTAAGTCCTCAAAAGTAACATGTTTCAACACTTTGTCATAACAATACATAAAATAATTAGTATATATAAAACATGATGCTATAACTCAAATCTACCACAAACGTTTAGCTCTGAAGTACGGGGAGTAATTTGAGACGAGGTCAGTGTGAGCTCACAGGGCTGCTGAGGACCAGGGCTGCAGTTCCCATTGAGGACATTCAGGTCATGTCCTTGTTTTTTTTTCTCCTGGAAATTTAACTTCAAGTGCAGTTTACGCTGTGCAATGGAGAGTGAGACATGCTCGGATTTTTAAAGTTATTTCAAACTCATTTTCTTTTAAAAGATTTTTGGGCCAAGAAAAAAGAATGAATGAATTTAGTATTTCACTACTAGAATATGAAACAGCATTTAGCCTAGTATGGAACTCGAGGACATCCTGACATTTAAACAATAAATTATTATGTTTAGAGAAAGACTGGTATTTATTTTTTCAGCAGTAGTCGTCAAATGAATGTGAAGATATTATTAGCTGTTGCCCTGTAGGGCTATCAAGGCATATGTTGTCCATGTCCAAGTTTTATTACCAATCATTTTATTTCAGGCAACTCCTTTAATCATGTATTGAATCTTTGATATGTTTTTATCAGCTTCCGTTTAGCACTACTTTAAGATTAATCTTTATAAAATTGTTTATAAGTTATAACTTAAGGTATTACTGATTAATAAGGTTTATCCTCCAGCAAATCATATAGTGAACCATAATGGAGGACTTCCACTTCTGGAAAAACCGGCAGCAAATCTGGACCCAAATCAATTTATTAACAAACTATTAACATGCATAACTGCAGACTTAAATTAGGCTTATTAAAGCCTAATTATATGTATTACTAGGTTACCATGATGTAATATGATTAGGCATATTGTGCAATATTACCAAATATTTTTCACACCCCAGCAACCCAAAAGTTGTTCCTATTATCGACTTGTAACTGAAACATGTAAATTGATTACCCTGTAATGAAGCCATAAATTACAACTTTTTAAAAAAAGGCGACTTTATGGACTCATGTGTCTGGAAATAAAGTTGAATTGTCAGACAGTGGTGCCCACGTGGACTGTCTTCTACTTTTTCTGCGATCCTGTCTCATTACTTGCGTGTTTTTCACTTCTTCATTTAACAGGCAATAATCTAACGCCATGAGGCACTTTGGGTTGTTATTCACCGGCAATGCGCCGTAAATAAAGCTGATTTGTTGATCAACTGATTGAGAGATAGACAAGCTCGTGTGTGGGTTCACCCGCTGCTGTTGTGCGTTTGACCGCGCGCTAGTTTCTGTGGCGGCAGGGTGGTGAGAGAGAAAAAAAGAGAGAGAGAGAGAGCGCGCGAGAGAGAGACAGAAACCTTCATATGCCTCGTCGTATCTGAAAGTAGTTCCGGGCACCTAACCCAAACGGGGGAGAGTCCCGGATGTTGGCTCGGCCGCCGAGAGAAAGGCGAACCGGAGAAGGCGGAGAGAAGCTGAAGAGGGACGCCAAGGCACCGCGGGCACACACCGGTGAAGCTACGGCTACGAAGCTTCTTTGCACAGGACGATAACGTGAAGAGCACGGGACACTCTGGGGGAGCCCCCGCTAGCTCAAGAAGAAGAAGAAGAAGAAGAAGAAGAAGAGGAGGTGGAAGGAAGGGGAGGGGGCAGCTCAAACTACCGTCAGGATTACAGAGAGCCACCGTCACAGCAGCGTTCACCCAGAGTAAGTGAGCTACACGGGCATGGAAGTTGAACTAAGGCCCACGAAATGGACGACTTTAACGGGGAAGTGAGCCGCACTGAAGTTCTATGGATTGAGCCCGGTGAGGAGGCCTTGGCACACGGCTCTCCGCTCGCTGTGGCGGGGCGTGCGGGAGGGAGGGGAGGGGGGGGGGGCACCGTTTTCCTCATGGAGCCAGTCAGTGTGTGTCCCTGTGGTCAGTGTTTAGAACACCACAGCCGTGTTGCTGTAACTATCTCAAGTTGACAGCTCTTGCGTTAGCCTGCTAGCACCGCAGTGCAACCGGTGACAACTGACAGGGCAACTTTGACAGCTAGCTAGCCAGTTTTGGTAGCCAGCTAACTTTAGCTGAGCGTTGTCGGCGCTCTCTCCTGAGCCAGGTGTGTGCGTGTGTTTGTGCGTGCGTGTGTGTGTGTTACAACCACCTAATGCGAGTATTCCTCGCATTAGGTGGTTATAATGACCTATCCCAGCCCTTTAACAGCTATCGCTAGCTGTTTGGTATGTGAGACGTTGTGTGTCCTGCATTAAATCTGTGTGTGTAAAGCCAGTGTCGTTTGGCTTTCCTGCATGCTTTGATGGTATTTGACTCACAGCTGTTGCAGTGTGTGTTCTCGTCTGTCAATCGTCTGTTTCTCAGGCGGCTGGTTAAACTCCTCTTGAAAAATAACGATCCTCGTATTTAAAAACTAGTCCATATTTCTGAGAAAGGCGCAGGTTTGTCATGTGGCCGGACAATCAACAAGTGCAAAAGCATGTTTCTGGTGAATTTTGTGCGACTGAATGTAATCTCTGGACCGTGTCTGTGCCTCTGGTGTGGTGGTGATATACCCTTGTGGATTGCCCTGAGATGGCACAGACGGTGTTGCAGTTAAATATTTGGACCCGTGTGCACGACATTTATCAGGGCATGCTTCTCTCTGCTTTGATGTTTTAACCAGTCTGTGTGTGTGTGTGTGATCGCACGAGGCAGACACTGATTAGTTAATGCTACGACTTTAAACTAAACAGCTGTGGCATTTGCGTGCAGCTGTATACAAAACGGTGCCCTTGCTTTACCCTGACCGCCTTTATTAGAGGATGGATGACTGAACTCTTAATTTGCCCTGCTGTCAACTTGTGCAAGTTGTATCAATGATGTCACGTTGTTATTTTAACGACCGAGATGCAATGGGGTGCAAATGAATAGCTGCTCCTTTTTAAAAAAATATATTTTTTTATATACTTCCATTCTCCCAAGTTTATTTTGTCATACAGCCAGCATAAATAGGTTGAATTTATGACTAAAAGAAAACATTATAAATTCCCCCAGAATATCCCTAACCCTGCCAGACCTTCTGCTTCGACTAAGAAAATGCTCAAAGTGTTAGTCAGCACCCACAATCAAAGGTCAGACCTAGTTTGCTTCTTCATCACCCATCCTTTAAATAGCGGGCCTACAGCGAGCCGTCTGGATCCAGCTTCAGAATTACACATGCTTTGAGTTTGGATGTCACTCCATCCAGGTAAGCAGAACCAGAGTATAGCTGCACGTGTCACAGTGTCTAGAAATGAGAAAGCACAGTTGTCAGTCGCTCTGTCACATCCTGTGAGGTTTTTTTTATCGCAGTGTCCTTAGGCTCGGTCACTGACGGACTCCTCACTCGGTCATGGGAAATAGTTAAATCCTCTGCCATTCATGAAATTCAGCTTCTTTTTTTTAAAATAAAGAGTTGTTTTTATAAGCAATAACTTATGTCAATTAAAACAACTATGTGAAACGCAGCAGTGGGACAATGGGCACAGACAGCGGAAGTGGCATTTTGCTGTTGTTTGCTAGCTGGCTGTTAAAGAATAGACCCAGAGTGCAGCCAATGCCTGCTTTTTAAAAAAAGATTGCATGCAGAGATATGATTCACGGCACACATTGCAGATTTTGTCCCTTCAGAGCTCTACTACAACATCTATTAAATTCTGTTAGTTTATAGTTAATCAGTTTTGTTCACGACTGGAGATGTTGTCTGTGTTCAGATGAAAATGCTCATGTTAATGCATGTTTTTGCTGATTTATAAGCCTTTTTAGTAGTTATTTCCTATTTCACATCAAATTGAGCAGAGTTAGTAACTTTTTATGACTACCTTCTTGTTTTTAATTTTTTTTTAAACAACCTCAAGGTGTTTATGAATGGATTGAGCAGTTGTGAAGAAAGTATAGAGAAGATTACACATCTGTTTATTCTCACAGTAACCATTTAAAAGTGTGAATTGGATGATGTGTTACAGCTTCCCTTTAATGGTGGCGTTAGCCTGCAGTGGTGTTTGAGAAGTCTGTTGCCTAATGGTTTAAAAACACGACACCTACTCCAAGGTCTTCCTGTTGTTCTGTGCGTGAACGGTGGCAGTAACACGTTTTCGTCTGTCACCTCCTGAGGAAAAATCCCTTTGTCTTCAGCCGTAAAGCGATAGTATATAATTTAATACATTAAATGGAATTGTGACATGATATGGAGCTCATTTTGATGGATGTCAAGGGTGGTCTGCAAGCCCGTACAGTCGACTTTACAACAGGTTTCTACTTTTTAAATGCAAGCGCCTCATTTTGAATTCAGTGTGTGGCCCTGTGCCTAGCCCCATCTCACTGAGAGGCTTTTTAATTCCTCCCCTTGTTGAAGTGATTATTCAAATGGGAATCCGTGAGATGCAGTTATCAGACTCCTGGTGGTAGTTGAGCCTGTGGCAACATGAATGGCCATCACAGCACCCCCCCTCTCCCCACCACCCTGTGTTGTTGGACTTCACCCAACAGGTACTCTCTGTAGAAACCCCTATTAGACGGCCACATCTTACCCCTCAGGGCCAAAACCTATTGTGTTATGCGATTGGCAGATGGCAATTTATTCACGAGGACGTCTGATGTATATTTTTGGCGTGGTCAAAGGCCTCTTTTTCTTTGAGCATTTTTACGATGACTTTTGGTGTCAACCCAAAGTGGGCTTGTCTGAATTCCTCTCTGCTCTGAAATGTAAGTGTATTTTCACCTTTTGGATTGGGCAAAAAAACACAATTTCCTTTTCCTTTTTAAACAGCTGTTAGCTCTGCGTGGAGGCTAGGTTGTCCTCTAATGCGGGCTCAGGCCAAATGGACTGGACAGTCTCCCCATACTCCGCTTATACATCCGGTGTGTGAAGTTCTGCTCTCGTGAAAGCCGTGTTGGTGAGAAGGGACCGGCTCAGTCTTCATTAGCGGCGCCGTGCATCACTAGAATGCAGATGAGCTATGAAGCCATTCATCTGCTGGAAATGCCTCCCTGATTCCAATTTGAATCTTGTTTGCAGTCACATTGTGTGAGCCCACTTCTCCATGTTAAAGAAGTCTTTATGCGATAGATCAGAGGGGGATAATTGCACTTAAGTGAACCTCATTTAGCGCTGGCCAGAGCAATTACTGTAACTGCAGTTCTAGGTGTTTTTTGGGGGCCTGGAGCTGCTGTCGTTGAGTCTCTGCAGCTGACATATCAAATGGTGAATGGAATGACATTGGCATGGCATCATGGGAATGGCAGATCCTTGGTTGGATTTTAATTAGTTTATGCAGGTTTTTGCTCGGCTCTTTTTTTTTTTTCTTTTTTCTTCCCAACTGAAGAAAAGCATAATTAAAATGACAATTAGAAATGCATTATTTTATTAATGATGGAAAATAAATTATTCTCAAGGTGCAGTAAGGTGAAAGAAGCCAGAAGCCAGTACTCCTTCTTCAGGCACCCCCCCCCCCCCCCCCCCCCCCTGCTGAGGAAGATGTTTTATCATTAATGTTCTTCAGGAGCCAAATTTTGAATTTTTGCTCAGCTGGGTGCTTTAATCTATTTTTGCTGTAAATTAATGAATTTTTAAAGAGTCCCTCGCTGGATACGGGTGGATGTGGGAATACAGCGCTGGTTCAGTTTTCAAACAAACCTCTACTCCACCGTCACCCCCCCACCCTCCTCACCGGATGGAGAGAGCGAATTTACTGAAGCACGACACTTTCATTTTTTTATTCATCCAGCAATACACTGCCTAGCTCTCCTCATCCCCCCCCCCTCCTCGCTGTCTATGAGTTGAATCTGTCGGTGAACTAGTCCCAGCCTATATGTTGGCGTTAGAAGTGGACATGAATCGGTGAGGGAAGTATGTCATGTTTAATTCAGCCTGTTTGCTGCCGAATGTTATCGGCACATTTGCTCAGATACGTGATTTATCTGAATGGGATTAGCCCGTCTGGCTAATCAGGGCCTTTCTTTCTACCGGGGAACCATACTGTAAGCAGCTACACCAGTGCTCGCTGGGTAACTTTAGCAAATGTAGGAGCAAAGAGTGGGGGTTGGTGGGGGGGGTTGGTGGTTCTTGTAGTGCACGGCGGTTTCTGAGACTCATTCCAGCCTCGTAGTAGCATAAAAGACTAATAAATTTAGTGGCAAGTCTATTATGAATGTTTGGCTTGATCTTATCTCTGCATGAAGATCACGTTCAGGACCTAGATGAGGTACATGAACAGAAGTGTTTGTATGTGTTAGGTGGTTTTAGTGCACTAAATGTGCAAACGAAGTCGGCGCTTACAAATCCCCCCATTAAAGGGGAGTTAATGTGGTGCTTAATGACATGTAAAACAAAAGATTTCAGAGTAAAGCACTGCTGTGTCATTTTAGATTTGACTTACTCTGGTGCCAGCGAATAACCAAGTCGAACCCAATAAGACCGGCTTGACTTTTCTGTGGCTTGAAGGTTTGATAATTATCATATCGTGTGCTTTGTCCTTGAGTTGTGATAGGCCCCTCACTGTCAGTGCATTTCTTTTAAGCTTTTTTTATTCTTTCCCCATTAGAAGCAATTGATATGCTAATATGATTCTCACTCTTTGGAGACTTTCAAGCTGTGTGCAGGAATAGAAGCTCGCTAAACTGACACAGCTTAAGTAATAAGAACAGGGCTTTCTTCATAGTATTCGGTATCGGTTTTAATCATCTCAGTGGCTCCTGTGGCAGACGCAGAATTCACTTCCAGGTGAAACCGCAGAATACCTCGAGACCGTTTTAATATAGATTAGATGTGTCTTTCTGTCAGTTTTTAACTAAGATAATTAAAACAAACAATGGTGGCTCCAACAACTGTCTGCAGATTAGCAGCCACAGAGCTGTTATTTATGACTGCTTGTACAAATTGGGGAAACTACTCTTTTACTAAAGTACCATAGATAAATGACAATTCAACAACAATATATTCCCAAATGTTACCACCCTTCTCTGGACTGCGTGTGTTTCAGGTCAGTTCAGAGGTGATACCGTGACAGTGACGAGTGTGGAGTCTCACAAACCAGACTGAGAAAAGAACCTGACTGACAGTGTGATAATCTGACAGTTCTGTGAGGCGGTGGTGTGTGTGCATGTGTATGAGCATGAATAAACACTGGAAATGTTGTACGGTTCACCAGAACTGTAGATATAATGACTCTTGATTCAAAGCGATAGGGGAGTAGCCTTGTCAACCGCAAATTCATAGCCAAGGAGTGTAGCAAACCTGGAGTCAAGTTCTCCTTTAATCTACCTGCAGAAGATGGTCCGTGGTGTGTGCTGGGAGAATCTCTTGCTCGTTTACTGCAGAAGTATTAGTATTTTGTAAATGCAAATTGTAGTTATGTCGGCCTCATGGGTTTATTGGCTTATTGCTGTGTATTGTGCAGCAATGTCTTACGAGTGAACGATTTCTCACATGTTTGAATGTCAATCTGCAGACTCGCAGAGGAAAGTCAAATCGGGTCGGCTTTAATTAAGAGCACAGTCCTAAATCTGCTTAGTAGGTTAAATAATGGAGTCTTAAGGACTGCGTTCATTTATAATGAAATCCCCAAAACAGGGCACATTTCAACAGCCTCGTGTCTGTTGATCAGACTTGAAGGCCGTGTGGAGCTTCTCCATTTGTTTTGTGATTTCAGACGACGTTAATGTGGGCCGCTCCACAAATAGCTTCATGTAGAAGTTAGAGGCTGTGTGTGTGATGTGGTGTGTGTGTGAGGCTCATGATCTGTAGGGGTGATTGCCAAGTATTGCAGATGTGGTGTTGGTTGGGAAGGCGCTGTGGTGGATCTGTTCGACCCGATGATTTAACTCTTTTTCTTCATGTCTTTTTTTTAATGCCTCGTCGTCCTCGGCATGCTCAGCAGAATTGCACGTCAAAACCTCTCTGTTGTTGTCATTTGTTGCTTTTTTTTCTGCATGAAAACCTGATGGATTAGCCTTAAATGTAGTTCTTGGAGTCTCCATCTGTGATTCAGAAAACCCTTAAGAGAAGCCAAGGATTCTCTCGGTGGAGTTGGAGGAAATGTTGATCTGTGTGGACCAGGAAACCCACACAAATGATGACTCGCTCTTGCCCCATCACCCCCCCCCATATCCCTCTTTCTTCCTCTCACACAGTCATTCTCTTGATTATTGTTTAATTTGTGTCCTCACTCTTGTTTCTTCCTCTCTCTCTCTCTCTTTCTAAACCTCCTGTGCTCTTCACTTAGCAAACAACACGTCTGTAGAGAATTCAGAAGAATGCATCTTGTTACAGATGAGTCATACTTCCTCTGGCCTGCATGCCTCTCCCTCGGGTGAATGAATGAGAGGGCGGAGAGGTTAGCTGGAGGAGGGGCTCAATAGCTGAGGCGACGTGGTTTGTGCCAGTTGCCCAATGTAATTAAGAAAGTATCGGCCAGAGGGCCCGAGACGTGCACGTTAGTGCCGGCTTTAAAATGCGGTTGTCCCCAGGTGGCTGTGTGGCTGACGGCTTTGACCGCAGTGAGTCGCCGACTTCAAAAAGGAACCGTTTAGTAAATCTCATACCCGGCTCTGACCCCCACAAGTCAGCCACACTGCCAAGGTGCCCCGGGAGAAAAGCCCGGGGGGCCTCGAGACTGCACCTGCAATCTGAGAAATCTGCTTCACTTGAGGAAATTCATACGGTGGGATGTAAAGACTGTGGAGGAGTTTGCATGCAGTTACTTTGGCTTAAATGTTCGTCAGGAGGCCTGACTACAATATACATTTGTGTGGAACTTTATGATGCCGTTAAGTATGTAACACTCCAGTTTTCTGGTTTTAATTCCCTAAACCTCTGCGTCCAATTTTGCTTGATATTACATTGTACCACAAAATGCACAGAGTTGTAAATAAACTTGATTATCTTGTATAATACTAATGAAACGGTATCGGTGTACCATTGGGCCCCTCTCAGCTCTGGCTCAGTCTCATACCTGCTCTGCTTGGTCCCCTGCCTAAATCTATGACTCACAGGAGACTTGAGTGACCTACTTTTATTTTAGTCTTCGATGATTTTTTTTTTTTTTTTGTATTTGCAAGTGGGTAAATATAAGTCAATTAAAATGCACTTAATGCACCCATTTTTGGATTTAAGCACCTAAAGGCTGTGTCAGCATGGCAGCAACCTCCGAGGAATCCCTTCATTATCACAAGGAAAGGAGATATGTAGTAAACAGTTGGTATCTCATTAGAAGCAAACCGAGTTTAAGGCCACACTGGCTCTCATCAAGCTAATTTAAAAATATAACTCATTTAAGGGTTCTCATACTCGTGCGGTATGCGTGTGCTTTTATATCGCACATTCCCAGTGTGTCCAGGTTTGTCAAAGATTATGGTCTCTACATGTAGACAAAGCATTTATCTACACAAATCAGTGAAAGTCGCCTCAAGGCCTAGTCTGTTTGTTTTAGTAATGATTGAGGTTTGGCTGCACCAAGAAGCTAAAGAACAGTTGCTCTTAAATATTATACGGATTAGGGGCAGGAGATACAAAGGTTTGGGTGCCGAAGCGATCTTTCAAAGGCACGATTTATAGTTTGCCTACCTCTGAATAGAAAACAAGGACGGGATCAAAGGCCATAGGATCACTGGGATGGTTTGAGCTGGTTTTTGATTGGAAAAAGATGCAGCCTTGCAGCAGATGGAATTTCCACTTTAATCGTTAATTGCCGTTTTTTGCTCGTGTTGTCTCTCATTGAAGCAGAATCAAGCTGTGCAGCTGAATGCGCTGTCTTGGCTGCTCTTTTCCCTTCTACAAGGCTTGGCTGCTTTGATATGTCAGTTTTGTTTTAGTCTGCTGCCTTCGTCTTGACACGATTGTCCCCGCTCGCTCCGACCTCCTGGAAACCCCCCGGCATGCCCGCCCCAGGGTGTGTGTTCAGTCATTTATTCGGCTTCCTCTAAAAGACTGCCATGCCTTCACTTCCCTCCTCTTATTAAGATGCAGAAGGCAGAGCAGCGTTTGGTCTGAAAGGCTTAGTATTGGGAGGGGGGGGGGGGGGTTACTGGTGTGTACAGTGGGGGGGTAGGGAGGGACTTTAATGACTTAATGTGCGCCGCACAGCCCGGCCACACTCAAGTTCTGCAGGCAGCTTGCTGTGCTCACATTTCTGCCTTTTTTGCTCGAGTCCAGTCAAGGAAATTCAAAATGATGCTCTGACAAAACGTGACAATAATTGGAGAGGAACAAATGATCAAGTCTTTGGTTAATGCTGATTGCTGCTTTCATTTATGCTTGATAATCCCTCTTTAGTCAGCCCAAATGACTGCCTTTTGGGAACCCAGTTAGTTATTTTCTTATATCTTGTCTGTTTTCCAATGAATGTTGTCATGTTTTTGCTGCTTTATAAAAATCCCAATGGTGAACCATTTTGACCACCACTCCGATAAAACAAACCCAAGCATGACATCTCTCATTCTAGCAGAAATACCCACATGGTCGCCGATGTGCTCTAAAAGCGTGTCCTTGTATTTGCTGGTTCTGTGATTTTGCTACAGAACTGAAACCAGAAGCCGGGCTACAGATCACTGGTGACACTGGTGCCACTTTAGTTTTTCTGTTATTGTCGCAACACAAAATCTGGTCACGCCAAAACATTTGCTACAGCACCACAGCATTATTCCCCACAGAATCACACGCATGCTTTTCAACCACAGAACATGCAAAATCTATTTTCAAGCCGGAAGGAAGCTCCATTGATGAATTTTAAAGCCTTTATTTTGAATGCATTTCAAGTAGAGGTGACACACAGCGCTGCGCAATGAATATACAGAGTGACATTAGGTATCCTGTTGTATCTCACAAACTAAACTAATAATGCCTCTTCCCTTCATGAAGGTTATAAAGTTCAGTCTTTGTTCAAATTGTTTAACTTCACGACCGTTCTGGAGAAGGTAGTTTGTGGTGCTGGTGAACTGTGTTGCATGATACAGAGCGATGTATACGTGAAAACATTTAGTGGCACTTGGCTTGTTGACATATCGGCTAAAATAAAAATGTGTTGACATTTCTCACCGCTTCCCTTCATGTGTTGAGTTATGATAAACACTGTCGCCTTATGGTTCGCATATCTCAGCAGTTTCCAATTTGCCAGTTTGCTCTAATACATGAAATACATGTGCGTTTAATAAAGAGGGCTTCAAAACAAAAGACTCTGCTACGTTCACAGCTACACCGTTACTAACTTCACAGGCTGCTTATGTCACTCCACTGCACGCTCACACTCTAATGTCAGTTATTCCTTAAAGGAACTTGTCGCTACTTGTCTTAACACGTTTTAGTTTAAAACGTCTTGGAATACATCTTTTCCCAATGCTTTGCATACACTGGTGTAAACCCTGAGGCCATTCACACAGCCCTGAGTGACGGTAAAGACAGTTCCAGGTCGTTTATCTCTGCATGACAGAGCGTGCTTTCACAGTCCTCTCGCGTGCAGTCAATACGTTTGTTAACATGTATTTAGATTATTGGTGATGCAGACCCTGCCCTTTATTGATATCCCGGCTGGACAGTTGTTGTTTTTTTTGTCAGATTGTGTTAAAAATTGTTTACTTTAAGTGTACAAGGACTCAGCAGCCACCTTAAATCTACTCTGCTCTCCCTTATTTTGCAATAATCACTTTTATTATATCTTATAGGTTGCTAGTAGTAATAAAGTTGTTTTATGTATTCTATAACTGTATATCTCATCCTGATGTGAGAATATGGATCTGAAAGTCTTGAATCAAAAGTAATGTCCTAGTTCTCATTTTTAATTCTCTATATTTAATTTATCTGCTGAGTATGAGTCAGTGTCGACTGAGTAGGATTTTCCTCGTCGATATGATGCAACACGCGCATTTCAAACTGCAAAATGAAGACAGCAGCAGAATGTGTTTGTTTGATTTATATATTCAGAAGATGTACACAGAAAATAAATAAGTTGGACTTTTCAAACATTTCCTTTTTATCCTGAAAGTCATCGAGGCTGTTTTCCTCGTGAGGTCAGTGAGGAACAAACACTGGTCAGGAGCTGGTATGGTTATAGGTCCATCTGCCCTCTTTCACGGTGACTCATGGCCCATGATGCACCACTTTCACTGCGGGAGTCGCCCTGAACAAAAGCACCTCACTTAAAAACGAAACATACTCTTTTTTTTTCTTTTCTTTTTTTCTTTTTTTTTTTGTCAAATGTGTGACATTTAGTCATCGCTGACCAGGAAGTGGACAAACTATTTGTGCTCATGGTTAGTTGTGACCAAGCATGTGGTGTCAAAATGTGGCAACGCACTACTTACTCTACCACCGTCTAGGACAATACCAAAACATGAAGATGAATGTTGAACAGTCTCCCTCCAACTGATCAAATATTTCAGAGACAACGTTCTACGTTGCTGTAGTTCATAAAAGTTGACTTATTGAGAAATGACACGCAGTCATCTTTGCTATTTAAACTTAAGGTCCAGGACAGCAATGGGAGATTTATTGGCTTCATGGTTCATCGTCTATGCTCCTTTTAGGGTGATTATGGACATAATTAATATCACACTGTTTATGAGGGCATTATTTCTAATTCATAAAAAACTCCAAATCTGAGGTTAAGCTAATTTCTGTCCCGTTGGATTAAAGTATGATTTATTGTTTGACTCAAACATTCTCTAGGTTTGCAAATAAATACATTTGTTGTCTTAAAAGGTTCAGAAAATAGTGAAACGTGACAATTACATTTCCCCTGAGGCCAAGTTATGAATTCAACCGGCTTATTTTATAATATAAAACAGCAAATCCTAAAAAATTGACTACGATGGTCGACCTTTCACTACACCACTAATACAAACAATAGGATGGTAGTTGGTATTTCTGAAGTGTGATCCAGCTGTAGCCGTCTCACAAATTTGATTGTAATGAAATCAAAAAGACAGATTTTAAGAAACCTTGACATGTGCATAAAAAAAAGATGGTCGTCGGTCATCAGGTGTGTGAGATCTCGGTGGGAATGGGGACAGATAGCGCAGTAACATAACTCGTGGTGTCGCCCTCAACTGAGCCGGCTTGATTGGTAATGCGTAGGGAGGGAAGCAAGCAATGTGCTGGAAGCTACACTTCTGTTTCTCAATTTATTTCCTGAATATAGATATATTTAAACCGAATATACGGTGCAGTCGGAGTTCTTTCTATCTTTGTGTGCGTGTGCGTGTATGGCCTGTTTAAGAAGCCTGCATTTGTTTGCTGGCAGTGTCTTGGGCCCAAGGTGGAGCTCTTTCTGTCAGACGAGTGAAGCTCTGCAGAGGCAGCCACTGGGAGTTGTGTTTCATCTCCTCTCATACTGCTCTGGAGCAGACATGCAAATCTGCTGTAATGAGCGCTGCCTGTGTGGTGGTAGTGGGGAGGGAGGGAGGGGGGGTGAACTCAGGAATTTAAGGTGTGGAGGGAGGGGGGTTGGAGGTGAGAAGCCGACAGCCGAGCAAGATAGCGGAGCATGGAAATGTAAGGGGTTTATAAGAGGGTTATGTCAGGAGCGCTGGAAGTGACAGGAAGTCTTCCCTCTCAAATCAAACATTCATTAGCCCGCTGCGGCTGCTCGCTTCCCTTCGCTGTTGGAACATCGAGGTGAAGATGCAAATGGTGCCACGTTAATTAGCCTTATCTTTTACACCAGCAAGACGTGGTGTGAAAAAAAAAAAATAAATCTACGATCATCACTGTTAACAAATGTAATGAGGCTTTTGTGTGAATTGTGCTGAAAGTTTAGCATCCCGACATGCTTGTTGATGTGATTCCGAGGTTTGTGAATGTTTCACAGCTTACTACAAAGACGTAACGTGTTAAACTCCACGGCAACAAAACATTTTGAGTGACAGCTTCTTGTGAATGTCATAAGAAGGAACATAGAAGATACAAAAATCTAACTTTTAAACAAGTTAAATCTTCCCTCTGTAGATTCTTCTGTAACCGGTAATACATCTACTGATTTATGCAGATGAGTAAATACAGAGCTGTGGGAGCTTTGACTGACGTGCATTCACACTGCACTCTGTGAAGTGTGTTATGAACCCCAGAAGTCTGCGCTGGGCTGTCCCATAGCTGTGTGAGTGTGATTTTATTCACTCATAAAGAATTCAATTCCCAGTCAATGTTGGGGTGCTTTTCTCTCTCTCTCTCTCTCTCTCTGTCTCAATCCAATAATGTAAAGCACTCAGGATTTTGATGAGCTCTGCAGATCGATGGGAGGTTAACAGCCACTTCACATAAACTGAGACCTACAATATGTCATGGGCTCTTTAAATGTTGATAACTATTCAAGGGGCATTTTTTGCCCACAAACTATCAGCTCCAGGATCTAAAAGTCAGGAACTAAATGATCCTCAGGTCCATAAGAAGCATGAAGATTAGGTAAATTAGACTGATAATGAATTTAAAAGCTTAATACAACAAGTGGTTGTGTTGTTTTTTTTGTATTGCACTGTTGTGTTGCATAGGCTGTGTAGGAAAGGAAAGGCACAGAGCATCCATCTCTAAAAAATAGATCATTTAATGAGTTCTGGTTATTTTATTTCAACTCCAGATGAACAATTAAAGTTAAGTTTCAGTTCCATTTCTGCCCTTTTCTTATTTACCAGTGAGCTCCACAGTTGTCGATCAATAACATGCTGTAAACATGTCCATCTTTAGTCCAAATATAGGACTTAAGCTGCATTCACACCAAATCAGTCCTCTCATTTATTTGAATGTGGGTAGTGCGTTTTAGGCTGCGGTGGGGACTGTCGGGGATGCAACGTCAATCCAATGTCACACTGCGGTGGCCAATCACGTCAGTCAGACCGGAAGACGCCCACGGAATAAAGAGCACAATGAAGTGTAAAGTTATGTTACTCAGTTTGGCTGCGTGCACCAGTTTGAACCGCACCGTTTTGTGAGACCTTTTTATCCTGGTTAGTTATTGAAAGTAAAAAGTATTTTTTTTAAATTTAAATATGTTTATGCAGAAAGCCAACCCCTGGAGCACACTAGCAGCATGGCGTCGCACAAATGGGCTGATCAAGTGACACTACGCTGCCACACAACCCTGCGCTGAGTGCCGGAACGCCTGATTTGGGTTGAATGCACCTCGAGTGACAACCGGTATTTCTTTTGCTCTCTGAATGAACGCTGTACACAGTTGTTGTATTCTAATGGCTCGTGATTGATGGAAAAGCATACACTGAGCTGCAAACAAACTCCATGCCCATAGTAAGCAGTACCCAGAGAGCAGAGACTACGGGAACTCGGGAAGTGACGTTTGACCAAACATTTGAAATTAACTGATTTAAAATCAAGCTATTTCACAAGCTGGGAGTGAGCTGTTGACCCATCGTGGGCAATATGATGCTAGAGATGAGAATAAAATGTTAGCAGCCCACACAACTTCTCCACAAATGACAGTTCCTCATTGGAAACACCGCTGCCAATTTCACAACAGCACTACAGCTCGTCTCCTGTCTGACACCCGTCTCAGGTTGCTGCCTGACCGCTTCTTCACACTGAAGATGCTTCCTGTTTTTGTGACGGGTTAGGCTGTCAGAAGGTGCACTGGGTGGGGACGTCCTCGGGAGTTCCTCACACGGTCTGTGGTGTTTGTCACTGGCTGACTAACCGGTTTACTAATCTCTCTTGAAATCAGAGCTGAGTGGTTGAACGGACATCGAGGTTTAATGTTGTTTTAGAAACAAATTAACCAATGTCATGTTGTAATCTTGAAATGTGCGCTGAACATGTGACATTTGTAGTTTCAAATTCTTGATTCAGTACAGTTGAGTGTTAAGCGTGAGACGGTTATTAATATGATAATTTCCCTCACTGTCTATGCATTTAATCTGAAGAGTCATGTGGTGCACTTATGTGCTGGTGGAAAAGTCAGCTGCTGAACAGCAATTGTTTTTAATTGTTGGAGTGGACATTCGTCATCTTTACGCTCTGTCTTGGTTACTGCACTGAATCAGACTGCGTGGTGATTTGTGCCCTGATAATGCTAGCAGCAAATCCATAACTTGCCTTAAAGCCTAATAGAGACCACTGAGGTTACGAGTGTGCGACTATTTTCCGTCACACCTGTACTTTCACCTCTCCGACACGGCTGTGCGTTCCTCCTCTCTCTCGTCACTGTGTTTGAGTTGCCATTAAATCCTGTCTTGACATTTCGGTGGTTAAAGCCAAACACACTTGTCTGTCGGCCCGACTCGCGTGTCTGCGATTTATTGTGGCAAATCCTCTGGTTTTGTGATGACCTATTGTTGCTCTTGTAAGGTAGCCTCACACTGATGAATCCATTTTTTTCATGCCAGGAGGTATTTTGACTACAGAGCTTAAACAAACAATGACTGCTGCTACCCCCCCCCCCCCCCCCCCACACCCCAGAAAAATTGCAACATTGTTTCCAGGAAACCAAATGATTTGAATTTATGTGTAACTGAGCAGGCTGAAGAGAACAGGTATAGACACCGACAGATGTCCGTTTCCCGTGAAAACAAATTCCTGAGACCGCCTCGGCCTCGTGTTTTACTGCTCTGCTCTCTTCTAATCAGCAATAGACAAAAACCAAGCTGCCCCCAAATGACATGGAAGTCATTTGGAGAATGCCCAAGGAATTTATTGGCTTGTGTAAACAGAAAATTCCTGGTGACGCAAGGCCGCGTCGTTTAAATTCAACAGCTGACTGGAGTGCTTTCATACTGTATTCTGCAGCGCTGCACAGACTGTTTCTGTAGTTAATGTTCTCCTGCACGTCTCTTCAGGTACTTGATGTGTTTTGATCAAGCAGATGATTGATCAGCTGGGCTACATACAGCTTTATGTTTGCATCTACATGTGTGTGTGTGTGTGTGTGTGTGCGCGTGCCCTACACATCATGTGCTTGATCGAGTGGTTTAGTCTGGGACACGAGGAGTGTTGTCTGTTAGGTTATAAGTGCTTACGATGTTGTAGTAAAGCAGCAGTTTGAGCACCAAGATGAAACTATTGAGCTGCTAATCTATCGAGTATAGCACATATTTAACAGCACACGGTGTTGTGCAACTTTCAATGCAGGCTGTATTATCACTCGGTAGGGTGGGGGGGAAAGGGCATGGATTTATGGCAGGTGGCCACTCCTCAGCAATATGCCATGGAAAACTTGACCATAAATGACGACTACATCCTGTGAAGCTTTTGCATTCAGTACATTTGTTTAGGCTTTACGTTTCCCGTACAGGTTCAGTGGTGCAGCTATGTTCATGTGTTGGGTGTCTGGGGAAAGTGGTGAGATTATACACAGCATGCGGCATGTTATCAGTGGGCTGTGTTATTATCTGCAGGTACAGTGCGACTCCAGGAGCATTTTAAAGAGGCGCAGTAAACCAGGGACGGGAGGAGTCAAAGAGTAAAGCGTTTCAACAGCTTAATGATGTAGAGGCATCCAGCTCCGCCGGGCAGTAAACTCTTTAATATGCTGTTAATTATTTCTGAGAGATTGAATATTGATTAAATAGCAAAATGGTTTTAATTACAACTGCAGTGCCATTCTAAATGAAGATGATTTTAGGCTTTACGTGAGATGAACGTCTAACAAATCTAGCAAACCTCGAGCTATATCTACTCGACTCAATTTCGTTTTTTTTACTTTGTTCTTTTTGGGGTTTTAAAATGAGTGTTCTGCCTCTGTGTAGCCGGTGTTACAGCTCCTTCTCTCGACTCCGGCTTCGTAGCTGCCGATGCCGATTCTCTGTCTAAATTTGGAATTCATGACCTGATTCCTGCTCCGTGTAGCACTTGCAGAGAACATGCTTTGCCCACCCAGGTAATTCCTTTAAATCACGCTTGGGTAATTATAGCAGGGCTTCTTTTGTAGCGCGTCCGTGTTGCACTTGGAAATGAGGCTCAAACACGGTTGTTTCTGACACGGGTGACATGGAAACATTTAACCGTGCTACATTAAGTCTGAGTCACAGTATACTTTATTATCTAAACAATTAAATATGAGTATTAGACGTAACAATCTTTTGTAAATCTCATCACATTAGAAATATCACACAGGCTGTAACTAATGATTATTTCTTTAACAATTATTAAGTTTAATAAGTTAAGTGTCTACTTATCAAAATAGTTGCTGACTAATCTGAACTAAATTCTGACTAAATAACTATAGAGACATAAAGTGTCCTCCCAGGTGGACTAATGCTTTCCTGGCTATGAGTTCTCTATGGACAGCTTTTAGTTCCATGTAAGCGGACTCACTCCCCCATTACCACGCTACTCGCCTCAGAGACCGGCTCAATATTTAACATCGACGTTGAAATGGATCTAGTGAATGCAGATGAGGATCGGCCCTCAAGATTGCCACCAGATTGCCCGTGCCTTAAGTGGTCTATTTATGATTCAGCAGCAGGATCTTGCCGGCTGCCAGGCTGGCATGGAGTCAACCTCCTAGGGGTGTGTGTGTGTTAATGCGGGCCCCCAGGCCGTGGGACCGGGGTAATTGGGTTTGCATGGTCCGTGTCAGGGCGCCCCTGCCACCTCCAAAACAAAGGCCACCTCGCAGGCAAGCTGTTAGGGACAGCGAGACCAACCCCTCCTCATCACTGTAAGCTTATTCAATTACTGCAATGTTGTACGTGTTTTTGACTCAACCTGCAGATTACACAATGAGGTCCTTGTGCTTGTGTGTGCTGCCTTCATCTGTCTAGATCTGTCTCTGGACCTTTTTATTTAGACATCCAGCCCACCAATCTCACATCAACATGGAAAGTGGCTGACTTTCTGAGAGCATCTCTGGAATATCTAACGTCTAACTCGGCTGCATCTATTCACATTTCTCTCTCTCGTCACAAAACCCTGTTGCTCGCTTAGTGGCCTCTTCTGACAGCCTGAAGCGACTTAGTTCATCCACAGCCAACTCCCAGATCTTCCACTACTCTGATCCTCTCTGGTCTGCAGAGAGAGAGAGTCGCACACTCGTCATGGTTGTCTGTATGTCTGCAGTGAGTCTTTTTCTCTTTACCAAATACTTAGAAGACCTCTGTTTGTTTGACACTGACTAATACGATTAAGGTGTCTCTCTTTCCTTTTTAAGCTTCAGTGGGTTTCAAACACTCACGGTTCAGCGTTGCTTTGTTGAAAACTTGTCTTTCCTCGGCTGTAAACTGCCCCACAGCCACAGTTGTGCTCCCGATTGATTGGCAGAATAATTATGGGCTTGAATTGTTCAACCATAGACGGAGTGGGATCGAGGGAGTAGGGGAGCAGAAAGAGCATGTGTACCGGGGTTTTTTTTCTCCTCTTTTAAGAGCGCAGCAGAGACGACTGCATCTTAAAAGCCAACATGGATTGCACTGCAACACAAAGACTGTCTCGCACATTCTGTTAACAGCGAGCAGGCCACGGTCGGCGCCCGGCTCGGCTGTGAGCTGCAGTAGAGGCTGAACAATGTGCTCAGCCGCCTGAGTGGTTGAAGAGATAATTGACACATCCTAAAAATGCAAGTAAGGACCGGGTTGTTAATGCTTTCTTCCTTGGGGGTGGTTTCAGCTGAACCATTAAGCCTTTAATTGAGATGGAAGACTGCCAATCAAAGCTGTTGCCTTGGTGTTGCCGTTACCTGCTTTTTGTTTTTTAATGAAGATGAGGCTTAGGTAGGGCTGGGCGATATGGCCTAAAAAAAAAATCTCCGATTTTTTTACAAAAAATCCGATTCACGATTTAAATCGATTTTTTTCCCCCAAAATTTTTTGCAGATGACAGAAGCTGTTGAAAACAATTTTTTCTTTTATTTTGTGATGATTTTCCCAAGTAGGTTGATAAAAATAAAGTGCAAACAAAACCTGAACATTGTAGAAAGGTGCCTGTAGTATACAAAAAGTATTTGGTCACTCTTTTGTTTGCCTGAATCATTTAAATATAAAATTAAATTAAACATAACATTAAATGGCATTAAATAGTAGCCTTCCATTGTAAACAACTGTGCAAATGTAACTTTTTACAGTAAGCTTTTCTAACTGAATACACTGATACAAACACAGCATGAAATAAAATGTATATGACCCTTTAACATTCACATTTTCAAAAGTGCAACATCTGATCTAACATCAACATAACATATTTTGCACAGTAAATAAGTGCATGTAAACAAAATCAAGTGCATTCACAACATAACCAACAGTATTAAACAGTAGTGCATGTTTTTTCTAAATATTTTTTGCCAGGAAGACAAGCCTGTCTACTACCTCTGGCTTCAGGCATGCACGGTGGCATGTAACAATGCCCCCCCCCCACACACTGAAAAGCCTCTCAGAGGGGGCACTTGTAGCTGGCACAGAGAGGTATTTCTTTGCTAAAGTACTTAGCCTTGGAAAGTTAAGTTGGTGACGCTTCCACCAGTCAAGTGGATCGGTGTCTGGGTCAACCTGCTGGACCACAGGTCAGTTGTTGCGGAGTAGAATGACATCCCCTCCAGCTCCGCAGAGATCCTTTGGCGTGTACTATTGTACAGCCGAGGCAAGGCAACGTCAGAAAAATGTTTACGGCTTGGTAGCACGTACCTGGGGTCCAAAGCTTTGAGACGGTGAATAAACCCCGGCTTTTCCACGGTGTATATGGGCACCATATCTTTTGCGATATACATCGCGACTGCATCCGTGATGGCTTTCCACCGGGCACTCTTCTTCTCATGCGGAGTACAGTTGGTGAATGTCTCCAAAATGCTGGGTTGTTTTTGTGAGGTGGCGGCGGCAGCAGTGAAGCTGCTGGCCGCCATTGTTTTAGTTTGTAAACAATGCGCGCGCACTCTACTACGGGAAAAAGGGGTGGGGGCGATTTTCTCGATTTTCAATAAAACACATCGCCTTAAAGCACACATTCGAATTAATCGATTAAATCGATTTATCGCCCAGCCCTAGGCTTAGGGTAGTTCGCTGCATGATTACAGAGCTCACGTGCAATCACAATTCTCAGACGCGCTGCTATTTTAGTTTGAGTGAGCTCCAGAATAACTCCCCTAAGTCCTTTTGCCTCCAGGGCTGGAAAAAGTGAGGAGTCTCTCTTTTGACTGAGGGGCAGGTGAGCCCGGGTTCCCACCACTCCCTGTTTGGTCCCCTCGCCATCGCTAGGAAAACAAGGGCTTCTCCCACGCTGGATATAAAGCCGTTGATATGGAAGGTATGACCCGGGTTTCGGTCGAGAGTAAAGATGCCAAAGGCTTGTTACCAGGTTACATCACTGTTGTTGTTGTGAGTGCATGTGCCAAATCTTCAGGCATAACAGAGGGAGCACGCTTAGCAGTTCCCCTCCCATTTGCCAAGTTACCATCACACTACAGGAAGATTCTTGTCATAATTCGCTCTCGCTCTCTCTCTCTGCACACACCAAAGTCTAGCCAGCATTTAACAATCGGTGCTATAAATATTTACTGTGGACTGTTTTGAATTCTAGTGACATTGTTTTTAATGCAGCATTCATCACGTCTACTGTTCCGAGTTAGCATATACGGCAGTACAAGCATCACGGGCCTTATTGGTTGCGTCTGTGTAGCTGAGCAGCCGCATGCTGTCCCGAGTGTTGCCAGTGATGGATGCTGTAAAAGGGGATTAATCACGGAAATTGCAGATAAGTGCAGGAGAGCGCTGATCTGGTACCTATCGACAGTCTCGTGTCTGCAAGTGGGAGTCAGAATGTGAGCTGAATGCTAAGAGAGGAAATGACGGTAATTTACAGGTATTTGGAGGAAAGTCGTTCTCGGTAGGCAGCTAGGTGTTCTCGGTAGAGAACAAAATAGGTTAGCTGTGGTGGAGTGTTATGTGATATACATGCATTATTATCAGACGTCAGACTGAAAATGGAAAATCACACCCAACATGAAATTAGGATAAAAGAAATGCTTTTATTAAAGGAATAGATGTGCATTTTGGGAAATACACCTGCGTCATTATACGGACCAACCACCGACAATTTGCTTCAGAAAGTAAGTAAAAGAACTACAACCACAAGTCTGTGTTCAGATCAAAACAGACAAGTGGAGTAGTTAGTAGGTGGATTGTTTTACTTTGTAGCCAGACTAGATGTTTCCCCTTACCTCCAGTCTTTATGCTAAGCTAGGCTAACAGAGTGCTGCAGGAATGAGTCCCAAAACCCAGAAATGAGTTCATATTTCTGCACTTCCGTTCCCTCGTCTTGAAGTTCATGTTTGTTTTTGTTTTTTTTAAAGGGTTTTTGGTTAGATGCCTGAAATACGGTTTTAGATTTTCATGCCCCGTTTTGTGACATAAAATACGTCGGAATAGCTTAAAATGTCGAACTATTCCTTTAATTTTACAGGATTTCTGTAACATGCTCACCGTAAAGTCAAGCTTCCACTGTTTAGTCATGTACAAGCATGCTTCCCCTGAAGAGGAGGGACAAGTAACCACTACTATCTGTTAAATCCTCTGTGTCGTCCTCAGGGATTTCGGCAGTGAGCACATGCCCAGCAACACATGCCCCTCTTCACAGGTCGAACAGTGTCAGACCTGCGTGAAACACTTGTTATGAGCAGGGTCATGGACTCGTATCAAATCCGCCATGTTGACTCATCCACACCACTGGCAAACATAGATTTCCCCCCGAACACCCATGTTCACAGCAAAGTAAGCGCTCCGTCTGATTTAGTCCTTTCTGTCTTTGCTCGCATTTGGTTTCACGCCTGCATATTGTGGTCCTAAACACACTCTGCTTACAGGTAAACAGATGTGTTCGGTTAGTCGAACACCATACAAATGAATTTCGTCAGGTTTATTGACCTTACATTATCAAACAATGGCTGATGGGTGAAACACTGCTGTCTGTTTTGGTTCGGCTTCTGATCCTTGACTGACTGTCCTGTGGGGGGGGGGGGGATTTGTTCTGTCTTTAGATACTGCTCCCTACTGTGAATGCACTGCAACCCGTTTTTTTTTTTTTACTGTAATTCAAATAGTAAAACCAGTCTTATTGACCTTTTAGTTTTACATACTTCCCTTTAGTGTGCCTCCTACTTCTGCTTCAGTCAGTAGTTTCCTCTGTTTGCAGAATGTTGTGAACCAGAGGAACAATGTTACTTTCATTCATTAGAGTGAAGACTGCATTTGACAAGAGTGCAGTGATCTTATTATAGTTTATTTGTGTAGTTTATTTCAAATCTTGAAACTAGTGGTTTGGAGTTGTTGCTTGTGGGTTTCTGATATTTCTAGAGATTTTAGCTACAACGTTTTAACAACGGCATCACATTGATTTTGACGTCCTGTATCTCAGAACTTCACAATGTGCACAACCACATCACTTTGATAAGAGCAACATAGTTGGATTGGGGATGGATTACCGACCTTACCAGGTGTCTGGTCATTTCAATGTGATTCTCATACCGGACGTATGTGTTCTTTGTAAAAGCCTCAGTGGTATGATGAAGTGTGAAGTTGGATCATTCTGTTGGGACAGGCCGCTGTGGTATCTTTGAGACATTGGTCAATGCTGTGACGTGTTCATACAAATAAACACAACAACTTCTACTTGGACACAGAGTATTTGCAGCACAAATACATTAGCGCTCAGTGAACACTTGAGCAGGAGGAAGCAGACGATATCTGTTATATGGGAACATAAAATCCATTTAAATATTAATTAGTGAGAACTCTGCACCTTACATGTGTTGCAATACATATTAACCATGGTGCATTTACCATAAAGCATCAGATGACACATTAGGTGCTTATCTTTGATTCAATTATTTAAACCATTACCTTAATTCAACTAGATCTTCAGACTGATCCTAGAAGGGTGAAAAGGCTTCAGAGCCCCATTGCTGCCTTCTCCCACAGTTTGATTGAGGAAGACTAATCCAGCAATATATAATAATTTAGTGGAATAACATGGTAAAAGTTGATTAATGTTCATTATATTTAATCACGTCTTTAGTTATAAATATTTGCAAAAACCTAAGGATTTGTAAAGAATGCATCACATTAAAGTGATTAACTACCCACATTCATGAACACATCTATAGTCAGTAAATGGTAATTGTCATTGTATGAAACGTTGGAGATCACTAAGTGCCATTCACTGTAGCAATATCACACTTGAAATATTAATTTCATCCTGGGCCGTGCGTCGTTAGAGGCACTAAAACTTTTAAGTGGTGGCTAAGTACAGACATGAATTTTGCAATAGTGGAGATGGGGAACAGCACGGATTTTTATGACGCAGTTGCTGACTTGCCAACTCAGTAGGTCGTTGCCTAACATGAAGTTGACGTAATCTGCTGTGTTGTGTAAAGTAATCCCTGGTTGTTGTACTCAGGTTGTTGCCTCATTGGATTTTCTTGAATAAAATAGGGCCAGGCACATGCTGCCAGTGTGATTGAGCCACGAAAACACAATCACAGATTCGCTGTCGGTGCTCTGTTGGCAGCCGGAACGCTGATAATTCCTGTCAAGAATTCAGTAACTCAAGATGTTTTTAGAAACTTTTTTCAATTTCTCATTCAGAACTGAATCCGCTATTAATCCTGATAAGAGAACGCGTTTGACCATCGATTCCTCCCTCTCGGCCCTCAAATACTCTCAGTGCTCCACTATAAAAACAAATTGGAGTGTCTTTTTACTGTTTTTTGGTGGTGACAGTGACGGAACCCCATTTTCTTTAAGCCAGATCAAAGTGGCTCCGTGTGTGTGTGGTATCGCAGTCTGTTCCCTTGGGCTCGTAATCACAGCGCCAGAACTCTCAGACCTCTTCACTGCAGACTGCGTTGCCACTTCCTGCTCTCTGTCAGGCCTGATGCCAGCACGGCCGTGGTCCTCACACCCTCCCCTACACTGCTTCATCTCTCCTGGCTTTTCTTCTCATCTTGCTCGCCTCCTCAGCGCTCCTCTGCTGACTCCCAGACCCGCCTATGAACATCCACAGACAGTCATCCCTGACGTGGCGGCAGGCTGGGGCTTGTCCCCGCTCTGACTGTCTCACTGCCTGGCAGGGTAATGAAGGCAGCGAGGGGGGGGGGGGGGCCTCACTGCCCGCCTGTGATGCGCTTCATCATTCCTGCCACGGCCCAAGGTTCTCTAATTAAGACACCGACTTGGCCCTGCAGATTATGGAGCAGCTGGATCATTAGCGTAGAGGGTCAAATGGCATACGTCTCTGTGTAGCAGGCGCTGCGCCTTTCATCAACTCCCGTCTCCGGCAGCTCACCTCTGGTGGCCCCCCCAGAAGGCTCTGCCTGCTTCCTCTTCTTCCACTCCCCCATTCATACTGAGCGCTTGGTGTCAATGGAAACATTTACATCAAGACGACAAAGACCTTAATACAGGTCCTCACAGTGTGAGGAACACCGAGCTAGATCTAATGAGATGAGTGAGGATTTAAATCAGTGGCAATTAGAAGGTTACGTCTTCAAATGTCTAGCGCTGTCCGACCACTGGACTGTCCACAGATATTCAATTTGTAATGATATAAGATGGCGAAAACCACAAATCTCCACTTTATTGATTCTGGAACTTGATATTTTTTAAGTATCAAAGGGGTTGTCAATTCATTTTTTCTTCACCAAGTAATTGTATCAATTATTTAAAGCTGTTGGGCTCGACAAAATATTATTATGATATATTTGTGACTGCTGTATTGTGTTATAAACCTGTACATAATGTCTTGTTGCACTCATTGCAGTATAGGTTGAGTGATTGTAACTAAAATGTGAAAGGTTTCCTATAATATGCATAGAATATGTCAAACTGGAATGATTAAAGTGTAGTGGGTGCAGATATTACAATGGATGATACTATGTAGATATTCTAAATCTATATTAGTTTTATATTTCAATAGGGCGCCACTCAAAGAGGAAAATTACTGTCAGCATCAGAGTACGAGTCACTTTTATTTCAGTTACAGGGTGGAGATGTTCGGTGCATCATTTGTTTGTCTTTTCGCTGATGAGGAACTGATCTCCAGCATTACGCTGACTCACCTGTCAGGAGTCAGTCGGCACGTCTGCTCATCTGTCAGTCTGCTCATGACTGCAGAGAGGCTGGGAGAGTTACCTCAATGTGTTGCTGTTTTCTTCCAGGCCTCACGCCTGTGAGCAGACATGCTTCAACTGTCAACGAAGGAGGGAAAAAAAGCACAATTAATAACCTCTCTCCCGAGCAAATGAGTCAAGTGAAACTCAAAACACTTTGATGAGCAAAAGTTGTTTCTTCTTCTCGTTTAGTTAGAATAGTTGTGGGCAGCTTGATTTCAGTCCGTTACAATAGATTATAAAGGGGACACGTTTACACACCCAAATTATGGCTAAATATGCTGCTTTTATTTCACACTATCGTCCTCCTCAAAGCTCGGAAGTTCAGCTGGAAGTAGTAAGTTGGGCCATAGTTTGGTGAAAAAAAAAAAATATATATATAGTTGTGATAAATAAATCAAATAAATAAAAAATAAAAAATAAATAAATGGATAAATACATTTTGATATTTGTGTGTGTGTGTGTGTGTGTGTGTGTGTGTGTATATATATATATATATATATATATATATATATATATATATATATATATATACACACACACACAAATATCAAAATATCGTTTTAAAAATGCTCATCATACAGATGGACAATAACGCGACATGAATTGAAGGTGACGACAGCTGCTTTTCTCCATCATCCACTAATTTAGATTGTCAAAGGATCTCCGATGTAAAACACATTTTAGATTTAAATGTTTTGAAATGCATTACTAAAAGCCTTTTTGAAAAAAAAAAAAAAAAAAAAATATATATATATATATATATATATATAAAATGCTAATCATAAAAATAACACAATTTGGAGTCTATCTTTTGGATCAATTGTATTTAAAGTGTTTAAGAATCGTCTGAAAGTGTTTGAATCACATTTTGAAGAATAATAACTGGGTATGATTCCCTCTTACAAAGTGGACACAAATACTATTTTTGAAAGATACGGTGTTTGACCTATTGAGTGCCGTCAGGACTATTTATTCCCAGCCTGACAGCCTGAGTGCACATTTAAATCTCTATTTCACGTGCGCGCGCACACACTTATGTGAGCATGCTCAGTCGAGAGAAAAGATCCCACAACTTGGTGAGGATTTCTCATTCTCCCGCCCAGTCTCTCTTCCCCCCCCCCCCTCCCCCCCAGCTAGATTGCAGTGTCATCCCGCTCAGAATGTTCTCCCCCCCACATATCCCCGTGTTCAACTACGTTTGTAACTTTAGGCCTTTCTACGCTGCCGCTCTATTTTAAGACGGGGAGGGCAGTGTGCCGAGAGGGACAGACAGGCTGTTGCAGGCTGCGCTCTGCACAGCACGGCTGACACGCACAGGGCCGAGGACGATTTTTCGAGACGACGCTGGCTTGTTTTACGGCAGGGGGCTCCGTCTGGGGGAGGCAGGGGACGAGGCTGGCAGGCGGGGAAGAAAGGAGAGGGGGTTTACTACCCTCAAGAGAGTCGGAATTTCTCCTGAGCCATTTGGCTGGCAGTTGTGAAAACAATTGCCTGGCATTTACGTTCTCTCTCTCTCTCTCTCTGTGTGCAGATGGAGTCCCAGCTATGAGTCAGCTTTGAGAGCAGCAAGTGGTGGGCTTGTGATCTGCTGCACAGCTAACATAAGCGTACTTTACAGAGACACTTGGTTTTTGATGTTGGCCCAACGGTTCAGAGTTGCTTCCTCGCTTGCATTTATTTTCGCTCTCCGCAGTGTTGCTGATATACATGTCTTTTATATCCCATGTATTCCTTGTAAAAAACCGAAAAGCTGACTTATAAAGGCATGTCTTTTTTTTCCTGTTTCTCCAGAGTTGACCTTTAGAAGACGCCATGTTGATGTCTTGAGCTGAGGAAGGCTTCACCCTCAACCTGTCTCTGTTTGTTATTCCACACCTGGTCCCCCCTGCATCAGTCAGCAGACAGCATCCACCTCTACATTTTCCCCACCCCCCTCCGGCCCAGCCTGCCGTCAGCATGACGTCGGAGCTGGAGAGCAGCCTGACCTCCATGGATTGGCTTCCTCAGCTGACCATGCAGGCGGCCATCCGCAAGGCGGACGCTCAGAGTGCCCACGGGCCTGGCATGGGCAAGAAGAGCGCCCTGCTGGACCCTAACACCACGCTGGACCAGGAGGAGGTGCAGCAGCACAAGGACGGCAAGCCGCCATACAGCTATGCCAGCCTCATCACGTTTGCCATCAACAGCTCGCCAAAGAAGAAGATGACACTGAGCGAGATCTACCAGTGGATCTGTGATAACTTTCCCTACTACAGGGAGGCGGGCAGCGGCTGGAAGGTGAGAAAAAGAGCCATCTGTTCTTTACTTTGAGCCGATACAGCAGATGTTGAAGTGTGTTGCCATCATGGTGACGATAGAGTTGCATTCTGGTTATAGTGGCGCTTCTGACTTGAACACACTTTATGCCAAACCAAATATGACAGGTAATTGTAGAGCTTTTGTTTAGTTTTTACACTTAGACAGTAATTCCAGTCAGTTCATTTCCTCGTGGATATGTTTCTTTGACTCAACAGTTTGGTAGTAAACTGTGGACAGCCTGGAGGAAAAGTTGAGATTGATATTCCTTGACGTAAATCATTGTTTGGTGCTCGCCGGGCATCTTAAACAAAGTGAGATGCCGTTGGTAATCACCATTGTCACTTCTGAGAAAGCTCTGAGAGAAACTACGAGCGCGCCAAATCACACTAAGTGCCTCACTCCTCCGAATGAAGAATGGTGCAGCCCTGAGAGAAGCATATGAAGTGTAAAACCCTGGATTAATATTCAGAGAAGTGGCCCCTATCTGTGCGAACACAGACTAAATAGCCCATTCATGGGTGGTATTATTCATTGCAGATGCCTTGATAGGAGAAGGCCATTATGCAGAAGAGAGAGCCAGTGCTGTGTCATCATCTCAAGGAGCCCATGATATACCGAGATGAAGCTATGCTGATTGCCTTTTAAAGGGCCCAGATGGAAATTGATATTAGAATGAGTTTTCCAATCAGTCAACGTTTATTGGAAATAGAATCTTAGGCTCTGCTTTATTGCAGTCAGACAAGATGTATGAAGCCCATTTCCTGCGGCGACAAGATCTGGCGTGTGTACAGGCTGCATGGAGGTGTGTGTGTGTGTGTGTGTGTGTGTGTGGGGGGGTGAGGGAGATGAGAAACCATGTGTTATTATAAATGGATGGATTTTAGTTTTTGTGGCAAGGCCTTTTGAAAGGAAATTAATTGTTTCACTTTGCGTCCTTTGTTTCCTCTTTTACCTTCATCATCCCTTATTTAGTGGGCAGCAACGTAGCGGCGTGTTTGCCGTCAGTCGGATTCCTGCTTTGAGTATCAGACATTTGTACTCTGCTCTTTATTTTGTATACCGCCCACCTTCTTAAGCGTTAAGTTTAACCGTTCATTGTACAGTAACGCTTTGCTCTAGACATTGGCACGAGGTTGCAGCAGTGTTTACCGCTGGTTTTGCTTGCTGCGTTAAGATTGTTAACAGATCCGGTTGCAGAGCATGTAATAGCCTACTCATCGTCTGTATCTGTTAAAGTAAGCAGCTCTGAGTGAATCATCATTTATGTGGGTCGAAGTGGTCTTGGTGAAGTCTTGGTGCACATCCACAGACTTTGTTGCTCTGAAATAGGGGGGTGTAACTGACCGGCCCATCTAAAATAACTGTCAATAAGACACAACACTTCTTATATATTTTAGAGTGGGCGATCCTCAATGGGAATCAAACTGGTGCTGCTGGCAGGGTTGGAGATGTTCTCACCCAGTTCCAGTCGCCCTGTAGTTAGAGCAGGAAGGACTACATGGTATTAATTCATCAACGCTCGACTAATATGCACTGCTCTTCATATGCCTTCGGTTATTTTGTTCAGTGGAGCGTTATCACAAAATCAGCTGCTGATTTCATGATTCACATGCTCAGAAAACACTGAGGGATATCAGACATGCATTTGAAACCTTGTCTACAAATAATAAAATGCCTACAAATAATAAAATGTCATTCAAGATCCTAATTGATAACTGGCGTATAAAATAAGAGCTTTTTTTTTAAACGTGACGTTTGTGGTGTGGCTAAAATGCAGCAGCTCAACTGTTATTTTCTCATTTTATTTTGTCTTTGTATCCATGCGTCTGTCTAAAACGCACTTGGCAGCTACCCAGCGAATGGGTTCAATCCTCTTGGGGATTAACTGACCAGGGCAAATTATTTTAAATTGGAAGTAAGCATGCCGTTTCAAGCAGTGTTGGATCATGGGAAATGTTCACTTTTAAAGCTACAGTTGGTAACTTCAATACAAATAGCTATTATATTTAGCTGTACAGTAAGTACAGCGTTATATGCGTTAAATTGACTACTTTATTTTAGTATAGGAAAATCCACTCTGTATAGATGCTGCTCTCTAGTGACTCCTGAAAACATTTATAACCCTTAAACATGAAATCCTTGGCACAAGGGTTGTTTAGATTCCATGAAACGAGGTGGGCCGATGGCGACGGAACAATTGATTTTGATTTGATGGGATTTTTTTTAACCACATAAATGAAACTATCATAATTCTATACAGTGACGACGGTAAGCGTTTATTGTCCGTGTGTAATAGAGTTCTGACGTAACTGGTGTAAGAGCGAGTTATAGAATTAGTCAGCGTTGGGTGAGATTGACGCTCTTCAGGTACTTTCTAGTTTAAGGGAGGCGTGCGTAGATCATCACATTCTGACCGTAATGTGGGCTGCAACTGTAGAAATAGCCCCCATTTTAAAAGTGACAGAAACCACATCAGTCTAACCAGGATGCTGTACAACACAGGAAACGATGAAAGGCGGTTTGAAGATGTGCTCGTACGCGAGAGCCTGCGTCACAACTCTCTCTCAGTTCTTGTTAACGGGGTGTTTTCCCTACCGTGGGTTTCTTCTGAGAATGTAAATAACTGAAATAATGTGTATAGAGTGTTTATAAAATCGTTTCAATGCATAAGACATTTGAATAAAATCCAATATGCTGTTTCCGTGCCCGGGGCGTTTGAGCAAGCTTCAGTAGCCTTCGGTTTATTCCTAATGTTTTTTTGTGCTCGGGAGTATTTTCACATCCCATCACACAAATTATATTTTCATCTGAGCCCGTGCAAAAGTTCTCTCCCAAACACCAGGAGGTCACTAGGAAGCTTGTACAGTCAGAGAAGCGTCTAACATGCAAAACCTAATAGAATATGAAATAGTTTCATTCTGTAACAGGCAGTAACGTTTCCCTGCACTGTAACCATTGCTATGCTGCGAGTCTACCTATAGTGTGACTGAGTATATGCATGTTTGTGTGTGTGTAATTAGTTGGCAGCGAGCATGCCTGGGTGGGGTGAATGTAGGTCGGATGTAGTCATTGCTCCTCTGTTCCCCCGGAGATGTCAGTCGCAGGAATTTGGGACTCCACGCACGCATGCGTCTGCTCTGTATGATAATGCGAGCTGTGCCGGCGAGATGAGACCGGGGCTAATCCGAGCACCGGCAGCTCATTTAATAATCTCAATAGAACCCCATTAGCCTGCTCTTTTAAGAAATATCAATAAGTGCTGTCAAAAAAAAACAAACAAAAAAAAAACGGATAATTCATCAAGGTCGGAGAACGTGAGCGCTGCCTTCGAGAGTGCAGAATATGCGTTCGGCATCTATGAGTGAGCAATTAGAGGTTGCTTTTCTTACCGCTGTCTGCAGCTCTCTGAGGTACTTTTGATTCATGCTGTGCAGGTTCAGTCCCAGCAGTCTTCAGTACCATTCTGCTGGTATACTGTGGCTTCTGTGTCCCTCTGTTCCTCCTTCAGGATACTTGTCTACAGTCAGTGTACTGTTTCTATGCGTTCCTGATTATAATTCATATCTGTTGCCCGGTCCTTTCCATTTCAAAGCCGTAACGGGAAATGTTCTGAGATTAAAAGGAGTAGTCTTCTCCCACTTTAAGGTCAGAAAACCAGGTATTTTTTTACCCCACCATGAGCGCCTCACAAAGATGAGACTTTTAATCAGTTTCAGCATTTAAGATACCATAACAACTGTTAGAATTTGGTTTAATATTTAAAACTGTGGATTCTCTTTATTAGTTATTAAATTAATAGATTAAGAGCTGAATTTAGTCTTAAAGTCTGTTGTCAAAACTTCTCAGATCTGCTCCGTCTCTTCACGGATGCTGTCTCGCGTGTCATTAATGGTGAATCAGCGTTCTCTCACTTTCGATCCAACTGTTTGTGGGGCAATAGCCGTAAAAATTATTTGCAGACGCGTGGCTTCAAGACACTTGAAGAAGATGCAGGGGAGGGGATATTCCCCTCGTCAACCTCTGTGCATGCGTCATGACCGCAGTGGTTAAGAGTTTATTGAAGCAAGTGTTGCTTTGTTTTTTTTTTCTATGCTAAAGTCTCTGATGCCAAAGTGAACCAATGACCTGAGTCTGTATTCTTTGTTGACAACATTAAATTACCAGATGTTTCAGTGCAGTCTGGTGAGATTCTTTAACCTGTCGTAAGATAACAGCTTCAATATTAAAGTACTTCTCCTTTAGACAAGGATTGAGTGGCTTTGATTTTCTGGTAATTTACAATGAGAGTTTTAATCAAGATGGTACTCTACGTTATGTGTGATTTATTAAATAACTCTTCAGATCATGCAGTCACTGTTAAGGTATTACAATAAATACATTTGAGCTGATATTTTACTCCAAGTTCTCCAACTATTGACATTATTGGTATCTGCAAATACATTCACTGTGTTGAAATAATCTGAGCTCTCTGGTGTTTCTGCACTCATGTCTTCACACTGGATGGACTAATTCAAGCTAACAGACCTCCCTAAATGTTCTGAACTGTACGCAGTCCTTCTCCAGACGCTACTCACCTCTGTCATAGAAGGAGGGACGGTGTGTGCAATTTCTTTTCTGGTATATTTTCTTTAAAAAAAAAAAAAAGTGGTCAGGAACAGTATTGAGTAGAGACTCCACATATACTCTCAAACGTTGACCTCCATGCTGATCCTCAAACCTCCTCCCGGCTGCTTCCAGGCTCAATTCAGGCGCTGTGTAAATTCCCCTCTGCATTTCTTCCAGGTGAAGAATGCCAAAAGAAATCTGGAGCAATTCTCAACCAGTTAAAAAACGCCTGAAATGTTTGCTCTTGAACTTTAACTGGTGGGGAGATTGTTGCTACTGGCATGATTTTCTTTTATTTTCTCCTCTTCCACACCTGTGTACAGGAAAGGAAATTAGCTTGAAGAGAACGTAGGCTCTACTGTTGATTGCCTAACAAACATTGAGTCTCCCGTTGCAGCTTCACAGAGGCCCGTAGCTCTCGCATGATCTCGCAGAGCTGCCTTCTGCAGGGGCCCTGGACCTCGCTTTGATCTCATTGTAAAATGCAAATACACAGTACCCTAAACAGATCAAAGGTTCAACATCCCATTGGATCTGAGGCTTAATAATAGCGGCCTGGAGCGGCTTTCTATTTTTTAAGAAGCCGTTTGGGTAGCTACTGCTCCTCCAGGACATTATTTACTCTGGAGATAATGTTCCTGCTTCTGACTAGTGACTAGCCACAGCTCAGAAAATCCCTGCCCCTGTTGCTTATTTAAATAAGATTGGTCAGGTATGAGAATGTGTGCTTCCTGCCCCTATCTCCCACCTCAAGCTTGGGTTTGCAGGGCCTGAAATCTGAAAGTGTAAAATTGCTTCGGTGCTTGACTCCCTGATACCTTAATCTACTCTTCTTAGCTTGTATCATCATTACACCGTAAAGCAAGCATTTACATTTTAAGCACTCTGCTGATACTGAATTTTTCAGTAGCACTGATGCATATTTAGAGCTGCTCTGTAACTCGCACACCAACGCCAAAATGATCCCTTTTTTTTTCGTGAAGTTCACTCGTCTACAGTCCCGTGTCATATGCACCTTTTAGCTGAGATGCAGTCCATAGAGTGGTCATGTGATACAGCAGCATTTTTAAACTGTACAGACGGTATTAGTGGCAGCGTACTGGCTCGGCACCGACTCTGTCAGGTAGTGGGAGCGGTAGTGATTCACTCGGCAGCCAGTTTGATCCTGCTGTGAGGCGGGTTCCCGTGTCAGGAAGCTCCAGCCTGGCCGCCCGCCCACCAGCCTCACCTTGCACCCGCCTACCGGCGCCCCACCGCTCACGCTCTGGCCCTTAGAGTGGGCGGGGAGAGCAGGCTGGCAGGCCTTGGCACGGATACGTTTTGGCACGGAGCTGCTGTCCCCACACTCCGCCGAGTGAAGTGCTGACTGCACTGCAGAACATAAAAGGCCCGAGGCTTCGATTGCTTCCTCTCGTGGCCTGCAGGCCTTGTGTAGAGAAGTCGGCTTTACTTTTACTTGAAACTGTAGCGGTCTTTTTTTTCTTTTTTTTTTGACAGTCACGGCTATGGCCATATAAGCTGTTTTTGGGTTAATGAGTGTTTGCTATATAGGTCTAAAAAAGGATAACAAAAGCTACACCATATATTCTTAAGCACTCATTAACCCATAACGGCTTGTAAACGCTGTTAACCTGGTTATCAATCGATTCAGTGAACTTCCTCCTCTGTGACAATGACGTCTGTTGAAGTCGACACCTGATCTACAGGTACAGTTGCATAGTGTTTTGGATATATAGATTAGACAGGGAGGGTCAGGATCTGTGTTTCTATGTGTTTTCCAGAGTTGTCTGTTTATGTGGCGACTGAGATCATCACCTCCAGGGCCGAGCCCTTTCTTTGTCACAGATATGTAGCCTGAAGCGCAGCTTGGCGGGAAAATCAACCCCGGTGTCACAGTCAAAGTTGTGAACTGTAAGGAATTTGAGGCACATTTCAAAACAACTCCAAACTGGGAAAATCGAGAGGTAGTTCTTAGTCTTCAGAGGGGAAGATGAAGCTGCTGGGGAGCTGCTCAGAAACTCTAGTCATCGGTCCGTGGCCAGGAAGATTTAAGACTAAAATAGTGCTTTCCCTGTATTTTAACTTGGTTTTCCCAGTGAGTGGCCTTTTGCCCTCCATCATTTTTCTACTTGGCTTGCTGTCGCCTTTGTGTAATGCAGCATATGTACAGTCGCAGCTTAATATTGCTGAGACTGTGTGTGTGAATACTGCCACCCTCTCTAAAGAAGTCGGGAACGTTTTCATCCTTTAAAACAATCCGCTCTGTGCCGAGTGTTTGTTCGGAGGAAGAATAAAAACCTGAACGGTAATTTTTCTGTATTCACGAGCAGAAAAACTTAGATTTTTAGATGACATTTCTGTTTTACACATTTCTTCCTCAACTGATGATATAATTGTAAAATCAAAGCTGTTTTTTCTTTGAATTTAATATTAAACTAAGTTACTACAGTGTGAATACACAGTGAACATGTTCATAGTTGGCTAACTAGTTTCCTCTACCTGCAGTACACACAAGCTAAGTTGAGCAAGCACAGTCTTCCATAAATCGTAACTGCCTCTTCTATTTGTCTTAAGATAATGAAGACTGTTTCTTTGACATCTGTCCATTTTATAACGGTGACGATGCCCCTCTGTTCTCTAAAACAAGAAAACAATGCGCTCACATTGTCTATCCTGTACCTGGACACAAAGCCATGTGTGATATTTTAGGGGCAAATGTATCTCAATATTAGCTGCTGTTCTCTGTAAATATGAATATTAACTCGCACTAACTGTACACAGCCTCCAGAAGCATTGGTCCAGTGATTGGTTGGGGTAAAATCAAATCCTCTCCTCCAGGAAACCGCCAATAAGCCGATGTCTGACTGAAGAACGGCGTTGCACCGTGATGTTTGCACCATTCTGAATATCGGGCTACCTTTTTGTTGACATTGGGATCACAGATGGTGCCTTTTAACGTGGCCTCTTGTGTGCGCACTGATTTCTGCCTTAACAAAGAGGCAGAGAAAAGCGAGGGAACGCTGATGAATTCTTAGTGCTATAAATAGATCACAGTCCTTGGAATCTTCCCTGTTAAATGAATCTACGGTGGGTTAGACTGGCTACTGCTACCGGCTCCGTCCATATATCAGGTTTATTCTAGAAAAGTAAACGTGTGATTTCAATTTGAATAAATCTTTTTTTTTTCTCTCACTTCTCCTGGTCTTTTAAAAGTGTAATTAATAATATTCATAATTAAGGTAGCCGGCTCTCCCTAAAGAACGGTTGCCTCCTGTGATGCATGCAGCTCATTTATCTGCCAATACTGCAGCGCGCGCACAGCGGTTCCTTTTTTGGAAATGAAAGGAAACGAGGCTGCAGCACTAATTAGCGGAGTCTAAAGGAAGGATCTTTGAAAAAAAGTATACGGCAACCTGAGAGTGCTGATTCAAAGGGTCAAAGGTCTGTAGCTTGACTGAGGTAAACCCTCCACTGAACATCCACTGGGAGCCATGCTGCCTTACATCCACACTGCAGGTCACGCACATCTGATAGGACCGTCAGCCCTGATGATCGCCATGTTGATAACATCTGCAGGGCGAGTAATCATCTTGGAAATACGTCTTGCTGGTGTTTTTTTAATCCACCTTCTCGCTTCTCTGGCAATTACTTAACCCGCGTCGTCTTCTGCATCAGCTAATGGCTTCACTCTGCTCCTCACTGCTTTTTTTTTTTATGCCTCCGCGCCAGCTACAGCCAAGGCCAGAGGCATCCTGTTTTAGTGTTCCGTCCTGCTATCCATCGCTCTGGTCCATTCTCATGAACGAGCTATCTCACAAAGGCCTGCAGTGAATCTCTTAAAGCTGAGTCAAGGATGAAGTGATAAGATTTAGTTGGTCAACGGTTGAGGTCAGTGTGACCTCACCTCCGTCCCGTCCTTATGAACGCGATAGCTCAGGAGCCCTTGAGGGGATTTCTTCAAATTTGGCACAAATAATCAACTCGCGCTCCAAGTTGAACTGACCTCCCACACACTTTTGGCCACAACTCAAGAATTCTTATGCAAATTCTGACAATTTCACACACACGGTGACTTTAACGATGAAGTGGTAACATTTCGGACAGACATGGATGTAAGCTGCAGCGTGACGCGATAATTCGAGTTTGGAACAAAAGGCGAGCAGCCATGTGGCTCTACACGACGCTGCCATTGAACGCAGCTTATTTATAAAGATGTCACCATGGCAGAGGATATGTAGGGAAAGGTTTTTGTTTTTTTTGTCCCCTGCCTTGTCAGTGAAGCAGGCTGTCTCTTATCCCAGCCAGATATTTGATCATGCTGCTGGTGCGTCCTCAGTGGGGTCAGCAGTCTGTGAGAGGAGGAGGGGGGGGGGGGGGGGACAGTGACACAGCTGTGGCAGCCGAGTGGAACCGGTGATGGATGACATGCCAGAGCGGGCTGCGCTGCCTTCCCAGGCGCATGTGTTGACAGGCTCGGCTCTAGCATCTCACATTCGGCATCAGTAGGGCTAATCGCGGGTCATGCCGGCCACAGATGTGATGCGTGAATTCGCTCCTGTAATTGCTCATTTGTCAACGTGACATTCTCAAAAGAGCCGATTTCTGCAGCCGCGTTATTGAATAAAACTCGCTGTAATGGACAAACGTTAAAAACAAGAATCTGATGATATGAAATCGCACTTCAGGGGGCAGTGTAAGCGTTTCTCTCAGGAGTTGGTGGAAACCAAAACTGAGCTTAAAGAACACGTTGGACTTGCATTCATTGGGTGGTCACAAACACGACTCCACGTGAAAGCTAATGTTACTTAGCATCTGCTGGATGTGTACGCAGGCGACTGTTTGCCATATCAACCTCAAAGGTGGTAATATGTCTGGCTCCCGTGTTTCTTTTAGGAAAGTATTTTAGCGAAACAATCGGCTGAAACAGATTATGTAGCAAAGACATTTACAAATAGCATTTCTACGAATAAATATGATGATTTAGTGTAAATGCATTCATTCATTTTCTTCTGGTATCCAATGGTGAAAGCTAAACGCTGTAGCACTGAATGTATTTGCTCCTTTCTTGTATGTAAATAGTTTTGTGTGTGTGTGTGTGTTTATAATCCAAGCCCTGGCTGTAAGCCCTTCAGCCTGTGCTCCACGAGCCCCAAGGCCACAGCCTCCCCCCACCAGTTAATTGCATCTGAATTAGTCCATTAATGTGGCCGTGTAGAGGGGTGAAGGGGTGCACCGAGGTGTCTGGCCTCTTTTGACCACTGCAATGTATTATTAATGGGTCAGCAAGTCTGGCAGCTCTGCATTAACTTGTCTAATGGACTGTAGGTCTAGTCCGTGATTTCCTTTCAGAAGGACGTCGAATGTGAGAGACATTACGGGGGGAAAAAAAGCTTCTCTTGTTCAGAGTTTGTTGGTGAGAGCAGAGCAGAGGGTCAAAAATGTGACGTCTCTTCTTGCCGTTTGCTCCCTGCTGACAGGTTAGCGTGGGAATCCGAGGTTCCACTGAGTCATCGCCCTGTGTCTGTCATGCACGTGTACTGTGATGTACTCTGTTAATGAAAAGCTAAGCATTGGATCAGATTAATACAGATAGAGGTAAATGCAACGGCTTTACTTCCCCCTCTGCTTGTGTAGTAGCCGAGTGTATTGAAGAGGATGACTGTAGGAAGTGTCTGAGTGAGTTACAGACAAAGACAACAAAGCCTTTATCGCGCTCATCTTCACTTTTCCAACCTTTTTCAAGTCATATTGGAAATACACTCAACTGTACAAGGAGATTTTAGTCATGAGTGGTGCTAAACATTTCCCTCCGTACATGATTCAAATGTCATATTTGATTCTAAAGCTGGAGTTTCTTTAACTATATCAACTTCAGTAGAATTTATTTAGTTATTTATGTTTTGCACAGAAATAACAGGAGTATGTAGCCACGGTCACTATTTGTTTCCCAACAGTCAGCACTGAGCAGTCACAAGAATATGACCATGCAGAGATAGAAGGTTAAGGAATGCATGTGACTGTTTTATTCATTTGCAGTCTGGTGGTAAGGTGCATATTGAGCAGCAGCATTAAGCTCTGTAATGTTTGTGTCGACATGCAGGAGAAATGAAGGTCAGAACGTCTGTGTTTCCTCTATATATCGTGTGTTTGCAGTCTGACTGTTTTTCAGTTTGTCTTCCAAACATCGCATTTTACATTTTTGGTACGAGGATGTAAAGTGTGCTCTGTATGCCACTTAAAGCAGACAGTGAAAAGAGTATACGTTGAAGCAGCACACAAAAAGCTTTCTTTGCCATTACTTTATTTGTCTAACTCCTAAGTGGACAGTTGGCACCACCCCGTCACCATTAGTAGCTGCAGTCGCTTCTTCATTGTTAGTGGGCGCTGTAGTCAGCAGGTTGCTCCGAGCCATTGTCGGAGGATAGCATCAGAGGCTCTTCTTCTGGCTGATAATTAAGTGCCGTACTGACAAACTGCTTTCATCAGATCCCTCATGTGGAACTGAGAGCACGCGAAGGCTTTCAGGGAGGATAAACCGGAGGACGTCACTTTGCCTCCAATCTTTCGTGGCCTTGTGCTGCCTCTGCAGTGGAGGGAGGAGGAGGAAGGGAGAGAAGAAGAACCAGACTAAATTTAACAGCGCTGTGCAAGACGCTTCTCTTTGCTGATATTGTCAGTCTGTGCCGAACCACTTTCCCAGTTCGTCTCGAGTGACCAAGCACGCAGTACGTGCTACATCTTTGTTTCCCCGTTTGAGTATCTGTCAATTACTTTTGTTTCCTGAAGGCGGATATAACTTGTGATGACCTTAGCTGCTGAGTGCAGGAGAAGAGATAAGGCAAGTTTATTTGTATGGCACATTTCAACAACCAGGTAATTCAAAGTGCTTCACATGAAACCATTAAAAGCATGAAGGCAAAAGTAAAGGACATTTAAAACATACATTGAAACAATAATCGATGTCTCCCTGAGACATTACGCTGCACGCAATCAACCATACACTGCCGCAATTCTGCAATTGCGCGCGCACAAACCACGTCTGGAAAAGATCTCTGCCGATCTGCATTTTATAGTGTACGCCTTGCACGATAGGCTGACAGTTTGATCCAGAGAGTGCTATTGTGACTATAACGCCCGTAAAACCTAAAATGTCCCGTCACTACAACCTCTCTTTTAGATTGTGTATATAAGCTGTATCAACATTTATTGTGTGTGCGTTTGCCAAACTGTAACATAAATATGTTGTCTGTCACCTATGTGTCTTGTAAATTGGTGATTCTTGGCCAAAGATGGTTCGTTAGCCAACGTTAGTTCATCGGCAACTGAAGTGAGGGCTGAGCAGCTGCTAACAGCATCACTGAGATGAAATTCTTCTCAGCAGTTACTCAAAGTAAAGAACTACAAAGCAGTTACCATTAAATCTAATTCCACTTGTGAATGTATTAAATGTCGTGGAAAAGGTTTACTTTAGGATTTGCAATAATGTAGCTGTTGTTACAGTAATTTGATCTGGTTTTCGACATACAGATACATTTTTAAAGTTAATTTCAAGCAAAATACTTGTGAAATATTTGTCAGTGGCACAGTTAACATTGGTGAAACAATACTTTCTTTATCGCCATATGATGAGAAAAAAGTTTAATTGAAAACCAAACAAACAAAGTTATTCATCTAGTGTGATATGTCTATCAGTTGTTTTGTCCTTTTTGATATTATTTAGCACCAATGAGCCTCTAGTAAAGCACTGATCCTGGCTCATTCTTGATGCTCTTTTATTTTCCTTCCCGACTTGTATTTTATTCCTGCCTTGTCTCAACCTTCTTGGTCCAGCCTGAGCTACTGTGTTGTATCTACTGGTTTGCTGTTATCTGTCACTCAATCCCGCCAACTACCATCGAGGGTCCGTGCCCATCATCGCCGCTCCTCATTTCGTCTTGGTTCATCACCAATGACAATCCTGTCGAAGGTCAGA
This sequence comes from Melanostigma gelatinosum, assembly GCF_949748355.1. Lineage (NCBI taxonomy): Eukaryota > Metazoa > Chordata > Actinopteri > Perciformes > Zoarcidae > Melanostigma > Melanostigma gelatinosum. Next base: position 17,233,518 of record NC_136636.1, on the reverse strand, counting down.
CGTTCTGAAATAATCCACTTAATAGAATAATGCTGCACTTCTGCACCGTGCAGCAGTGTAGAAACGAGCGGTTTGACTGAGTGCGGTCTGGCTCTGAGCGAGAGGGTGGGACGGAGAGGCAGAGGCACAGATATCGGCAAAAGAGAGAGAGAGAGAGACAAAGACAGATAGCTCTCTGAAGGACTGTGATCAAATAGGCCTTGTATGAGTGGCTCAGGGCTTTTGTTAGTGTGACCTGCCATTCAGTGTTGCATTAAGTGAATCTCCCCCCCCCCACACACACACACACACAGCTTTTCAAATGTGCAGTGACCGCCTCCCAATTTATAACGGGAATGCTCGAATTTCATAAGTAGCATTCAAGCCGGGGCTGTAACCTCGAGTGCATGTAGAAAATAATGCAGAAGTAGGTTTTTTTTTTTTTTCCTTGAATTTCTACAGGTCTAGTCCAAGGCTGGTTTTACAGCAACAAAGAAGGCAGGGAAGGGAATGTGGGTGCCTGTGCCTGAGTGAGATTGAATTCAGAACATTTATATTGGAGCTTTTGGTCTCTAACCTCACGCTTCTGTTGAAAAAGGGGGAACTTCCTTGGTGTAGCGTTCGTAAACTTATTTTATGCCACTGGAGGCCCGTGAGGTTTTGTTTTGGCTCAGTCTATTGTCTGGGCTCTGTAGGCTGCAGTATCCCAGAATTACCCTCCGAAAAATCACCTAGCAGATGGAGTTGGATTGCTTTGCTTTCGTGGTATCAGACCAGGTGTTTGCCGATCCTGCAGTTTGAATGTATGCCGCCGGCCTCTGGACAGCCATACACCTGTGGAGGCTGATGCAAACCACTGACCTCAGTTGTCCTCTCAATGGGCTTCCCTGCAGTGGCAGGCGAACCTTGACAACCCTGTGGGGATTTTTTGTATTCATTTTTCATTAATTACAGCTCTTTAAAACTCCTTAATAATAAGGCAGGCATGTCAGTTTTGTAAATGTTCTGAAAGGTTTTTTTTTTTTTGTTGTTTGTGACGTCTGTGTTCTGACTTCTCCTGATAACACCTTCTTTTTTTAAAGTCCACACAATATGTAATAGCTTATCAAGGTAATTTCCTTCTTTCATGTATTGGCCTCTGCTTGTGAAAAATGAGTTTAATTTAGCCAAATGCTCACTGTTGGGGGGGGGGGGGCGGCAATTTCCCCATAGTGTCATCTCCTTCTGCAGAAGTGGCTGTTGAGTTCTAATTAATATAATACCTCAAAGTGCTACACCAGATGACCTGCGTCTAGATAGCCAAAGTTAGCGATCGCGTGATTGTCCTCGATTGCTCATTGTCTTTAGTCTTTCTGGACGTAGACATGGAATAACCGGTTATTTTATTTATGACAGATCTCACCTTCGCATGTATTTTTTCCGCGGCAGGCAAGCAAACTGTTTATGTTTTATTAAAACTACATACAAGTCAGTAAAGATCAGAGACTACGGGCTTTAAAACCTAGCATGCCAACATATGACTACTAGATGCCGAGGGAGGCAGATCAAATGCCTTTGAAGATGGTAGAAAAAACAAAAAATCAAGTTGAAAATCGTTATAGTTGACTTCATTTGTATTTGAGTGTTGGCTTTGGGTCTCTTGGTAGCTTTGCGGTGTGTGTGTGTGTGTGTGTGTGTGTGTGTGTGTGTGTGTGTGTGTGTGTGTGTGTGTGTGTGTGTGTGTGTGTGTGTGTGTGTGTGTGTGTGTGTGTGTGTGTGTGTGTGTGTGTGTGTGTGTGTGTGTGTGCGCGCGTGTACTTCTTGAGTCTGACAGTCTGTGTGTGGGGGGGGGGGGGTCACTGTAGTCAATGACGCTCAACATGTCTTTAACAGGTGCAATATGTAATTATTTTGTCATTGAAGCCCAGGAGGACCCACTTTGCTTACCCCTCTTCTTCATGATTTCTATGTGCATGTTTTGAATGCGTGCTGTTAAACAGGAAGTGGCCGTGATTATAAGTATTCATAAAGTGAAGCTTTCAGCACCCTGGCACTCCTTTGTCATCACACAGCAGGTTTTCATCCCGTCAGTCAGAAGAGCCTCGTTCTAATGGCCTCAGGGTCAGCGCTCTCCTCGCAGCTGACAGGATTAAATCATCTGGTGATTGCACCTGGACGAACTTACCTTTCTCTACCTGTGTGAATGTGTCCAATAAAACATGTTTTTTTTTCTTTTTTAAACGCTGTGCCTTGCGGAGTGAATGCTGTGTATCCCACATGCCTTCCCACACCCACTACAAATAGACAGCGAAGGTGCTACATTCCGTGGCCTCGGTGCAGATCCCCGAGGCTGAGGAGTATGTTCTGTGTTGGTGGGCATGTCACAGGGTCCATACGAAATAACAAAGGCCTAAAAATACAGTAATATGTGTGTTACTGTATCTCTACTGATTCACTTCTCGTTTCTTTTATCGTGGGTTGGCTTGCTGCACTTAGTTGTTAACGCTCCTCACTGTCACCTTTTCCTTTTGGTTTTTCAGCCCGTCTCCTGGTTGGGCTTGTTAGAAATATTAACTCTTAGTAGAATTGTTCACAGACTGCTGCAGGAAGAGTCCTAAAACCTGGAAATGAGTAAGCATTCTTGAATTTCCGGTGCCCTTTGTCTTGAAGTCGATAGGTTTTTTTGAATGGGTTTTTGGTTAGGTTCCAGAAACCCGGTCTGTGGTTATCACAAGCTCAAGAGTTAGTGACCCCACACTAAGCTTTTACGTGTCTTTAAAAAGGCGGTTGCTTACAAATGGCTAAATGAGACAAAACTGTGGTGGAGTTTGTTTACAGCCTAATGTTAGCTTTTTACTTTTGATGATTGGATTCACTCTTCAAAAATAATAACAGTAGTGTTCATTTGTGAAGATTATCTTGCTGAACAAAATGTGTAAGTATCAATTGTGTTTGCCACGGCGCTGGTTTTCTGCAAAAATCCCGTTGACTTTTTGTCGACGCAAACTTCCGAGGTTGGCCTACAAACACTCCTCACCCCTGCAGCGCTCTACTGCAGATATGTGGAGGAGATGCTGTGGTTGTCAGTACTGAAGTCAGAACAGTGATACTTTTAGTATTTCCAAAATGCGTCGCTGCACATTGAATACTTAAATATTATGTTTACACAAAAATCTTTTAAAAGCGTGCAATTCTGTCGAGGTAAAACAACAAGACCATGATTTATTATTTCCATTACATTGAAACATGTTTGTTTTGTAGGGCTGCAAAAATTATTTTCATTATTAATTAATCTACCAAATATTTTCTTGAGTTGTCTTATTTAAAAAAAAAAAAGACACTTATAATTTACAAACATATTCAGAGTACTATCATACATACCGGTACGTACGTACGTACGTACGTACGTACGTACGGACGTACGGACAGGCTTCCTCCCTCGCATGAAATCATTTTCACCTGCTCCCTCTTTTTAGAGATGGATGGAGATACCTGTGCTCTGTGTTCACACACGACCGTCTCGTAGCTCTTTTTGTTGGTCCGTCTTTCGTTCCATGTGTTTGGCTGTTGCGTCACTCGTTCATTCACTCGTGCAACTCACCCACTCAAACACCAGTTCTTCCTCTCCATCTCACCATTCATCCATCCAACAGATCTTATTTCTGTGTTTTTTTCAAACTGATCTGAATCATCTATCTCGGCAGTGGCTCAGTTCGTTTCTATGCCTCCATCATTCAGACCTGCTGACGGGTCAATTAGAGGTTGAGGTCCTATCCTCCAAGTGCTGGCACCAGCAATGTTGGCTTCTTCTGATTCTTCACTCCTCTGCAGACACGCCTATACAGCATATTAGATGTGGCAACACAGGCCTGTACAATATTCTTTTACATGGCTGCTTTTGTCACTCTAAAAGCCCCGCGGTGCACCACGTCTTCTATTTCATTGTAAATGTGAGAAGACTGTGATTGGGTACACCGCGTAGCCTAAACTAACTCAACTCTTGCATTTTTCAAACTGTGCATCCTTTTCCTTATTCTCCCCAGACCTGCTCTTTATTGGAACATTTTAATTGAATAATTTTTCGTTGGACTATTTGCCTGGATGAGCAGCTCCTGCAGCGGAGGTAGGGCTGGGCGATATGGCCTAAAAAAAAAATCTCCGATTTTTTTACAAAAAATCCGATTCACGATTTAAATCGATTTTTTTCCCCCAAAATTTTTTGCAGATGACAGAAGCTGTTGAAAACAATTTTTTCTTTTATTTTGTGATGATTTTCCCAAGTAGGTTGATAAAAATAAAGTGCAAACAAAACCTGAACATTGTAGAAAGGTGCCTGTAGTATACAAAAAGTATTTGGTCACTCTTTTGTTTGCCTGAATCATTTAAATATAAAATTAAATTAAACATAACATTAAATGGCATTAAATAGTAGCCTTCCATTGTAAACAACTGTGCAAATGTAACTTTTTACAGTAAGCTTTTCTAACTGAATACACTGATACAAACACAGCATGAAATAAAATGTATATGACCCTTTAACATTCACATTTTCAAAAGTGCAACATCTGATCTAACATCAACATAACATATTTTGCACAGTAAATAAGTGCATGTAAACAAAATCAAGTGCATTCACAACATAACCAACAGTATTAAACAGTAGTGCATGTTTTTTCTAAATATTTTTTGCCAGGAAGACAAGCCTGTCTACTACCTCTGGCTTCAGGCATGCACGGTGGCATGTAACAATGCCCCCCCCACACACTGAAAAGCCTCTCAGAGGGGGCACTTGTAGCTGGCACAGAGAGGTATTTCTTTGCTAAAGTACTTAGCCTTGGAAAGTTAAGTTGGTGACGCTTCCACCAGTCAAGTGGATCGGTGTCTGGGTCAACCTGCTGGACCACAGGTCAGTTGTTGCGGAGTAGAATGACATCCCCTCCAGCTCCGCAGAGATCCTTTGGCGTGTACTATTGTACAGCCGAGGCAAGGCAACGTCAGAAAAATGTTTACGGCTTGGTAGCACGTACCTGGGGTCCAAAGCTTTGAGACGGTGAATAAACCCCGGCTTTTCCACGGTGTATATGGGCACCATATCTTTTGCGATATACATCGCGACTGCATCCGTGATGGCTTTCCACCGGGCACTCTTCTTCTCATGCGGAGTACAGTTGGTGAATGTCTCCAAAATGCTGGGTTGTTGTTGTGAGGTGGCGGCGGCGGCGGCCAGCAGTGAAGCTGCTGGCCGCCATTGTTTTAGTTTGTAAACAATGCGCGCGCACTCTACTACGGGAACCCAACGGGGGGGAGGGGTGGGGGCGATTTTCTCGATTTTCAATAAAACACATCGCCTTAAAGCACACATTCGAATTAATCGATTAAATCGATTTATCGCCCAGCCCTAAGCGGAGGTCATTGTAATGTTGAACTGCTGGTTCCTGACAGCCTTTAACACGGCCTATTTTCCCACACACTGCAGTGTAGAGGGAGAACGCTGTGATCACAAAGACGGCGAATCAAGCAGCATCTAAGTTCCCCTCCACTTAACACTTTAAAAAAAAATTAAAAATGATATTATAATTTTTTATTGAAAGACAAGAGGCAATATTAGACAATACATAGACATAACAACAAGAGGATGACAAGACAAGACTTGACACTTGAAGAGCACCTCTAGGTCATCTCAGACTCTCACTCAGGAATGTTTCAAGTAAACTCACAACTGCATTTGTGCAGTTGTGGGAAATATAAGAGTGGGCTTGGTGTGTGTTGGTTGCTTAGAGCGTGAATGTGGGAAGCCCAGGAACCTACGGGGGCATTGACTTATTCCCGTTGGACCACAGTGTGACTCTTCCTCTCCCTGGGATGCTGGTGTTCGTCCCTATGTCATAACCGGTATGTGCGTACGCGTGTCTGTCCCAGCATGCCGAGTTCAGTCCCTTGGGTCCCTGACCGTGTGCACGGGGTCCCTACCTCCTCCTCCCCAGCTGTGAGGAGCAGGGCTCTGACATGGCCTGTCCCTTTAGCTCACTCTGAACATTTGACACGCGGAGCACAGAGGTCAGCTTGACCTACTTTCCCCTGGCGGTCCTTCTGCTGAGCTGCAGCGCTCCTCAGCAGGGGGCGGGGGGGGGGGGGGGGGAGCTGCTTACGCCTTGACTGCTGTCCTGGTGTGTTAAATCACCGCCATTTGTTAGAAGACACGTACCAGTGTGTGTGTGTTTTTAGGTGTGTGGGAGGCATCCCGCACACACAGGTTTGTGCTGAGGTTGGATATGAAGTGCTCTGTGGGGGTTGCAGGTAGATGCTGGGCAGCACTTGGGCAGGACCCCTGCAGTGAGCTCTGTCTGACTCACTTTATGTATCGCTGTTCACACCTTCTGACCTCCTCCACCTACTTCCTGTCCTTCTGTACTGTGGATCCACTTATCCCCGAATACACAACCTATAGCCTGCTGTCTTAAACCAAACGCTTTGTACTCTCACTGTAAATCTAAGGAGCTACGGCTCAAACGCTGACATGTTGTTTACATGTGCAGCGGTAATTGGCCTTCATTTTTCATCAGGCTATCGTTCGTTGTCTTGCTCTCCCCTTTCCCTCCCATTCAGCAAATACACCGCGATCTATCAAACGAAGCGACCGTCGCTGTCATCGTGTTTTCTTTCCTTTTCTTTCCCAGCTGCCGTTGTAATATTTCAAAGTCCCTTTTGTCTTCTGGTTCGTCATCTTCACCTAAAAATGACCCACAGCCTGTTGGCTTCACTCCTCAAATGTGTCCATAGCAGTGGAAAGAGTTTGTCTGACACAATATGGGATGTCGCAGGCGCCTGTCGGGAGAAGAAGAGAGCGGGCAGGCAGAGTTCATTAAAAAGTCAACTTCTAATGTAGCGTCAGGCCTCGGCTGCTTGACTATCAATGATTTAGGCCCAGCAGAAGGACCTTAATGGATAGAGCCAAGTTCAGCTGCTTCTGTCCGCCTTGCATCAAGTGGCACACACACTCAGAGGCTGGGGAAGGGGTACTTAAGTGTGTATGACATTACAGCTTGCATCACACACCGTGCTGCTCAGACACCCCCTTGTTGGACATGTCTCAGGGGGTTTTAAAGGAGCATGGTAGCTGGTTAAATTGAGAGCCTCATATCTGTTTGTAACCATCCACCATACATGATCGCATTCTGCATTCACATTGTTTTATTCATCCGAACCGAAGTGAAACTGACGAGGCAAGGGGACAGAGTGTGGCTAGAAGGACGAGGCCTGTTTAATGGTGCTGTCGCTGCAGCCTTTGTAAAGTCGTCGGGATGGGCGTAGTGATGAGGAGGAGCGTCTGAGCCTCAGGGTGGGCGGAATCTGTTGTCAATCACAATCACTACTCCAGATTAATTTGCCATTCTGCTTTGTGACTTTTTAGATCTGATTTACGTTTTCTGCGTCAAAGCACCTCTTAAGGTGTCTATCTTGTGGCTGGATTACATTCAGTCCACAGAGTTCTGATCGCAGTGCAAGCCTGAGTGCTTCCGTATCTAGTTTTGAAGATCCGATAGCAGTGTGACCAAAATATATTTCTGTTTTGAGACGTCTACACGAATGTATTCTGGTGTGTAACGGAGGCTGTAACGGATGTACGGACGTGACGGATGTATTGATCATGCTAATGAGATGAACCACACATGTTTATGATGTGAGAATCTTCTGTTTTGTGTCAATTGCATTTTGATTCCTGATAATCTCTTGAGTAGGCGTACGATGCCTGCTTCTCACATTATTTATAAGCATCTATGTCTCTTATTACCCTTTCTATTGTATGTTGTGCTGTTGTCTTTGAATTTGTATGGTTTTAAATTTCCACTTTTCAGGGATATGGGCGATACTCCACCCGAGATGGTTTGAGTATCAAACACTCAGCCCTGCAGTCTTAGAAGTTGGCTGTTGTATGTAGTACTTCAGAAACAACAGGAGCTACGGTTATCTTGAATTTGTGTCACTTATATTGGATTACAATAAATTTAAATTGTCAAAATGTCCTGCAGCATTACCCACTCTCCTGCAGTCCATACCTCATGTGGTAATAAGCACAGAAAAATAAGCCCTTTTGGCACAGAACCAGAATAGTTTTGACTCTGGAGCCAGTTTGCCCGTCTGTAGCTTCTGTTGGAGAGCAGTCTCACACTGGCATTGCAGAGCGATTTAACCAGAGAGATTGACAGCATTACAACGAGGCCGTCATTATCATCCCTCCTGTGGTATAATTGCCTATAACACTGTTGAATAAGCAGCTCCCATCTTTTGCACTTGGGGGTCTCTGTCTGTCTCTCTCTACTCATCTTCTGCATCCGTTGAACTCGTCAGAGAATCCTACAGCTTTTTAGTGTGGCCATCTGTCAGTACCACTCCATAAAGTGGAGTGGAGAACCGTGTGCATTAGAAGCCCTGAGCTGGCCTGCCTCCAGCTGGTTCTGAGGGGCCTTGGTGGAGCTGGTTAACCCGGGACTGGAGCATCGTTCTCCAGCCCTCGTGGCTACTTCAGCCCACCTCGCCTCACCAATCAGGCAGCTGGCTGAAACCTCCCTCTTCACTGCTGTTGAGTAGCTTGTAACACTGTAATGAGTTAACTTTCAGAATGATCTACATGATTTATTCCCCCCCCCCCCCCCCCCCCCCACAGGAGCTTTGCTGAAGCATTAATTAATATCAGGCCCTGGTATCAGCAACCATCCCAGTGTGGGATTCCTTCTGGCTCCTATTTTTGGCACCCGAGGAATTTGATATGTTGTGCAACCAGAACGCAGTTTGTTGGACATTCATGAAAGATATTGCCTCCTGGTGGCTTTGTACACTGTGTGTGTGTGTGTGGGTGTGGGTGTGGAGTGAAATCTGGACACAGTTGCAGGCCAGATCTCACGCCACTGAAACAAGCTGACCTCGATGACAGGAGCTGTGACTAAACCTACATGATACATGCCAACAAGTTGTATGCCCTTGTTGCTGTTGGCAGTGATGTTCTCCACACTCAAGTACTGCAGGACTTGTTTGTGTAATTGTGTTTTTTTTTGTTATGCGTTCACTCACCTTTCCACCTTTCTCTCTCTCTCTCTCTCTCTCTCTCTCTCTCTCTCTCTCTCTCGCTCTCTGTGTTTTCTCCTACAGAACTCGATACGGCACAATCTGTCATTGAACAAGTGTTTTCTCAAAGTGCCTCGCTCCAAAGATGACCCTGGAAAGGTGAGACTTTGAAATACAAGAGGAATGTATGCAACTATGAAAAAAACAACAAATGCAAATAGACGAATATGTCTAGTTTAGCTTCACAACTGTCTGAATTCACCGTTACAACATTTCTGCGGTGTGTATCGTGCTTTCTCTGGTAGAAAAATGTTACCTTTGAATGGCTGCCAGGGCTCTGACAGTCTGGAAATTCATGGCATGCTCATAATCTATTATGAACCTCCCACCCCCACAGAATTGCATTTCAAATGTAAGGAGAGACCAGTTTGTTGGACCAGCACAGACAGCAGATGTGGGTGATGGAGGGGGAAAAAAAGTAAAAGACTGGTGGAGATTTGTCCGTAGCACGGCAGGAGTCTGGAGACTCATCTTTAAAACAGTGCGAGGAATCCATGCTCTGTTGTCTGTGCGCACTACGCATGGGATGAACATTTCATGTCATGATCATCCCGGCCAAAATAATTCATATTATCCTGATCTTCCAAACATGCTTAGAACTGTTAAAATGGCACTAAAACATAGCATATTTTATTACATCACATGATTTTTTTCGTGAACATTGACTGTTTTTCACTTAAAACAATCTTGAATATGTTAACCGTGAATCATAAGGTTTCCCTGCATAAAAATAATAATAATCACATTTAAAAGTAGTAACCGTGTGTGAATCTGTTCTTTTACATGATTCCTGTATTTTTTAAATCAGGCTCTATTTCTCACTTCTCTACCTTGATAGCGAGCTAAACGTCTTTCCCGAGTCACTCGTGAGGGTGTATTCACTCTCATCTCGATAATGGAATTCCACCACGACCAACTAAATGCGTTAATATCGCAATAACATCCAGTGTCGTCCCTTCGCAAGTATGCACAAAAGAGGAAAAACGGTGTGCAGCAAAAAAAAAATCAGACTTATCAAACCGTGGGTACGCACGCCTGCAGGAGATGTTACCTTTATACATCTCAGTCCACCTGGAAATGTTTTAACGAGCCTCGTGTCCCGCCCTCCTCACGCCCACATTCAACCAGTTACACTCCCATCACGTTTGTTTCTGTCGATTTCATAACTCAGGCCCTGTTTTGTGCGTTATGAATAAGACCTCAGGTCAGTTCGGGAATCTTTAAAAGTATTTACTCGAGGTGAACCGGAACCTATTCAGGACAAACATCTGACTTCATTTTGCTCTCTACTCAGCCTCCATTTTTCTACTCTGTCAGAGGATGTTTAGTCCAACATGTTCATTTGGCTTCAGAGTCTCAGTAGTTCCACCTACAGTTGCTTTTATCAGCCCGATTGACTTCACGATCTGCTCCAATAAGTAGTGTTCCCTGGTCCGCTGAGTAGTTCATGAAGAAGGAGCCTATGGGCCTATATCTAGTCTGATGCATGCATAGGTCTAACCTTATGTAGCCAAACCAAGATTTCATCCCAGGACTGTCAGAGCACACGCTACATATGCTTAGGGAACCGCACAAATAATTACACACACACGTACACATGCATGAAGAGCTACGCCTGGCTGTGTAGAGGATGGGGACTGAATGCTAATTTCATGTTTTGCTGTAATCCTCTGATATTGACACTCCTGGGAGCTGCTCCACTAAATACAAAATAATCTATTGCTGTATGGATCCCATTCCAAATGCATGGCCAACATGCTCGCATCCTTAATGTTTAATTTGGAATTTTCCTCACTCCCTTCCCCCCCGAAGACAACTTCAAAGAGGCGCTAGCCGCTCTTGATATGTTGCATCAATATTGTAATGTGGCAGGAATATGAGAACTGCTGGTTGGGTGAGATAGGAGAGTCATGTCGCTCTCTGTCTGACTCTCTCTCTCTCTGAGATGGTGTAAGAGATGACAGATGGTATTGTACATACACACACCCTGTCTACCTCGGAGGTAGAAACGCAGCCTGTGAAGGCTACCGTTGATAATCCCTATTTTAATTGCTCATATATCTCCGTCTGGAGTTGCCGGGATAACCAGTGTACTTGTTGTGTTCGTCCTTCCTATATTTACACACACACAAAAAAAGGGGAACTAGATGACAAAATGCATGTTGATGTATGAAAATGAGCTGTGCCATTTACGGGTAGAGAGCAGGTAGAGTACATCTGTTACCACCAGGATCTGTTTTTTCCAGCAGCCTTTGTTTTGTGGCTGCCGAGGATATTGTGGCTTCGCCCCAGGCTCCACGGGCACACTTCTCTTGGCATTGCTACAGTGTGTTGCACTGTATTTGTAAATAATTGAATGACTCTTTATATGTTTCTCTTTTTCTTTTTTTTTTCTCCGCCAACTCTCTTGGGGTGGGTATAGGGAAATGCAGAAACTCCCCTCCCATGCGGGATGTCCCCCCCCCCCCCCCCTCTAATTAAACGAAACGTCACCAAGCGTGGCTTTGTCTTTGTGACTCTTAATTTTGAAACATCTGCATTTAGCGCCTTGCACCTCAACACAGAGGAGAGCCACATGTAGAGACATCTTTTCTCACCTTTACAGACATTCTTCAGTCAAGCTTCTTGTAAAAACATGAGCTTGGGTAATGAGGTGTCTGCATCACCACGAGATGTTTCTTCATCTTTGGTTGATTGTGCTGTGAATTATTCTTCCCTCTGAGGAGAATGTTAATTGAACCCAAAGCCTCTCACATATTTATACTTATAATTTTAACCCCCTGACAAATATAGGCCAACCACGGCCTTTTCACTTTAACAATCGCAGCAGCGGTGCATGCGAGCTGTGAAAATAACAAGAGCGGGCCATTATGTAGCGGTTACTGTACAGATACTTGAGGTTCAGCTTGTTCTACGGCCTCTCCTGGAAATAACAATTATTCTCTCTGCTCAGGAAGTAATTTTAAAGGTCCTGATCTCACTTTCTCTGGACAATTGAGATTTTATCGAGGGTCATATGAAATATTAAAAATAAATTCTGAACTTGCAGGGCCCTCGGGTAAAAAGTCTGTACTGTGTGCGGCGTTCCTGTTTGCTTCGAGGAAGAAAACCATTGGAAAATAAATTAAATGGGGCCGAATGCAAAGATAAATAATGCAGCTTGGATGTGGGATTGCTAGCTGCAGCCCCAGAGCCAGCCCGACTGCTCTCTCCTTGATTAGCCTTGCTCAGACCTCAACAAGAAGGCAACATGGCAGGGCTGAGACTGCGGAGCCTTCATCCTTGGCAACAGCACTCTGATTCAGTACCTGAGGTTGAGGAAGTACAGCTTCAGGAAAGGCTTAGCATTTTCACCACCAGCATCTGCCCTCACCAGCCTCTCATTGAGAAGGAGCCGCAGAGGAGGAAAAGCCAAGCCCTTTCTTACGAACAAAGCCCACCCACACGCTGCACAAACTCACAGCTATCAACTCAACTAAAGACTCGGGCTGATAGGACGGGCATTAGCAGAGCAGATGAGGCCCCTGATTTTTAAATAACGGTGTACCAAAGAGAGAGAGATGTGAAGCTTGTGTGCTGTCCAATGTCATAGGGATGTCCTGTGAAAGAGCAATATGTAATGTTTTATCAGCTCACAGGTCTTTCTTCCGTCCGCAGGGCTCTTACTGGGCCATCGACACCAACCCAAAAGAGGACGCCTTGCCTACGCGGCCAAAGAAGAGGCCGCGGTCTGGAGAGCGGGTGAGTGTGATGACAGAAACTCTGCATTATTCCCAACATAAACCCCTCTACATATGCTGTTCCTCTGCTCAATCCTCTGCCTCCTTCTACACATGGTTCAATATTCATCTGCGCTTCTGTGTCGCTACTTCTGCCTCCGTTTTCCTTTCCTTCTGCCCTCCTTTCTCTCCCACTCTTTCTCTACCACATGCAGACACGCACAGACTCAGTAGGAGTTTGTATCCAGACTTTATGTAACTGCCTCTCCATGCTGCTTCGCTAGCCTGTCATGAAGTGGGGTCCTTAATAATAAACTATGCCCGAGGCAGCCATTACTTACATTACATTCTGCACTCACTTTTTTTTTAACAAACATAAATTAATGCAGAGCTGTGCGCCTCGGCTACTCTGAGCGGGAGCTTTTGTCTTTAATTATGGATGAGCTTCGCCCAGCGTTACGTACAGCTGTACAGGTTTTCGTGAGCTGCTCAGATTGACCCGGCCCTGGGGCATCCCGGCACAGCGAGCTCTTGTCTCCTCCTTACCCACAATGTGGCTGACCAGAGGCAACGGGGAAGGGAGGATCATCCTGTTAGGCTGGCGAGGCAAACTCATTGCCGCACACACGCGAACGCACTCCATTGTCTCACACGCGCACATGAAAACGTATAATGCCGTTCGTGTAGTCGCCCTACAGCATCGAAATACTATCACGTTCATTCAAACAAACTGCGTGACTTGTGTGAGAGTTTGTGTACGACGACCGTAAAGGAAGAGCACATTGTTTTTAATACGCGGCTCTGCCAACAGTTTGAGCTAAAGCTCTCCTGATGCCGCTCTGTTGATTTGAGCATGACACAAAAGAATGCACCAAGTGAAGAGTGTGCTTTCTGGAGGACACATGCGCCGTGTTCACCCAAACCCCCATCTCTCTCTCCCCTAGACACTGTCTGCCTACAAGGCATCCCATTTAGAGTCAGACATTGAAATTGGGAGTTTGGGAAATCTCATTTGTGTTTATCATGAATTAAAAATGGTATTGTTGGCAGCCAATCCTCTTACAGTAAGCAGTTTTGTGAGACAGGCATGGCAGAGTTATCTCTCACAACAGTGCGCCTATACACTAAGACGAGGGCGTGTGTGTGTTTGGGTGGGAGGTGAGGGTTGGGTTAGGGGGGGGGCTGTCGCCACCGTCTCAGAAAGCACAGTTCAAATGTGACCTAAATAAAGGTGTTGCTCTGCCAAATGACAATAGATCTGGTTTGTTTTTTTCTATCGTGCAGAAAGATATTTTTCACAAACTATACAAATAATACAGGTCTTTCCTTTCCAACATGCAGTGGGATCTCATGTGTTCGATAATTATATGGTGCTGAATTTTTATTATTATTATTTTTTTGTCTGCCTCCACACCCCGCCCCCAACCCCCACAGGCATCCACGCCGTACAGCCTGGAGTCGGAGTCTTTGGGGATGGAGTGTATGATCTCTGGAAGTGCCTCTCCAACACTGGCAATCAACACTGTGACTAACAAGGTACTAGAGCCAGCCATCCAGCCTCCAGCTCCAACACACACCTGGCTACACTGCTGCACCCTGACCCCACCCACTTCTCCAACCACCTACTGCAATATTCCCCGCAGAGCGAGGAGCACTCTAGTGAAGGGGAGATGCACACACAAGCACACACTCATATGCCTAAAGCTTCTCTGCAATGCAACCCACACCAAAATACACAACTATCTGCACTGCAGCACCTTTTTTCCTCTACAACAACAACAACAACAGGCAGCGGGCTCTTGTTATCTTCAGCACGGAAATATGATGCTCACACTGATACTTAGCACTTCGCAATCCGGTAGACCTTACACAGTGCCGTGCAGACCAGCAATAGGATACATCACATGCGGCGTGGGGTTTCCGTACTCACACCTGTAGTGGAGGTTGACGCCCAGAGTCGCGTTTCTCATTCTGTGAACACATTACGCCGTCGCACTACAGGCGACCGCCGCCCCTGCTGCTGGTTCCTCTCGCTCTCTTTCAATATGTGTGTAAAAGCTTGGAGCCACTTGTACATCACAGAGCAAAGCTGCAGGGACTGTTAGCTGTGAGTGTGCCGCTCACTCTGAAATTTAAATAGGCTTTTTAACCTTAAGCTCTCATCCTCTGGGCCCAGTGGGGGCAGCTCTCAAGTGCACTTTTTAAAAAGCCTACATTAATTTGCTGCACGCTTCACAAAAAAAAAATGTGATCAGGACTGTTCATAGGAAAGAGGAGTTATTGTGTGTGTGTGTGACGGGGACTCAAAAGTCTGAGCATATGTCGGTGTGTGATTTAACTTGTATGTACAGTGTGTTACAGCTTGTTTTGACGAGTATGTCAGTCACTATTAGCTTGGGGCTGTTTCTATAGAGAACATGCCGTTGTTCATGTTGCTGTAGCAGACAGATTCATGGGCCCATGTGTGTGGAAAGACGACCCTTTTTTTTTTTTTTTCTCTGTGATTGCTACAAACGAGCACTTGCCACAGCACCAGTCTCCACCAGCGGTTACAGCACAATGAGGCCCTAATGTAGAGAGCTGACAGCTTAGAGTTTGGCCTCCTGCCATCAAATACCTCTCGTGAAATAACTTCACATGAGCAGAAAACATTAAAACCGCACAAGACATGACTGCTGTGTGATTGCAAGAGCTGATGAAAAGAAGTTTTGATTTGTCTCTTTTGTTGTTCACTTGATTGTGACAAAAACTGTTAAGGTGGCGAAGTGAACGGAAGACAAAGTTAAATAGCAACAGATCTGAGGCCTGAACTCCTCGGCGAGAGCTTATTTCTCGCTGTCTTACACTGTAAACACACGACAGGCCACGCCTCTTTCGGTGCAGTGTGCCAAGCCACAGGAATTCCCTCTCTGGTTTTCTCTCACTCTCTCTCTCGCTCTCCCTTTTCTATTCCAGTCTCTCTCCCTCATTCCCGCCTTCTCAGATAGACCAATGGGAGACGCTGGCAGGGCGAACACTGAACCAGCAGGAATCTCTTTTCTTTTTCTCTCTTCTGTCAGACATTCCTCACAAAATTGTCCCGCCCGCTCGCTTTTTTTTTTCGTGTGCCTTTCTCACATAGACTCAGACGTTTCTCAGGGTGTGTGGGGGGGGAGCCGGCCCGAAACATTGGCTTGAATGTGAAGAAACTCTGGCACTGAAGTGTGATGATGAAGGGAAAGAGGGGATTGTTGTGAAGTGTGTTTGCTGATGAATAGTCTGGCTCCCCCCCCCCCTCTCCTCTCTCCCTCTCTCTCACTCCCTGTCTGTTCAATCCTGCATGCAGGGATTGTGCTGAACACTAGCTGGCATTGTTGGAGAGACACCTGGGCCAATCTTGCTTTGATTTCCTAATCCATGTCTCATGCTCCAGATTAGGCCCCTATGTAAAAGACACCTCTGGCTTTTTACTTAATTCACTGCTAAGAATAGAACTCTGACTCGCTCGGCTGCTAGCTAACACAGTACACAGTATTTGCTGTGGAGCCGCTCCTGCCTGTATGAGCACGCCTGCCTCTGTCTGTGTGTTTTTGTTTGTGTGTGTTATCCTGCCGTTGTGCACAGCTGTAGCTGTAGAAATGCGTGTGTGTGTGTCATATGTTTGTGCATGCTTCTACGCAAGTGGGCGAGATGCGACTGGGTGTTCGTCTGTGACGGCGCATGCTCGAGTGGGTGTCTTCACTCGGGGGACTCTGGGGTCTGCGTAAACCACAGAGCAGTGAGGTTGTGAAATCATCACACGTTATGGGTGAGTGGAGTAAAAATAGATTGCGGTGAGAGACTTAAGGTTAAAAGCCTGTTTTATGACTTCATTACACATAACATTTATATTTCTGTGGCACGCTGCTTTTGATTAGCATTGTAGGGCTGATATTGTAGACGTGCTTTAGCCTTTCAGTCTTAGCTGTTCATTGAGTTCCCCCTTCACGCTAATGAACACTGGAGCCAAGCCCACACTGAGTGGAGGAAGGCTAGAGTTGCTTAATGAGCTTCTCTTACCCCCCCCCCCCCCCCCCCCGCCCCCACACCCTATTCTCCTCTCAGCCTCACCCCTCTTCCTCGTACAGTGTTGCCTGGATTCATCAGGTTTTTAAATTTTTTTTAATTGCAGTACTCTCATTCTACCGGCTCAGGAGCCAAGCTCCATATTAAAAGCTTAATATGATCGTACGCTCTCGCTCTGCATGTGTGCGTCCTGGAGTCGTAGCAGCGTGTTAGTCAGCGGGCCAATCAGTCGGAGCAGAGAAGGCAGTCAAGGCTGCCTGGGTTTGCTCGCGTCCTCGTGGCCTCTGCGGTAGCTCACTGTGCCTCAGCAGAAACACAAGAGGCTTCAGTCCACTGCTGCCGCTGAGAGGCAGGATGCTGGGCAGGGCCGGGCCAATCTGCCTGCCTGAAGGCTGCTGCCACTGCTGTCTCATTGTGCCGAGCACAGAGCCCACTCTGTTCCACTCTCAGGGATGAGCAGAAGCCACCGTGCTGCAGTCGGTCATGGACAGACGCACACAAACACCGATCTTTGAATGCCAGGCCCTCTTCCACCGCAACGCCATCGGTGCATTACTGCCATTCCTCCCTCACAATACAAAACTCAACACATGGACTATTCTCTGCAGGTATCATTATATTCATTGTCTGGTTCGCTCTTACTGTTGTCTTGATTGTCTGACGGCGCACTTTATTTGGGGAGGGCTGAAACCTTGTCAGACGATAATTAAGATTGTCGTCCTGAAGTGCTTCGGCTAGTTTCGCTGCTATATTGAAAGGTCAGTGTCTTCGGCTGCACTGAAATCCTTTGTTAGTTGTCCCAAACGTATTTGCGCTCGGTGAGCAGATGTGGCTGACATCGCCAGTAGTGTGACCTTTAGTGATAGGAATGCCTCAGCTGTCTCCAGACCCCTTCACACGCTCAGCTTGAACCCCTTAGTGACTGTGGTGGGTGTTCAGCAGCACCCTGTGTCTCCGACACACACACACACACACACACCCTCAGTGAAGGGGAAAGAAAGCACTCTGCTATTATGACATGTCATTGCATGCAGCACACACACACACACACATGCTCAGGCTTTACATTTCCATACTAAATTACATTGTTTGACTGTAGACCAGCATTATCTCAGAGGACTGCTGACGTGCTCTACCGTCAAGGAAGATTGGTGATAACAATTAGTAACTCGTGATGTCAATCACACGTTTCATCCCGATGTGATATCCATACGATTCTTTGGACAACAAATCAATATCTGCTGATATCACAACGCCTGCCAATGTTGATTTAACACAATCAGTTACATTTATGTTAACATACATTTTTATAGGAATTAGAAAATGAAGTGCATCTTAAAGATTATGTGTATTGATGTTTTTAGATCGTTGAATCGGTATACAGGTCCAGAGCGATGTATCGTTACAACCATTATAATAACGACGTGTGTGTGTGTGTGTGTGTGTGTGTGTGTGTGTGTGTGTGTGTGTGTGTGTGTGTGTGTGTGTGTGTGTGTGTGTGTGTGTGTGTGTGTGTGTGTGTGTGTGTGTGTGTGTGTGTGTGTGTGTGTGTGTGTGTGTGTGTGTGTGTTTTTTTTTTTCAGGTGGCGTTGTACAACACAGACCAGGAAGGGAGCGATAGTCCAAGAAGCAGCCTTAACAACAGCCTGTCTGATCAGAGTCTGGCCTCCGTCAATCTCAACAGTGTGGGCAGTGTGCACAGCTACACGCCGGTAAGACCATCAATCTACATGTTGCAGTGGAACAAAGACAGAACGAATAAGGTCCTGCTGTGGGGCAGTGTACCAGCATACTGTTGCCCTGCTGGTCCTTAAAGGACGCTGGTAATTCTCCATGTTGCAGCTCATGAATGTCTCAGAGTTGGATATTTGAAACCAGATATTTATATAAATGTGATGGAGCTGATTATTTGTTCAGTGCTAAGACCAAATGATGTATTCTCATTTTATCCACATAAAAGCTGTGGGAGAGCCACAGTCACTGAATGAATGAAAATGAAACGCATATTTCTCCCATATTTCATCTGAGCGGAAAGAGCCCAGGAGGCTTTCTTCAGAGGAGGCAGCTGTAGACAGCAATAGACGGAGGTTCAGGGTGGACATGCGCTAGAGTACAACATCAGGAAGGGGGTTAAGGGAAACAGAGAAAGATGTGCACGCTCCTGGAAGCCAGACAAAGGAAAGCGCTTCCTCTGATGTCCTCCCACCAGAGATGCCCCCTCTTTGGTGTGGTCCTCCTGCATCCTAGAGTGCTCCCTGCTCGAGGCGCTGAGCATCGATCGGCTCAGCCTGATGGATGTGCTCTCTCTCGCAGCCAAAGCAGCAAGCTCACAGTAAACACTCTGGCTTCATTTTCACCTCTTCACTCTGACCCAAGCCAGACTGTGAGCCGTGCACTTCAGCAGCGTGGCCACATCTTGGGAGAGGAAGATGTTCTGATTGAGAATTGGACGCGGCCTCTCTTGTAACGCCAGCCCCGCGGTTGACACAGGGTCAGGTCCTGCTTTGTGAAATAGCGATGGTTTTTCATCGCTGCTACGACTCTCGTAGAGAAACTCGTTTGCTGGAGGGAGCTCTGCTTGCCGTCTCGCACCTCGGGGCAGTGCATAACACTGACTGCCCACACAAATGCATGGATAAAATGGCTGCTTATTTGTACAAGGTATTGCTATTGATTTTGTTTTAAATACATTTTGCTTGGCCACCAGAGTATTGGGTTTGTGTCCATTCGAGTTGGTCTTTTAATGGTATGTGAGCCAAGGCGGTAACTAAGCTCTGACCTAGATCACTGTGATCTGTTATTGTTCTTTACATGCCGAGTGTCAGACAGAAACATGATTAAAGTGGCTCCTCAGAAGACTCGAACCATCCTCATACATGTGTGTTTGCTGCGTGCATTCATATAAATCACAAACTTTGCGTTTAATATTACAGATGTTTTCTGTTTTTTTCTGTTTTTGTGGCTCCATGACCAGATGAGCATGGCGGCTCTTTTGAATATGTATGTTTTAACTTTATACTGCACTCCTGTAGTCTGTGGTGCAGATGTAGCAAAGCTGTAGCCAGTGTACTTTCACCATGAAATCTAATCACAAACTAAACATGAAACATACCGTGATTGACTAAACGCACGTTTACTTTTGTTAATCTTTAGCGTTCTTTATCTCCTCGTCTCTCCAGGTGAGCAGTCACCCAGAGCCCGTGTCCCAGTCCATGAGCCTCCAGCAGCCCCCCCAGTCCCAGTACAACATGCCAGACAGGGACAAGCAGCTCCTGTTCTCTGAATTTGAAGATCTCAGTGCCTCCTTCCGCAGCCTTTACAAGTCTGTTTTTGAGCAGTCCTTCAGCCAACAAGGTGAGTGGCCTCACGGGAGCATCAAGTGGAAACCTAATAAAGAGCGCAAGCTTTATTCATCAAGGAATGCGATGACTCTCGGAGCACATTCCTGATGTTGGTTTGTTCTTAACAGCTGGGGCTGTAGAGTCTTTAGGTGCTAATTAGATTTCCTGTGAAGTAAGCAGGTATTGCACAGGCTGAGTATTTTCATGGTCTTTTGCCAGAGTAATGTCTCATATTCAAAAGCCGAGTCTGAGAGTTCACGTCTTAAATATTTCATTAGCGGATGTAAAACCAGATGTTACTGCATTCATTTAATGGTTCGTTCAGATTTGATACGCCAGCCTTCTTGCTTTATATCTTTCAAATTACATGAAAGTTGTCTGCGTCTTGTTGTCACGTTTGAGATGTTTTCTCATGGAGGCTGTGTTTCAATCAGAGGAGTGAAGGAGGTCAAACCTGCTGGATTTGAGGTTCATTTGTCATAATGATGGGGAATGTGCACGATATAATACATCGTAGCGGATAGAGCACAGCTTTCCAAAAGTCCCCGCAGAACAAAATGCATTTATTTTTTATTTTTGTGCTTGTAATCTGATTGACTGATAAACAAAGAGCACTTGACAAGCAGGTTATGCGCAAAGTAGACCGAGCTTTCTGTGTATAACCTACTTTCACAAATCAAATGCATTTCATGCTAATGTTTTCAAAGAGTTCCTCTCCTTTAATCTATCGTCTATGTTTCATTAGTTCAAAGTTGTTACCTTTTTTTATGCGCATAAAAGTGAAATCTCTTAGTCGGACAAGCTTTAGCAATTAAAAAGCGTAAATAATCGCGCTAGAGGATTTCACACTCTGCCGCCGTAGACAGTGAGCTAATTCACTGGCTTTGATAATAGGTAATGAGCTCGCATTATTATTCTGGTGCCGCGTTAATTGCTTTCTGTATTTCCCTGGTTGGACAATGGGCTTTCTGTGCCGATAAGAGATGCACCTTTGTCACCCCTGCAGTGAGTGTTACGTGCCGATTGTGGAGGTGCAGGGCTGGAGTCGGCTCTAAAAGCACTCCAGTGAAATAGGTTTACTGTGCCAAAACTGTGAAGGACAGGGCCCCTTAAGACCCCTCCCTGCCACTCGGATGATTGCAGTTGGGTGTGCAGATGTCCATGTTCCAGTCATGTCTGTTTTAAGAGCCGTGCAGCGGCACAATGAATCGGTCAAAGACGATCCAGAGCTGTGTAGCTGGAGACACAACTGATGCTGAGTCATCACCAGACACAACAAAATGGCAGCTGGTCCGTCTCAAGTGTACAACTACTTCAAGGAATTCTTCACCTGCAAAACGACCATTTTTACATTGATTATCAATATTTATTTTGTTCTCGCCTGCCTCCACGGGGAATGAAGACTCTTAAGAACTGAGACAATTCTTGATGAATTGAAGTAAATGACGACAACAAACTACATCAAAACATCAGTTTAAAAACTCACAAATAAATCTTTAATTTTCGCTGAAACCTTACTATTTTAAACGCCACATAAACGGTACTTGCATAGACGAGTACCTCGTCTGCGCAAGCGTGAGACTGTTAACGCAGGAGTGTTTTTAAATAGCAAGGTTTTAGGGAAGATGCATGTGTTTGGGAAGCAGTGTGGAACCGGATAAATGAGACTTGGATTATACGGCACGAGTCGTACGTTTTTAAACTGATGTTTTTATATAGTTTGTTGTTGTCAACGCGACCCACGTTTACTTCAATTCATCAAGAGTTTTCTCTGTTTTTTGAGTCTTCATTCACCATTGAGACAAAATTTTCCTCACAAATTCAAGGTAACACCGTGTGAGCCATTGATATATACGAATGGTCCTTTGGGGGGGTGAAGTATTCCTTCAATCATGATCCCGTTATTGTAATATGGAAGTAGCTGTTTTTATATTTGACGATCCTGAAGCACATTTTACCAACGCACCTCATTCTGGAAACTGACGTATTTGAGTACTAACCTGGAGTCTCATTTCACCAGCTAAAGATATTTTGATTGTCAATTAATCAATTACTTTTACATTCAGTGATTCCCAGAGGTGACGTCTGCTAATGACTTTTTCTGTAATCCAAAACCCAAATATCTTCGATTTACAATGAGAAGAAACGGAGAAAAGTAGCAAATTCTCAAAATTGAGAAGTGTTGCAAACAAGAGGCTTTTTTTCCAGAAAAACAATCTGCAACAATTTTATGATTGAATAATCATTTGAGGCCATTACCTTGTTCTGTGTAAGAATTTGCAGATTTTTTTGCTGATTTTATATCAACACAAAAAAAGACGTTTAACGGAAAAAACTGTTTATTAGACAAATCGACTTATTGAGAAATTAGAATAATAATTGCCAATTTAATCAACATTAAAAGGTCAGTTGCAGCACTATCAACAATCAAAACTGTTGATAATCACAATTGTCTGTCAATCGACATATCTGTTACAGACTATCTGTTACCGCACGATTAAGAGCTTTGTGTTGGTGTTTTGTTTCCCAGGCCTGATGGGCATCCCGTCAGATTCCTCCCAGCAGTCCCACACCTCCTGCTCCTATCAGCACTCCCCCAGTGGCACCATTAGCACTCAGAACAGCCTGTCAAACAACCAACCCAACAGCCACCCCGCCAACAGTGGCCAGGTGCCCCTGTCCCATCCGGCCCAAGCCCACCCTGGCCACGGCTCCCCCCACGCACAGCACCTCCCGCAGCACGGCGGCCCCCACAACCAACACGCCCAGCACAGCCAACACAGTCAGCACCCGCAACACGCTGCGCACTCCCAGCACGGCCAGCACCCATCGCAGCACCCGCCCCACGGCCAGCACCCACAGCAACACACGGCGCACCCCTCCCAACACACGCAGCACAGCCAGCACCCGCAGCAACACGGACAGCCGCATCAGAGCCTCTCCCACCAGCCCCATCCTACCCAGCAACAGATGGCCTGCAACCCAGGTAAGACCCTCTGTCTGTCATTGTCTCCGCCGTGTTGTTCTCTCCTCCTCATCTTCATCACTCAGACACATGTCAGCAGAGACCACAGCTGCATATGGGGTTTTTGTATCATTTTTGTCATTTTTTGTCATTTTTAGTCGTAAAGCGTTTAGAAATTGTTATGTGCTATGGAAATGTAAAGGTGCTGAACAGTAAATCATCACCTGATTTATTATCCGTGCTGTTGTGAGAACAAAGCAATGCTGCATCCAGTGACTCCAGCAGCTGTTACAGGGTGGGCTGGCTCCTCCTAGTGGTCACAACACAGAGCTTAACTGTTCTAGAGCCTGATCACCTCTTCTATTTGATGCTGCCTTCTCATTCATTCGGCGACGCGACTGCCTGCACAGCTACAAAAAATGTGACGACAGTGAAAATGCATCATCTGGCCTTTATTACCTGAACCACAGTTTGTAACAATTACAGCAGCAATTATTGTGCAGTTGTCCGTAAATTAAGTAATTCGGAGTAAATCTGTATTTGTCCCCCAAGAGTGATCTCGGTGTCGAGACCAGAATTCTCTTCATCCTTAAAGTCTCTTCTCTTGAAATGTTACAGATAGTGTGCTGTGTGTGTGTTGCAGGTTTACTGTCTGACTGGTACCCAAATCTGGATGCACTGAAAGAAAGCTGTCGTATTGCTAGCAGCTATAACTGGGCTGATGTCGACCTTTCACCTTTCCAAGGTGCGGTTTGGACACAAATATCAAACGAGTAATTGTAATGTAATGTAATGTATTTGATTTATATGTTCTCCAGATTGAGATTTTTCTAGATGACAGAAGAAACAAAAGATGTAAAGGCAGGAGCTGACAGCACAGTACTGCCCCAGCTTTTGATTGAGTGCTGAAGTGTTGACACTGTGGAGTTGATTACGAGTTTAATTAAACTGAGCTCTTCAATTAAATAACACTGCCTTCAAGTTTAATTACCAAAACACTGAGCTCAGCAGGTCAGTTTATCCAATTACAGTCTAGGATTGCAAGGTAGGATGTTTTTTAAATATCACCCACTGAAGGTTACTGACGTAATGAATATATATTGCAACCAAAGTTTATCCTTGTCTTTGTTAATTAGTTTCTCATTTGCTCAATTTATATTCTTCCAACAGTCGGCTGGTGCAGTTTCATACATTTCATTGTCACAAAGGCATTTTAGTGCAGACTGATACCGTCACTAGCTCTGATGCTAACAAATCTGTGTTGTGTGGCCCTTAGGATTGAGAGAGAGTATGAGGCAAGCGGAGTTGAACAATTGGACCCTGGAACCCATCCAGATCGCCGACCTCTGCTCGTCCATCAACCAGTTCTTTGCCCGCACCGGCGTAATCCAACCACAAGGGGCGGTGCAGCCTACTGTTTGTCATGGCTCCATGCACCCCAGCAAACCCAGCCAGCACCTCAACGCAGGTTAAACTCCTGCTCCTTAACCCTACCACCTCATGTTTGATTGAATGCGTGTAGTTCATCATCATTAGGAGAGCAGCTGTTTCTCTGCCTCTACATAACCAATGTATCTGCAAAGATGTTGGCATTGTATCTGGTTTTCTTTCTGAGGAAAATACTATTTTACAGTAAACAGAACTTCAAAACAACTGCAAAAAAAGGTTGAAATAATGAATACACAAGTCCATTGTCTGATGAATTGATCTCACCTACAGTTCCCTCTCTAAGTGCCTTTTTAAGTGTCTTTTTGTACACAACCTCTGCTTGCCGCTCATGTCAGTGATTCAACAACCTTTTAGGCTTGTGACCCCTTAAAATTAAACGATGTCTACTTGCAACCCTCCATTACAGGCTGCACATGTCTACCAGTTGTAACCAGTTCAACCACATAATGATTTATTTATTTTATCAGGCCTGAGGAGATCAAATTGTTCTGTAATTCATCAGGAAAAAAACGAAAGATAAGAGTAATGTCTGAAAAAATAAATAAAAATAAACAAACCCTGTGAGTTACTCACACACTCGTGTTTCTGTTTGAGGTGAGCCACAGGTGATAAATACAGTGTAGCTAAAAGACAAAACATGACCCAGCCATGTCGATAATAGTATATAGACCACGATGTTTCACCTGTGGGTAGCAACTGTATATCAGATGCATTACTTGAGTTCAAGAGGTGCATTTCCTGGTTTAACTGAGGCTTAAAATATAGTCTTGTTCTGATTGTCTCTTCAGGAAATCTCTACATGGACACCAGACAGAACATGTCCATGATGGGTCCGCCAGGATATCCACACATGCCCCCCATGAGCAGCACAGGACCCACGATGACAGGTGACAAGAAGACTCAGAGAAAGACATGATTAACATCACTACTTGCAGCACATTATGAAAACTTATATTCACGTTTTTATGAATAAACTCACTAAATCCAGCTTTTTAGCAAAGCTTAACAGCTGGGTGGATCTGACTCTGTCTGTTCTCTCTCCAGGACACCATGCACAGATGAACCAGCAGCACATGATACCTACCAGAAACTTCCAGATGCATCGCATGCCAGCTGATGACATCCAGGATGACTTTGATTGGGACTCCATTGTCTAGCCCCGAGACCTCCTTTTGCAAAGCGAAAGGGAGCGAGGAGAGGAGGTGGAAGCCAGAGGAAGCCAGGCTGAGCTGAACGGCTGCAGGAGGAGGAGGAGGAGGCCACTGTGGGTGGAGTGCAGAAGGACATTTGACAAGCTTTGGAGAAAGACAGACTTCAGAGTCCTGACATTTTTACAAAAGCAAAACATAACTAGAAAATGTTACTTTGAAGACAATCATATTTAGTCGGACATGTTAAAGCGATTGCTTATGTACTTGTCGAGAGACAAGTAGAACACATTCTCGTCCAAACCACATGCTCCTCAGCCAGCCCTCTGCCCGTCCCCAGCCAGCAGCCTTCCAAAGTCCGACCCCCTCCCTCTCTCCCCCCGACCCCCTGCTCCGTAACTGTTATGTGATTTGAGCGACGTCTTCAGCTTGTAATTCTTCTCGTGTTGACATTGGCCTCAGCTGCCTCTTGGATGAGTTTATCTCTCTTTAAAAAAAGAAAAAAAAAAAGAAATGAAAAAAGATTTTATTTTTTTGTTTTTAAAGAAACACAGGCCGTCTCTGTGAGTAATGTGATGGTGCTCGTTGGTCACTTTTGGGAGAAAGTGGGCCCCACTGTGGCTGGATTGGTAGGTGAAGTAAGGTTTACAATAACTTTCAACAGGGTGTTAAATGTTTAAGCAGGCTTGATATTAAACAAAGAGAGAAAGTGAGAGGGAGAAGTATCGTCATCTGTTTTCATAGCCAACCGATGTGATCCGATGTGATCCCAGCATGCCAAACTCATCGCTCCTTAAACAATTTGACTTTAAATTGTATGCAAACATGTTATAATGATTCATATTTGTGATCGTAAAAAGTAAAACATCAAGAGCCTGTATGCTATTTTTACAGTTGTGGTTTCCACCTCACTGACTTGAAACATTGCTAGTAGACTAATTATGTTAAATTGTTTTAAAATAACAAAACCAATGGAAGTTTAAGCTTCTTCATGTCCCAATAATTTGATTAATGATCAATAGGATATGCATCAGACGTTTCCATTTGAAACGGGGGAAATCTTTGATCTGTAGGATGAGTTGCAGTCTGTTGTACATCAAAGTGAGTTTCGATGCTACACTCGGTGTCTATTGTCACTTCTGACTTTTAAATTACAAAGATATGATCATTTTTTTTTTTTAACTGCCCAATGTTTTGTTGTGATAGTTGGATGGCATCAGATTTTGCTATTATACAATCATAACGGAATGAGAAATGTGACTCATACAATGTGTGTGATTGTGTGTGTTTTGAACAAATGGAGCGTGCGTGTGTGTGTGTGTGTTCTGGTTTTCTTGTAATTTTAGGGCTCTGATTGATTGCTGCATTCGTCTCTATGCTATCTATGAGCACAAAAGCAGATGCACACAGTGATCAAAGACTAGATTTGAGACTTTTTTGTTTGTTTTCCGAGGCACGGAACAGGGAGATCAGCGGTTCTAGGACCCTGTAGCGAGTGGCTCCTCAGTCAGACAGGTGCTGAACTTCAGAGACACTGTTGGGAGGGGAAATAAATCCCTTTGCACTCTTCTGTTGATCCTAACCGTTTTTTAAGATGCAATGCACCTCTCAAAAGCTGGTCGCTCACATGCTCGCTCGTTTCATTTATTCAATCATTTCTCCCCGCTTCAGTACTGCTAAACTGTGTATGGTGCTTTGCATCTGTAACACTTGTGTCCTCGTTTAAAGGGATAGTTCAACATTTTGGGAAATACGCTTATTTGCTTCCATGCCAAGGGTTAGATGAGGATTGATACCACTCCTGTGTGTGAATATGCAGCTACAGCAAGGTGTCCGGTAGCATAAAGCAGAGTACACGGGGAAACGTGGCTTTATTAAAAGGTGACAAATTCTGCCTGCAAGCACCTCTAAAGCTCACTAATCAACATTTTTATCCGTACAAAAACCTTAGTGTTAAGGTTCTGTGACTCTTTCTCGGCCAGGTGGAGTTGCTCACTTAAGATGGAACATGTCAATGAATTAGCTTTATTGGTGCTGGAACTGGTTCCTCCTGTTTCTCGTCTTTGTGCTAAGCTAAACGTTTACCGTACAGATGTGAGAGTGGTATCTGCCTCTGAGGTGTGTTTCACTATATGTCAAACTACTCTTTAGGATAGTTTAGCAACCATGGACTCCAGTGGTCACTGTAGTTTTGATTTCATATTTGTATGACAATCATGGACTTTTTTTTATTTTTTTTTATTACATTATATAAAGTCTTTCGTTATCGTTAGAAAAGGCCCGTTCAACTCTCACGTGGTTCTTTGAAATTAAAGCCCCGCCCAGTTTTCTACTGCAGTGCTTCTGTTAAACCGTCCACAGCTGCACTGTGCAGATGAAGTCCAGTTCTCTTCTTTCAACTGATTATACTGCCGTTCATTTTTTTTTATATTTTCCTGCCAATCATACCTGTCCACACCCGCTTCTTCCTGCTCCGTGTTGTCCGTATTTGTATGTCCAGCGTCCGCTGCATGTGGAGGATTTCCTCGCCTGTGGATTTCAGCTATGACTTTTTTAAAGTTTTGTTCAACTGCCATAATTTCTCAATTAGTGCTCAGACCGAATTCTTAGTCCGTTAAGTGACGCAAATCATGACTCTTTTAGGTGAGCGTGGGCCAAAGGACCGCGGCTGAAGGCAGCAGTGAAAAGGCTTGAGTGGGCTTTCATTAGGACTCTGATGGACCTGCAACAGAGAGCGTCCTGTGAGTCCTTGGTTGGTGTGAGAGTGAAGCGCGTTTCAGTTCTTCCAGGTGAAGCTCGTGAACACACAAGCTACTATTTGAGCACAGCAGCCCATTGGGAAAACAAATAGATGTGACTAAAAGGTGAAGACAATGACTGGATCACAATCACAATTTTTTAGTGTGTATGTGTGTGTTTGCTTGTGTGAGTTATTTTTCAAAAAACAATTTAAGTTTTTAAATACCGTTGGACATGTACCTGCCAGAGAGATTACTATCATTGGGAGAAAAAAAGATGAAAAGATTTACAAAAAAAAAGAAAAAGAAGCCTTGTTACGATATGGGAGAGAACTGCCAACAAGTACTGCTGATTGGGGCCTATTTTATTCAGTGCTGGTGTGTTGTTGTGCTTGTACATATATGTCTTTTCAATCATCCCTTTTTTCCTCTTGGGGGTGGGGTATCAAGGCTGGGGGTGGGGGTCTTATTCACAAAAGACAGGAGCAAAAAGAGTATTTTGTTATTGTCCAATCAGAGGGTGACAGTATGTATATATCTATATTGTATATATGTGATGAAAATGCGTTTGCTTTTTGTGTGACACTACCTTTTACCTGTACTATGGTTCTACTTTCAATGTTGATAATATATATTTGGTTTGTGTTTTATTTTTCTGTTTTGTTTTATTTCGTCTTTGTCATTTCTTGTATTTTATTTCTCCTATTTGTCCTTTTTGTTTATTGCACGGTTTATTACTTTTGTTGTCCAATGAGGTGACACAGCTACTCTTTGTATTCGTTTAGTGCTGTAAAATAACTCAAGTGTTATTAGAATTGTCGATACCACCGCCCACCCCGCCCTCTTCCCCAATATGCATGAATGGCACTTAAAGAAATAAAATATGGTAACTTCACTGTGGAATAATGTGCTGTTTGAGCTTTGTTCCTGAAGACTTCCATCAATATGACATCGCAGGATGATGTTTCAGCCTCGGCAGGTTGTCCAATACCAGAGCATGGAGGTGGCTTATCTTTCGTTTCACTTAAATATCTGTCACCATAACAGCAACTCCTGTAATAACTGCTTAAAAAAACTCTGATAGTAACACACAGATCAGTCAAATAAAAGATCACTGCCGGGGTTATAACATAAGGGTTGTGCCCAAATGATTAGCTTTATAAACACGCACACAACTGTGTAAATACTCTTACGCAACTGCAATATGCATCTTTATGTAGTGTTTGGAAAGTCAGTAGAGTACAATGTATATATTCATATACTTGTTTTTATAGGCAACCTTTTTAGGTGTGTTGAAGTATTCAAACAGTCGGGCCTTTCAAGGATAAGGAACAGCTTACAACAACAGAATGTGGCACCGCTTGAGAAGAAAGGGTGAAAGCTTGTGAAAAGGTGGTCATGAATCAGCACATCTGGTTAAGAGACGCAAGCGCTGAGGTTACAGACTCTAAAGAAGCAGTTGAGGTACATGAAAGCTCCACAATATGATTTTCAAGAACAGGTACATTTTGAAATAAATACGAAATGGAAACTCAAAACAGGAGATGCGATTGATATGAGAACCCTGAGTACCCTCCGGTGATTGCTACACTTTCAGAGTAAGAGCTATGTGTCCTCATGTGGCATGAGGTCACACCGTGAGAAGTTGTAACACAGATCCTTTCATACTTATGAACAGAAGGAATTGTTACATTTTGTTCCTGTAAGGTTTGTGTAAGAAAGAACCAAAACAGATGCAGAGACACGTTGCATGATTGCTCCTGCTCGCCACGCAGAGAAGGTTTTAAGTTTGCCACAGAAAGAGGAACAATCAAACCCGTAGACCACACATACACTCACATTTGTTACAACTCAGCCAGCCAGCCAGTCGTAGTGCTGCTCTGACAGTTACATTATGAGTGTGTCGGTCCTGTTCTAACCTGCCAGCACTCAACCCTCCCAGCACAGACTTCAACCTGACAAGGACACAAGCTGTTTATGGTAGCACAGCAGCCTCTAGTGGCCACAGACATGGTGATGACAGTCATGGTGACCTAGCATGGCCTTTGAGAGACAATGTGACATGTGGGAACAGAAGTAACAAATGATCCAAAGAGGAACTGAATCCTACTGAAGATAATTCAGGTGTCAACACCTGCAACCTACAGAGGACACACTCTGTACAGAGACAGACTTTCGTTTTGTCCATCTCATGAAAGCAATTACAATGTTTTCTAGTTTTCCCCCTATTGAGGCTGTGTTGCATAATATGATAATATATATTGTGAGCAGATTTGGAATTTGTCTCCATCAAAGAATTTCCTACTTTTACTGTTTCTTACCTGGCAGCTACAGCATCCCTTTAACATCTCTGCGGGACTTTAATGTGTCAGGTAAATGACCAAGTACACCACGCTAAAACAACTGTATTATACTGACACATTGTGTCCATCATATTTATAAATGAGATAGAAACACCTCTCTGTATCATGCAAAACAGTTCAACAGCACCACAAACTACATTCTACAAAAGGACCATGCAGTGCAATCAACACGAAAACAGAACATTATAACCTTCAAGAAGGGAGGCTCCATTGCAGGACGTTTGTATTCGACTACCGTACATCAGTTTCAGCTAGGTGTACCTAATAAACTGGCTCCTGAGTGACAAATTGTGAGTCATATCCTAAAATCATTTGCTTTTAAAATAGTGCGGGTCATCTTTGCTTTGATGAACAGACAGTTTGATGCGTTTGTTGTCTTGTTTCTAATATGTGTAGGACTCCCTTGAAAGCAGTACTTAGTAAGATACTAAAACTATCCAGGTGAAATAAGGAGTTAATTGATTTAAATTCAGTCATACCAAAAACTGTGCTTATGCAGCATTTTTCAGACATGATTCCACTCATTTGGTTTGAACTTGTAAAGTACTCACTTTTAATCAGTTGGTAGGTGTTTTAGAAGAAGAGTATTATTAAATAAACAACTCAACGGGTGAAACATTTCATATATTTAAATAAAAAATAAAGTTGAGAGCTAAGTAGCACCTTTAAGCCTGCATTTCCTGCTTTTATTGAGTTCTCTTTAGCTATTCATGCACGCACAGATGGCACCAGCCTACAGGCCCATTATGCTCACAGACCAATCTAAGCAAGGTACTTAATTGGCATGGTTTCATGTGAGGCTGCATTGTGGACAGGACTGGAGCCACTGCCTGCAAGAGAGGACACCAGGGAGCCTCCTCGTCTACACACACACAAAAAACACGTTACTGCTCCATCGCTGTGAGAGTGTGCGGGTCTGACAGGCTGCCTCTCCCCAAATGCAACACACCACGATCCGAGTTACAGAGGAGGCTTTCGACTCAATCCTCCATCCGCCATTTTCAGCAGATTGAAAGCAGGTACAAAAATCACAAGTCCCCGGTCACATGAAGCAGGTAAGTACGAGTGTGAGTTGCCTAAAACCCCCAAAACCACCCTCCGACAGGCAACATTGAGGAAGGAAAAGCCACCGTGCTCCAGCCGGCATCCGGAAGATTAAGGAGAGCGGACGGTGCGCCTACAAGGGTAACAATGAACTGCATCCTTCAGGCGCTGTACGCGTTACATACCCGGGCTTTTTTTTTTTGTTTTCTTTGTCAACTTTTTTTTCACGCATGGAGGCACACGGCTTTACAATCCGCTTTTACGCACACACCTACGTTGAAATCTCTCCATTTGTTGCTTGAACTGGAGGGGATTCAACAAATGTCTGATCACAATTCCAGCACCAGTGGATTATAGTGAGGGAGGAAAAAAAAAATCGAATTAACTGCCCGGTAAAAAGTGCATGCATTTGATCCTTTATTTAATAAAGAGGATGTTGAATAGACTATGCAAGCTCGAGCTCCACGAATCTTTAACAGTGAGGTTTATTGCATGAGCTTTGTCAGCCTTATTCTTGCCTTTGAGATGATACCTCATCAGTAAATCAAGTAGGAGTCGTTGTGGTCAAAAGATCCGCTGTTGAGGTATGGGGAATATTGTTTTACGTAATTATTCAGTGTGGCGTGTGAGCCCAAACCCCACAGCACATGGGTCAGTCAGCTTTCAGAAAACAACCAAGGTCTTAAAGCATAGCAGTGTAATGGAAAAGTCAGTTTTTAAGGCAAGAAAGTTCATTTAATTGATCCGTTTATCAAGAGAAAATGTGCTTGACTTTTCTGATAATCGTTAAGTCATTTGAATCATTTTCTGAGCAACTTTGCGTCGTTTTAGCTTTTTATTCAGGTGTACATTGACTGTTTCATCTATCACATAAATACTTGAATGAATAAATGAACCATGGGATCATTTGGCATTCGTTGGAAAGACATTTCATCTGAAATGTCACATCTCTTGCTGTAAATTACACAACATGCATTTAGGCAGAAATGATAACTATCTGCTGATTTTAGCACATTTAGCCTTTCTTGGCGCTGTGCTCATCTTATCTCTGGACTTATCTTTGGGGTTTCCTGACAATTCATCTTTAATTTATCTTAAAATGACCTGCAAACTAATTCACAACAAAAGTACTTATTAGTTGGAGCCCTAAATAACACATGTGTAGGCTACACTTCTTATTTGCTATATTTGTGAAAGGCAGAGGAAAGTATCTTCAATTTGCTTTCTACCTGTAAACTCAAATTGCATGTCACAACCTTGATGAAGCCAATAGGCTCAGCTTTCTCTTGTCATGAACTTAAGTGGGTCGGGACCTCTCTAAAAGATAAATCACAGATTTTGTTTTAATCTGGTTCAATGTTTCAGTGTCATGCAGAAAACCTCAACACTTCCAAGGGAAAGTATGAGACAGTTGGTGTGTTTCCCTCACTGAGATGCAGTCATGATTCTTTGTAATGAACAGGAAGTGCTCTGCTACTTTTTGATCACTCACTTTAATTGTCGTCTCATGTGATAACGCTCCATTAAGACTTGGTGCCCGCTGTCTTTTGGTAACCTGAACACAAATATCTACTTCTTGCAATCTATAAAATTGGTATATTACGTATTGATTTTCAACATGTCATGCATAATTATTCTTGCAGGGCTTTGATAACAAAACATTTCATGTATTGCAGATCATGGCTATCATTGGAGGGACAGTGGAAACCCTCGATGAAATCCCAGGTCATGTGTGGAAGGGTTTGCCCGACTGTTTGCGTCTTGGACCGTCCGCTACAAATCAAAGCCGCGTCGGTGAGTACAAGAATGTCTATTCTGTTTAGATAACTGCAACTCGATTAAAGGTTCTGTATACAGTATTCAGAGCATTGATACAGCAGAAAACCCCTATTTGCTATTTAAAGATATAGTGGATTAATAGCTACCTGAGCAGAAAATGAGGTCAATCTCCCGATGTGGGCCAGCAGCTCATGCATTTTAGTGCATGTGAGTTTGCACTGGTGTGCCCCACTGGCTAGCTCATGGCCGCTGCTTTGTACTGCGCTCAGAGAGCGGTTATGTCTGATAACACCGCCCCGACCCACGGTATCTATGCAGAAGCATAGCGCCCAGCCTCCGGTTCCCTCAGGTGGCTCAGCTGTCTCCATGTTGAGAGCCGTGTGGAGGCAATAGATATGCTCTGAATTCCGTATGGAGAACCTTTGACTACCTTTAAGACCACAGGGAGGCGAAGTGCTGCCCCTTCTGGTGCCACACCATGAGACCTTATTACTGCCCTGGCAGCACATCACCCCCACCCTCATCAACCTCCACTGGCTCCCGGTCAAGTCCCGCATCTCATACAAGATCCTCCTCCTCACCTACAAGTCCCTCCATGCCCATGCCCCCCAGTACCTATCGGACCTCCTCCGCCCACATGCCCCTCCCCGGAACCTGCGGTCTTCAGACTCTGGCCTGCTTGCCACCACCCGCACCAAACTGCGAACCTTCGGGGACAGAGCTTTCAGTGTGGCAGCCCCCACCCTCTGGAACTCTCTCCCTGCGGTGATCCGCAACATCTCCACTCTGGACGCCTTCAAAAGGGCCCTCAAGTCCCATCTGTTCGCCAAGGCTTTCGGCCCCTAGTTTACTTGTTCTGTTTTTCTGACTGTTTGTCTAAACTGTTACTCTTGTAAAGCGGCCTTGGGTCCCCTGAAAGGCGCTATATAAATTAAAGTTATTATTATTATTATTATGG
Source organism: Melanostigma gelatinosum (assembly GCF_949748355.1). NCBI lineage: Eukaryota > Metazoa > Chordata > Actinopteri > Perciformes > Zoarcidae > Melanostigma > Melanostigma gelatinosum. The sequence continues at coordinate 17,198,889 of NC_136636.1, read as the reverse complement.
ATAAAATATGTACGGTAGTCAGGACTGAGAGACAAATTATTCTTTCATCCAGTTTGAATTGTGCTATAAATTACACATATGATGTTTGCTGATTTAAAAGATCATTTTGCACATCAAGAAAGTATATGCGTATAAAATAAATTTAATAAATGCGTAGTTAGAAAGACTTCACACGCAAAAGTTGCATACGTGTTGTCTCTCACTGAAGCTGTGTTCACACTAACAACGGGTCTTGGTCGTTCTTTCGCTTCCCAGCTGATACATGATTCGCTGGAAGAAAAACATCGGGTCAGATAATGTTATATTTGTGCCTGGAACATATGTAGCTGAATTACCTAGCTAGCTGGCGAGCTTGTATTGTTGACATTTATTATGTGTGACGAGTTTCAACCCAAACTATATGGTACTATGGCAAACCTATGACAAAGAGTGAATTTAATGACGTGCAAAATGATCTCTTAAATTTACATAATTAACATATCTGTAATTCATGGCACAATCAAAAAAAAAAATTTGTCTCTCGCAGTTGACTACCAGACAACTTATTTTACGAAAATAAGGTCCCATGGGGGACACCAGATGGGGGAGGGACTTAACCTCTCTTAACATGTTGATTTCAATTTGCATTTCACTGATGTACAACTTTGAAAATGCCTTCCAGCAGCAAATGACAGTGAGACTAGACTGTGTTGAAAAATGAGGAACTTTTAACGGATTTGAGGATGATCAAATAATGTCAACAAAAGAGCATTTAAATGCTAGTTATGTCATTATGTCAGTTCCTCTTCTTTGAAACTGGCACGTTAGGGCTTCCACGCCTACCGCAGACGGACTTGTTCTGTACATAAGGCTAAGCAAAAAAAAAACATTTTTGAAAAACAAAAATTCAGTCGGCCTCATGATGCCAATCCTGAAGATCCACTTCCTTGAGGGTTAAGTTCAAGGTTCACCATTGTTTAAGTGAAACAACTCTCTAAATGCATTTAAAATCTAACAAAAACCAATACAAATTGTATCATATTTAATGCTAAAATATATAAATCTCAAATGTAATGGGTATAAGAGGTTTTACTTTTTCTTATTTCCAGGTGTCTGGGCCACTCGGTTCATCCCTAAAGGCCGGCGGTTCGGCCCATTTGTTGGAGAGAAGAAAAAAAGGTCCCAGGTGACCAGTAGCGTGTACATGTGGGAGGTACGTTACAGGCTGCTCTTGTGGCGTTGTTCCCTAAAATCCTCCCCTGCACCGTTTTCTTCCTTCTCTGCAAAACAAGTCCTACTTCCCACAGTTTCACAAGATTATGTCGGTAACATACATAATCTGTTGTCACCTGTAAGAGTTGTACGAAATATTAACTCAAACATCTCAAGGCACAACTGCTGTTTTGGAGGAAATAAAAAAGCAACCTTTGTTACATTGCTGTGACAAATGCTGCTGATTATGTTTTAGTTCCCACTTGGGTAAAGGTCACCCCATTTAGTGCTTCTGTCCAGTTCATCTAGAGCTACATACTAAAACTTAGTTGTACGTGTGGCCTATAGGTTTACTTCCCAGCGCGGGGCTGGATGTGTGTGGACGCCACAGACCCCATGAAGGGGAACTGGCTGCGATACGTGAACTGGGCGCGCTCCGGTGAGGAGCAGAATCTTTTCCCCCTGGAGATCAACAAAGCCATTTACTACAAAGTGTTAAGGGTAGGTCATGCAACGCATTCATGCAGCCTATAGGTCATACAAACAGGGGCACGTTGTATGACGTGCGCATATGAATGTTAAAAACACCTCATTATAATGCTGTCCAGTTCAACACCACTGCAAACTACAACCCCAATAATAAACAAACTGTGACAGTAATACTTTTCTAACGAATTTAAGATTCATGCAAATCTAAAAAAGTGGTTAAATGCAGTTATGGTAACTATGCCCCACAATAAACATTCATCCAATAATGTGCACTATTGGTGAATATACTGCAGACTATGGTGAAAACACTGTCAAATTCCACCCCCCACCGCCCTAAAACAAGATAAGATGCACAGTGGCCCAAATATCCCCCTTGCCTCCCAGCAAGCCGAGCTGTGATTGGTGGCCGACCTCATCTCTCATTGTTGCAGCCTATCGGGCCGGGAGAGGAGCTGCTGGTGTGGTACACTGTGGAAGACAACCCGGAGATAACAGCTGCACTGGAGGAAGAAAGAGCCAGCAGTCTGAGCAGGAAAAACTCACCCAGGGCGAAGCGAGGTGAGGCCGTACTTACATTAACCGAGATGCCATTTGTACTCTGGGGGGGGTTTGATCTCCGACGTGTGTGCTGCACACGCGCCGCACCGACTGAGCCACAAATGGATTTCTTCACTGCTCGGTCGAAGTTGTAACAGGGGCGCTAACGCTAGCTAGCTACAGACGAAGGAAGGCTAGTGTGAGCTAACGTTAACCGTTGCGATGTGTGGAGCTTTTCTCCACTTTAATACCCGATCTGAAACTCGTCGCTGCGAGCAGGTTTAGCAGTAGTATAACGACCGATCGGCCAACTCGGTCCCGTTTGATCCCACGTTTAGCTGTTACACGAGCAGCTGGGCAACTTTTCGCTGCTTTTCCTCCTCCTCTGGGTCCTGACGGTGTCGAGGATGTGACCTTCCTTGAGTTCCTAAAGCATGAAAGCCATCCATCGGCGAGCCTCTACTTGGTGATGGCCTAGCAGCTTGGCTAGTTAGCCCGCTGCCTTATCCAACTGCAGGCTAATTGGAGCGCAGGTATTGGATAACAACCTAACGTATAGCTATTATATGTCACGGAGAGCGTCTAGAATGGTCGTTCACTTGGTTTTGGGGCCACAATAACCGGTTTATCGAGTTGTCAGACTTGGGTGTTGCATGCTAGCATGAAGCTAAACGGCTACGGTCCGACAGCACGGAAACAGAGTACGCGAACAGTGTGGAGTAAATTATTAAACAACATATTATCTCGATGTGATGAGAAGACTGTTAAGGCAGTGAAACTCTTCGTAGTGTGTCGCTGTAGTTTGTGTTATAGTCCGGTTTGATATCAGGAACATTCCGTGACTTCAGACATCCAAACACAACCTGAACATAACGCCACAGAAACGTCATTTCGTCAACCTTTTCAACAACGTTACATTCTGTATTCAACAAATTAATGAAAACTGGAAAACCTACAACGTATCAACTTATTGTTAAAAATGCAATCAACATGGCTGCTTTATGTCACAATTACATGTTTTCGCAGTATGAACTTTGGACATAGTCTTTCCATCTTATGGATCTTGTGGGTAGTTAAAGCGGGACCGTGAGGAAGAGGGGTAGTTAAAAACAAAAGAGACGCATTCAGAATCTGCTGTCTGATCTTGTCTGTTTTTGACACTTCTTGTTTCACCTATTCACCGTAAATCATTGGCATGCGGGATAGGGGGCCTTGTGGAGTGTGTTGTAATGTATGATAAAGACACCCTGCAGAAGTTTTACAAGCCACCACTAGAATGCGATAGCTCTGTGTCGATGCAGCACCAGTTACATGTTTGTAAATGTTATTCAGAGACTGACTTTCTCATGCAAATTCAAGTAAATATACAGGCAACATGTAGAATCAGTCTCTGGCACCCCTGAGATGTCTGTGAAAACAAAATGTAAGCGTCCTAAGTTTTTATTTTAACTTTACAGTGGCTTTTGTGAACTTTCTTATGTGCCCTACAGGAAATAGCCTCGAACACGTCATCTCGTTACGCTGCGGTGTTGTGGCTTTTAGCAGCCCTGTACTGTACTGTACTGCAAAGTTAACTGTGGTGAAGTTAGCTTGCCTATCCTAGCTAGCTTCATCTGTGACAGAAAAGACTAGGGCCCCCAAATACTGGTGAACTTCTACGAATGGTTGTGTTGCTGCGGTAGATTTAGCAGAATACCTGTGACCATACCAAGATGAGTGACCCGCAGCATGTGTTTCTCTGGTATAAATAAGGCTTTGTAGTCCAGGGCAGGTGACCTTGTTGACACACTCTCGATGATGATGAGGTCCCAGAGAAGCCTCTTGAGTCAGGCAGTGGTTTAAACCTTTAAATCACTGATGCATGCAAGCCCATGATTTTGAGTGTAATACAAGGCTGTTTTATGCTTTTTTCCCACTTTGATTTGATGTAGTAATTTGAGCACAAGGTGAAAACAGTAAAATAGACCTTTTTTAAGTCACATTAAAGTCTTTGCTTCCCTCCTACTACTAGAATTTTGTTTGCAATAAATAACCAAAGCCTGCTATTTAGCCAGAAATGTACGCGACTATTTACAAATAATAATGCTCAAATCCACATTTACCATATTCTTAACATGTTATAACAATTATTTTTTAGAAAATGTCATTTTTATACGTGCATCTTTTGAGGAAAAGTCTGCTCATGGAGTATTTGTGGGGGAAAAACTAGCACTGGATAAAAATGTCTTGACATACTAATATTTTTTAGTTTTTTACACTTCATCTTAAACCTGTTTGCGTTTGATCAAGTCTAACACAGATGTGTTTGTGTGTGTGCTTGCAGCCAGAAGAAAGCTGCTGGAGAGAGGATTCAAGAAAGCAAGCGTAACCAAACCTACCGTCAAGGAGATGTGGGATGGAGAAGAAGGTAAGGTGACTTATTGTTGGCGATATTTGGCTTATATTTCACCCACTTATTTATGAACATGTCTCAGGTACTTACTTAGCCTATTTGAAAAAAAATAGTTTTAACTGTTTACAGATACTCCTGAAATGGTTTAAGGTAAAAGCAATACTTGACACTCGTGCTAAATTGTTTACAGGTCTGAAGGAGGAGGACGAGGGGCCATCAACCTTAGGGCCCGCACAGGAACTCCAGGAAACCCATCCCATGAGAAGCACTGACCGTAGCGGTGTGGAGGACATGTCAACAGTGATGACTCACGGGGGAAATGGGGAGGAGGAAGAGGAAGAAGAGGAGGAGGATGCTGAGGATTCGAGTGAAGCGCAGCAGCAAACTTCTCCGCGTTTACCTGCCGCTGATTCCATGCAAAATAAGCAGCCGGGCCCATTGCTGACCTGCGGTGAAGAAAGCCATAAAGATCCACAGAGAAAGGCTGAGTCTTCCTCACTTGCGGGGCAAGAACCACAGGTTGATCCTGATCCTGATCTTGACCCAGACCCCGACGGTGACCTCGAGGACGATCCCCATGGAGAGTCGTATCCCTGTCAACACTGCGAGCGCCACTTCTCCACCAGACAGGGTCTGGAACGTCACATACACATTCATGCCATCACTAACCAGCAAACACAACTGTTCAAGTGCCGGTACTGCAGTAAATCCTTTGGCTCGCAGGTGGGGCGGCGGCGGCATGAGAGACGGCACGAGAGTGGGCTTAAGAAAAGGCCCGGCTCTCTGGCAGGCACTGCCACTCTAATCAGTCCTGTGATGCACACCGATGCTTCGAGTCCCGACTGCACCAGCCCGACGAGTCACAATATAGCCATAGGGTCCCAGGTTACTGGAGTACCTCTGCACAACTCTGAGATGCAGAGAAAGGAGTTGGGGCCTTATGCTGACCGCCCTTTTATATTGGATGAAAATGGGGAGTCAAAGGAACTCCATCCCTGCAAGTACTGTAATAAAGCGTTTGGCACACACACAAACATGCGCCGACACCAACGTAGAATACATGAACGGCACTTATTACCAAAGGGGGTTCGCAGGAAAGGCATGCTGCTGCAAGAGGCATCGGTGCAGAAGAAGCAGCAGCAGCCCGATGAGTCACCGAGCACCAGCCCTCCGCCCATCTACGTGCCCAGTGCGGACACAGAAGACGAGGTAGACAGGGATGATTACGCAGTTGACATATCCAAAAACATCTCTGAGAATTTGAGCTTCTACATTGACGGCAAGATTGTGTCCACCAGTTCGGTGAGCAGCTGCGATGTGATAGAGGTGGACTCCAGATCTGCGGCTCTGTTCGGTCTGAACACAGTCATCTTCAGTCCAAATCAGATCAGTCAGGCGCTGAAGGTGGACGGTCGAACCGGTGCGGCGAAGCCAATGTCCAACATCGGCCAGCCGGCAGCAAAAAGAAGAACATCCACGCCTCCGTTTGTTCCCAGCCTTAAAGTGGAGACGGAGTCGGCATCTCTCGCAGCCTCTTCGTCGTCTTCATCATCCTCTACGTCTTCCTCGTCTAACTTGTTAGTGGGTGGGCTGTTCCAACAAGCTGCCGATTCATCAGCATTTCAACGAGAGAAAACGGTTTATCTCTCGCCGAAGCTCAAACAGCTCCTCCAGACACAAGACATTCAGAAATCAACCATTGCCCTGATAACAGAAAGCCATAGATTGGCCTCGCCGCTGTCAGTCACGCAGCTGCCAGGGGCCTCAGGCCGGTTTAAAAGAAGAACGTCCTCTCCCCCGTCATCTCCACAACTCAGTCCTGCATGTAAAACGGAGAGCTGTAAATCCGATGGGGTGAGCTCATTCGCCCTGAAGGTGCCAAAGCTGGAAAGCCGCAGTGAGTCACCTCCTGGGAGCCTACTGGACAAAGAAGACGGAGACAGCTTGAACCGTTCTGACAACAATACGCACGGCCAAACCTCATCTAATAGCGGTGGAAATTCCTGTAATCAGCAGCCCTTGGATCTGTCGAACTCTGTCAGCAGGTGGAGGGAGAGCTCGAACAAGGTGCTCGGGGATTCGGCTCTCGATTTAAGCTTCCATCGGAAGAGCAACGTCGAGCCGGAGTTAAAGGGAGGTCCAGCCCCACAGCCACTGATAAAAAAGAGAAAGCCGAACACTAGCATGCTTGAAAAGGTGCTGATGAATGATTATTTATGTCTGCCTTTGCCAGGAGAGGAGGGCCCCTCTGCCGTAGCAAATTTGAGTTGTTTCCATTCTCGCTCTCCAAGCACTGCGACTGAGTCTGCCCACCCCTCTCCACCCTCTTTGACCCCTGTCACCATGAACCCCCCTTCCCCCGACGACTCCAGCGTGACATCCCCGACCCCGCCGCCCCCTCTACTACCTACGATACCGTCTCCGCCAGCTATGCCTAGCTCTCCTCTTTCTCAGCCGTCGGACTTCTCTGCCCAAAGACCTCTTCCCGTCCTCTCGCCAAAAATGTCTCCAAGATCGGTTGAACACAATCCTCTGTCGGACTCTGAGGACAATTTGTTTGGTGAAGAAGACGAGGAAGGGGAGCATATCTCTGAGCCGCAGGACTTCCCGAACACTCCGCTTAAAGATCCCGATAACCGCTCGCCGTCATTAAGCCGTCCTGAGCCGACATCGGTCGATCTGGCCGCTATGGAAGAAGATGTTTCCCCGGCTGCATCGTCCGTCGCAAATGGCAAAATGAACCAAAACATTGACTCTGTAACCGAGGGAACTCCTGCTGCCCTCTCACCCCAGCCAGAATCCTCATCTTCCTCATCATCTCCTCCTCCTGCATCTCATGATCCATCCCCAACACTGGTTTTACAATCCCTCCCTCAGGTTAAGATAAAAGAAGAGCCTCAGCCCTGCGTAGATGAGCTGCCCGTTATGAATCACGCCCCTCCCGACGGGGTTGACTCTTCACCTCAGCCCGCTGCTCCAGATAAACCGTCCGACAAAACCTCCGAGGCGGAGGACGTCGACTCGACATACTGCAAGACCTTTGTGTGTAACGTCTGCGAGGAGCCGTTCGACTCCATCAAAGATCTCAGCGGACACATCGCTGAGCATGCTGCCGGTTGGCCCTTCAAATGTGAATTCTGCGTGCAGCTGTTTGGCGACGCTCCAGCCCTGCTGGCTCACCGGACAGCGCTACACGGAGTGGGCAGGATTTTTGTGTGCTCCGTTTGTTCCAAGGAGTTTGCATTTCTCTGTAACCTCCAGCAGCACCAAAAGGATTTGCATCCAAACGAGACGTGTTCACACGCCACTGTAGAAAGTGGCAAGCTTAGGCCACAGAACTACACAGATCCATCCAGAGCCAAAGAGGAAAGCAGTCCTTCAACACCGCCACCGGAGACGACCGATGAAGCCGCTCCACACGGTGACACCGACGTAGCAAAAGAGCCCGACGTTAACGGTAATCACGCAGAGGACGGGACGGAGGACCCCAATGAGGAGCTGTACACTACAATAAAGATCATGGCCTCAGAAGGAGGGAAGCCGAAAGCCCCGGATGTTCGCCTTGGCATTAACCAACACTACCCCAGTTACAAACCGCCCCCTTTTCCTTATCACAGCCGTTCCCATGCTGGCTCGGTGGCCTCGGCTACTAACTTCACCACCCACAACATACCACAAACCTTCAGCACTGCCATACGCTGCACCAAGTGTGGCAACAGCTTTGACAACATGCCCGAACTGCACAAGCACATTTTGGCCTGTGCCAGTGCCAGTGATAAGAAGCGCTACACTCCCAAGAAAAACCCCATCCCCCTCAAGCAAATAGTGAAGAGTCCCAACGGAGTCGTGTCGCCCTCGGCAGCCGCTGCAGGCCAGAGTCCTTTTCGTAGAATGGGTCAGCCAAAAAGACTTAACTTTAATCAAGACACGAATGGTAAAACAAAAAAAATGAGTTCCCTCAGTAAGAAGAAAAACCAGCTCGTCCAGAAGGCCATTTCACAGAAGAATAAAGCTGCCACTACTGCAAAGAAGGCCACTGTCAAAGTTGAAGAAGAGCAGGCCTCTAACGTTTGCCCCCACTGCAGTCGGGAGTTTACTTATCCTGCCAGTCTCGGTAAACACATGGCAGTCAGCTGTCCCATGAAGCCGGTTGTTAAAAGGGGCAGAAAGGGTCTAGCGGAGGTGAAAAAAGAGGCGGCAGATAAAAACACAAAGCTCAGAAAGAAAGCCTCGGACGGTGAAATATCGCAGACGGAGCCGGAGCCTAAACCCCTCGGAAAGACCAGAGCTCGCAGCTCTGGAGCAGCAGACCCTGAACCCTCCCAGGCAAACAAAGGAAAACCCGCCGCCACGCTGGGCAGACTAAAGAGGCCCGCCTCCTTCCCAGCACCAGTCTCTGTAAGCAAGAAAACCAAGAAAGGCCAAGTTCAGTCTCTACCTCCCACCCCGTCAGCCCCCGACACTCCCACTGACACTGCACAACCACGGCCAGCCATGAGAATGCAGCGTGTGGGCAAAGAGGCAGCACCCAAGAGATTAGCCGAGGCCAAATCGCCACCGCCGCCTCCGCCGCAACAGCTGAAGAAAGAGGAGCGCTTCTCCCTCCGGATGAGGGAGAGAGTAGGTGGTCCAGTCACCAGGAGCTTACAAATGGTCAACGCCGCTCCTTCTGTTGACGTGAAAACAGAAGAAGCACCAACTCAAGAGCCAAAGGAGACTCAGGTGAGACGGCGCGTTGTTTGTTTCTTTGACTCTCTCTCGTTTTGTCTTTTTTTTGGGGCGAGACACATTAACTGGCCTGGCAAATAATAGCTTACTGCAGATCTGTTGGTGTCACTGTACATGCTAGTGTACATTTAATTACAACTAGGGACCTTTTGAAAATCTTGATTATCGTTTTTTGAAGATAAACGGCATGGTTTCTTTCATAAAGCTCTTCAATAATAATATCAGCATGAACACCAGGCGACGGGTTAACATCCTGTTTCATAAAAGTTTGACTGTTGGACACTTGCATTTTGAATTCAAGAACAAATGAATTTAAAGCCCGGGTGCTCAGGTCCGTCTTGACTCGTCGCTACACGGTTCTTTGTTGGTGAACTTTGTTTGTCTTTGTGTGTTACAGGAAGTGCTGATGAAGTGAGCCATGTGGACACTGCTGAGCTCATCTCACCTCTCAGGCAATGCTCCGGACTAATCAAGGCACTGACAGCACTGAGGTCAACCTTTTTGTGGTGGGACTGTTATTAAGTCTCTCAACTGCCTTTGCTGGATTTAAGGAGGGAACTCTCTTTATCTTCCGTCTATCTTATGAACTGAACTGAGCCTCAATTTCAGCCAGCTTGCAAAAAAAAAGAAATGACAATGAGTTAATATATACAATACGAGTCATTACTTGACCCAAAACAGTAACATTAGGGCTCCGTTATGTTGGAAAGCTGATATATTGCAAATGGCAATCATGTATCAGTGAGGGTTGGGGAAATAGTTTATTCTTTCGTTCTATATTTTTCCCATTTTTCGTTGTTTAGATTTGTGGATGTTTCCAGAGTCTCTTCATGCATGTGCAGAATAGAGCATCAACTAGATAAAGCCAATTTCCATGTCTCCCAACGGGCACCTACTTCAGTTTATACATGATTTGCAAAGTATGTATGTTTTGATTTAAATTGATGTAGTCATTATATTGTAGAATATATCTAGCTGGTATATTTTTGTTTGGGAAACAAAACTGAAAATGGCAGTAGTCTACGGCAACAACTGGTCCTCAGGAACACTGTATATCTGTGTGGTAAGTATGCGTGTGGTTCTAGTCGGGCGTGTGTGGCCTGACAGCGATTCCTTTGGATACATCTCACGTATGTCATGTTTTTACTTGGTTTCTCATATTCTTGTTTATCCGACGTCGGCAGTTAATTCGAGTAGTACAATGATTGAAGCTATGTTGTGGTCTCCTAAAATAATGTCTTGAAAAGAATTTTTAGTAACACTCACTCAGCCCAGTGTTTCTTCCAGCACTTTAAAACAAACTGCCAAAATGTCTGGCTTGGATCGGTGAGATTGGCTTCGTTGAACGGTGAATAATAGAATGTTTTCAGACCCTTCGTAGACACTGGTCATTTGCACCAAATTGGTGCAAAGTATTCATCTCAGATACAGCTTTTACAGCCAACAGACCGCTGAGTTGGTTGTTTCCGTTAAGCGATTTGACACAGGAAAATGACACATGAACCACCTTTTTTCTATGCCATAATGCATGATAATAACTCAAATCCTCAAATAAATTGAATGCAGCAGTGTTTTTGGCCGTTGTAAGTGGATGTGTGCAAAGATGTTTCATGTGTCTATTTTCTTTCAGGAGCCATACCATAGTAACTTAACTCAACGACGTTTCGTCTGAGGACAAAGTCATCTTTTGTTTCTGTGCGTTGATATATTTGTCGAGTTTGTACCAATGGAAAGCTTCTTATTTAGAGTTAATATTTTCCAGTGCTCATCCCACCTTCTCACTCTTGACCCACATCCAGTTGTACCGGAGGCTGTGCTTAAGCGCTTGTAGCATGTTATGGGAAAGTAAATTGAACAATATGATTTGAAACTAATTTAATTTCCACGTCAAATCTTCATGTTTTGCCTTTCAGCAAAATCAAGATTATGTATTTAAGGATGAACAAAGACAAAAATCCCGAATGACCTCAAGTAAAACATTGCTGTAATTGACATAATAATAAAAAGTTTTTCAGATTGTGTTTAAGCTTATATTGTCGTTGCTAACGTGGTTTCCAATGATTCAAGCTCAGCTGGACGCGAGTAAAAGGAGTTGAATGGATGGAAATGGTCTTCTGACCTTGATCCAGGTGCATTTCCACTCATTCAATTTCATACTGTATAGAAAAGTACATTATAGAAAGGGAGTTTTCAAGTTCCCGATTTAAACTAATGTATTTCTACATTACAGTTTACTGGTTATTTAAAAATCAATTACTTTGTGGAAGTAGAAAGAAAGAGATTAACTGGCTCTGACTCCTTTAAGGCTACTTTATTCACCGAGACCTTTTCTCATTTGATTTCTTTATGTTAATATAGACGTCCCTGCTGTTTCGGCTGTAATAAAGTTTTCCAAATTACATTTGCTGATTGCCTTCTCCACTCAGCCTGTCAGGGATCTGTAGGTTTATGAAAAAGGTATTTTAGTTTCTGTTTTATTAGAATTCGATAGATGGCGGTGCTTCACATCAATCCGATTTTAAGTTGCTGCGTCTACGCTGCAGGTCAGCGAGCTGCTATACTGGAGGGCCGTGGCCATCGTCGGCTTGCTAGTTGCTGCGAGATCTGTTTTCTATTTTGGGAGCAGTGCACTTGTCAGAGAGGTTGATATGTGAGTCCTACAGTACCTTAAATTCTTACCTCTGGTGTGTGGCTTCACTCGGTGGAGAGGGAAACGAGGGCACGTACAAGAGTTTCTTACCCACAGATATTTGATATTTGCTTCAAGAGTTTTATAAGGATATCTCATTAAAAGGAGCAGTTTTGTTGAATTGGATTGAATTGAACAACTGAATAATGTAAAAATATCCTGTGAATTTGAGCCTGGCTTTTCCCCGTCTTAGCATTTATTGCTTAAGCGCCATATTGTAACGTAAGTGTCTTATTACTTTATTATTAGTTTCTTATTGGCCACCGCCATAAATCACAGCAGGACTAATGTGCTGTGTTGTGCACACCATTAATTATCACCATCATTGCCTCTGTTTTAAAGCTCTATAGAACAGTTCATGTTTTTTCATTAAGAGACAAAGCACAACACAACTCATAAAAAGATGAATATAATTAAATATAATCAAACCTATAAAGCTCATTTGGGTCTCACAACCTAAGAAATAAACAAACCCTAATCCTCAGCTACAACGTAATTACATGATTATGTAGAAAACCAGAAAATGAAGTCTCTCGGGACAAGTGTTGGCAGCAAAGGTATTAAAAATAGTCTCACACTTCTCAGTCGCAGTGAACTTCCTCCAGCGTTCAAGTTTTAGTATAATTCATGTTTGAAATAAATCCAAATAAAGTAACGCATGAGAAACCTTCTGAATGGATTAATATTGATGAGATGCACCCTAGCAGCTTTAGAAATAAACCTTTCCCCCACACATAACGTCAATATAAGCGTTTGTTTCTCGAGCATCGCCCAGTATAAAGAACAGTGGTGTATTAACCTGGATAGGATACCAAAGCATCGCAGCATCACCGATGGCACATTCGTCACCATGAACATCTATCAAGGTCTCATCTGGCATAATGTGCATCTGCTGAGATTATTTTTGTCCGGACCCCATCCATCACGCTCACGTACACTAATGAGCGATGAAGCCCACCGGATGGACGGTGTGGAGCAGAAACGTGCCTCGTGGCTTTGGGAACACACTCTGAGAACTGGGATGTCTTGTGACGGGATCTCCACGTGAGGTTATCGTGTTGATGGATGGGGTTATGAATTGAATGCAATCTGTATGTTGGATGTGATCCACAGCCCGGATTTTTATTTATTCGGAGGGATGGGGAGACGTGTTTATTCGCCCCAGTGCCATGATGGTATGGTTTATGGCTGGATTTGCTTCATGACTGTTCAGCTGTGTGAGTGTGGAGGGGCGGGCACTCGGAAGACTGCTGCACCATACTCATGCTGTCAGGGTGAAATATCACCACACTCTCTCTTGATTGTTGTGTACGGTGCTTCAGCCCTATTCATAAAAATGTAATTCCATGCAGCTCTGTGCCTGGCTTGATGAAATATACTGCCATGCCCCCAGAGAGGCAGCTTTAATGCGTAGGAGAGCACCGAGGCTGCTTCAGGGCCTCTGTGCTCAATTATCACGTTCAGAGGGTTCAGGACAAGCATCTGTTTGTGTAAATAGACTCAGAGTAGCGCTGGTATGCGCTCATATTGCATCACATAACTTGATATCAGTAATGCAATGTAGTGTATTGGGGATTTGTATTACAATAAGATGTCGTTGATCGGTGAAAACCTTATTTATCTCCAGATTTTTAGATAAACGGGATTATATAACAGGAAAGTACACGTTGAGAAAATTCATCCAAGAGTGCCCTAACGGCAGTTTGGAGAGCAGTGTTTGTTTTCCTCTCTGTTTGAACGCTTCAAGTCGGTTTCACCTCTCTGAACCAGTACCAGTAACCACACCCAATAGTGATGTCACCTGGTCTTGAAGTGCACCTCTCCTGCACGGCAGCAAGGTGAAGAGCATTGTCAGGCGGAGTTAAGTTTCTCTTGAAGCAAGATAAAGCATTAAAAACCAGTGCTAACACGCCGATGTTAACATGATGTTTGTCGTATTCACTTGTATGTCATTTGATTACATTGAGCTGGTGTCCCACAGGATATTAAGCCTGGGTACAATATTATGATTTGTAATTCATTCTTTTCTTTATCTTTTGATCTGCGGTTTGATTCAGCTTTGAGTGTGAATAGCGTCTTGGTGGCTTTTAAAACGTGAGCTTGTGTTTTCCTTTTCTGACAACAAAACATCAGCTTGAATAGAAATAATCTGGATCAGACTGGATCGCTGGTTTTAAACCATACTGTTAGAGAATGATAGCCCGCCAGTGAAGGGAGACAGAGTGGGAGGGAATGACAGCTGCTCATACATGACAATATACAAAAAAACAACAAAAAAAACCCCACTCTGCCTCTACTTCCTGTTCAAAGAGAATGGCATTCAAGCTGATGAAGACGCAGAGGAGATTCATTCTGCTGGGCGTCTCTGACACTTGAAAGTGAAGTTGTGTTTGTAAAATGTCTGCATTCAGGTTGACCTCAGCATTCTGCAGATTTGAGTTGTGTGTATATGATAGCACAAGCTGTCTTTCACTGCTTCTGACTTTGTGATTTGGATTCCATCACTACTTAACCTGCTCTTAGGCAAACGCATTCATTTCACAGTCATTTGGTTTTCATGTCTTGCTGTTTTTTATCCTCACCTGCAGAACCACCTGCTTCAGAAGGCCCACCATCAGAGCCTTCCTCTGAGCTGCCGCTGTGGCCCGTTGAGGGTCCTGCCATTTCCTTTCAAAACAGGAGGATGTGATGCGGGGATGTGAGTGCTGCGGTCAGGCCCCCGGTGTGCTCCCCTTGCAGAGCAGTGGTTGTGAGGGATGGCTCCATCACAATGGGCTTCCTGGCGAAGGTTTTTTTTTGTTGCCCGGGAGGAAATCGGCTGTTTAACGCAGGTTTACACGCTGCAGAAAGGTTAGACAGTGCAGGGGTGAATAATATGTTGGAACGTCACAGTCCTGTCTGTGGTGGATGTCTCCATGTCAACAGCTGCACAGTGGGTACAATATCTGTGCCCCCAAGGCCTGAGAAGGTCTTTCATGACCTTGTAATGTGTGCTCATTTGATCTCATAACTGTTAATTGTTTTACCACTACACCTTCATGTACCTTTTAGCTGCAGTGTGTAACACATGCCAGTACATCTCATATTTCACTGCTTCACTGTGTCTGTTGCGCTACATAGCGAGGCAAGTAGGAGTTTATAAGAGTTATTTTTCAGTTGAGTATGAGCTAATTTTATTTTTATACTCAGCAGTTTTCTACAATTCCTTTTCAAGATGAAGCCTCTGGAAACCACCAGCTGTACCAGCCCTACTTTTCACTTTTTATTCAACCCCTCCACTTTCTCATCCTCTTTTTCTTTTTCCCCCTCAGCACTGGGGGAAGATGAAGCACTCGAGTTTGCTAGAATCCGTTTCCCAGCAGCGGCCCGAGCTTCAAGATGGATCGAAGGGATTTGCATGGGGTGGGGTGGAGAGAGTAAGAGATGTGTGTGTGAGAGAGAGAGAGCGAGCGAGCGAGAGAGATGTTACTGCTGAGGCACAGCAAATGAGGGCTGGAGAAAAGAGAGGGGAAGGGAGGAGGGAGAGGGAGGAGAGTAAAGGGGGCATCGTCACACAGATCAGAAAACAACAGTCCCGTCCTGTGCCCAGAGGACAACCGCTGCTGCCTCCTCACACTCGTGACGAGGGAGGATTGACTTCTACCTGCCACAGACGCAGCGCTCACCCCGCGCCTCCCCTCCTTTTTTTGCTCTTCCCTTCAACCCAGCCTGTCTGGAGCCGCAGAGGACTGTCAGCCTGTACAGACGAAGCACAAGATCAGAGTGCTGGCAGAGCAACTGTGCCTACAGCTCTGCTGCTCTCACACACGCGCAGCAAAATGCTCTCACAGGCACACATTCAGAGAACTTTCTCTCTCGCACACACACTTACATGCTGACAAGCAGGCAGGCAGGCAGGCACACCCCCTTCCATTATCTGTGCGGCGAGCAATTCTGCTCATATTGGTGTGAGCAGCGAGGGGCTGTACTTCGCTCTTCAGCAGCAGCAGCAGGACGAGTCCAGAGGCGAGCAGTCATCACCAGAGATCACACACCAGCTTCTACACCTGAAGGCAAGGACCCCCCCCCCCCACGCCTTTTTCTCCCTCTTCTTTTTTCTCTTCTTACCTCTCTCCTCTTTTCTGTCTTGATGTGACGCAGTGTTGCTGACCTTCCCTCATCCCCCTCCTCTCTCTTTCTCCTCAGCTTGTGCCAGTGGGAGAGCCATGGAGGACACCCTCACCTGCAGCCATGCCACCTTCTCCCAGGTGTTTGGACGCCAGGGACAGCTCATGCAAGCCAGTGAGTAGCCACGATTAAACCTTCTGACAAATCATTAGCCAGCTGCAGGTCCCGCATGTCGGCGTAACTGATCTCCACCATCTGCATTTCTTCCCGATGCCATCCTCAATCTTATTGCTGTTTCAATTTAGCTGATGCTGAGAGGTTTAAGCTACAAAAGATGACAGCATCATGCATTCGATCTTCCTCGGCTGCTGCGGTGACAGAGCATGGAGCTTCTTTTGGGCGAAAAAAGAAAAACGGGGTTATTTTGGGGACGGATGTCAGAGATGTGCGCGCTTATGTAAAGGGCAAGAAGAAATAATCATTGAGATTGCGGTTGATGTTTCTCTTAGCTCAGCAAGTTGCCGTTAGGCAGGTTGGATACATTAACTTGTGTAGGATGGAGCTACAAAAGCCTGTATTCTTCAGACAATATACAGGTTGAACTCCAGACTTTTGCTCAGCTGTGCTGGGGATTGCATTTTGACAAAAGGGGCTCTTTATGGGGATTTGAACACGGAAAGATAAATCAGAAATAGGCTGTTGTGTGGATTAGTTAGTGTTTTGTTAACAGAGCAGGTCGTTCAAAAATAAAATGTCTGCATGTCACAGCAGCCGATCGAGATATGTCTTCCTGTCAGGTGTAAAACCAATAAAACAGACTCTAGCTGAGATGCATTTATAATGTAGGTGCACTGTATCAGTGAGGTGGAGTCTGACAGGCTGAGCCCCGATCACAGATGCTCTCAGAGCTCAGACTGACAGCTGAATTATTGACAACTGAATCTATCAACATTTTCATGGGCAAAGGAACATTGAACACAACCTTGGAGCGCTGCAAATAATGCACAGTTCGAGTGATCTCTTATGATGTAATTCACATGGTCAGAATACATATTTCCCTTGGGAGGAAGAACGAGCGGAGATTGACTTGCCTCCAGAATGAAAGTGTCTGCTGCATCCTCCCTCATCTGGCCTGGTATCTCTCCTCATGGAGTCGTGCTGTGAGAACTTAGTCAGTGCCGTTGATGCCTCCGCTCTGCCATTAATGTAAAGTGATTCTTCACGTAGTGTTATGGTGGATAATGAGGAGAGCCCAGGGCACACATCAAAATAAAACTGGCTTTAGAGCCGCATCCCGTACATTGACACATCAGTTTTAAATTCACGTGTTTTCTTCCGCGACCACCTGGAGAGAAGTGTCCGAGTGGAGTTTCACAGCGAGTGTCATCAACAACAACACAGCTAAGACAGCACTTTGTGGAGCTAATAATGGAAACACGGCAGCTGGAAAATTTATGCTCCTTAACACGTGTTTCTTAATGGCCTGTGTCGCAGGATTTCATCTGCTGGCATTTATTTCGCCTGTTTGATACGTGGAGGTGTTTGATAAACATGAAAATCTGGTGCAGTGGATTGTTGTCTTTGCTGATGTTGTTCGCCCCCTATTTGCACAAGAGAACCCGTTTTATAAATAATTCACTTTGTTTGAATGTGGGCTTAATACTGTGTTGATAAGGGCATATTACTGTTAAAGGGTTACGGGCCTGATGAATATTCTGCTTCATACAGTCGGAATACTGGAAACATCTGTACTGACTGAGGGGTTTTGGAGTGGCGTTGATCTGCTGGCTGTCACTCTGGTTTGATGTTTTTATGGCGAGCAGAGAGAGACCCTTTTAAGGATTCATGTGCAAATAATATGTACACAAACACTGGAAAAGTCAAACATATAATGCACGCCGTAAAGGACTGAAACGCATGCTGAATTCTTCACATATGTTGGGCCTATGTTAAATGCCATGCATGCCTTTTTCACGGCACTGTGCAGTATGTGTGACTGGGGTCAGTTGTATCTGGAGGGCACCACAGTATAAAAGGGAGGTAAGACAAGAAGAGGGTGTGGCAGTGCTGAAGATTCGTATCACATCGCATTATGGCTGACAGCGGAGCCAGATAACCCTTCAAAATAAAAGCCTAAAAGTTTTTAGAAATGTGAAAATGTAAGTACACAGGGGAATAATTAGATTATGAGCAGCCTAAAGAGTGACTGCAAAACACACAACGGATTTCTCAAAAAGTCCGTATCTGTTTTCATTCAGCCCGTTGTCTATTTTATCATGAAAGTGAGATGTGATGTGTAAACGCAATCTGCCTCGTGCAAATTCTGTTTGATTGGGCCACAATTACCGGGTTAGTTGTCAGAATGACTTCACAAGCAGGAGGGACAAATCTAACAGATATGCAAATCACAGGTCCAGTTCGGCTGCTGTTGGGTGTATCGATGTATGGTGACGTATTGAGCTGAAATTGGGTTTTATGTGACTGACATCTGTTTTTTGCAGAACAAATAGCAGTCTTTGTGAGAAGGTGAAGTTATGATGAGAAGAACAAGAGCTGTTAGTACACAAACGCTGCTGCAAGTATAGATGCGTTCCATAATTTGCAGCCATTCAGAGATAAAACGTCCTCGTTCTGTGCAGAGAAGTGTAAGTGCTGAGACTCACGCTTACATATACAACATATATTAAGCAAAACAACAGCAAGAGTGTCCTCTTGTCCAAACAGAATCTTTTCATTTGTGCATCTTTGCCATGACTATAATTTTGCCCTGTGCAAAGGCAAGTGAAATTGCTGTTTGTGAGAACAACGTGCATATTTACTACATCTTGACTTTCTTTGTGTTGCCTCCTCATCGCTGGTTGAATTCACTCCTCTTTATCTCTGCTCTTAGTTTTACCAACACTTTGTCCTACTTCTTGCCCTTCTCTTTGCAGCACCATCATGTTCTGAATGGTTAACAGCTACAAGGAAATAAAGCCTCATGTGCACTATCACTGCGTTTGCACAAACCCCTGCACGCTCAGACTCGGCTCCTTCTTGCCCCAAATGACCGTGCCCTGACAGTGCAGCGGTCACCTTTCTGCTCCACTGAACCAAACTGATGCGAGGATCGGCATCACTGTAAGTTTGTCCGCAGTGTAGTCCAGGAGGTCAACAGAGAACTATAACTCTTCATTCTCACTCTGCTGTAGATCCATCCTCATGTCTCTGCTCAGGGAGGTGAAGGTGCTGGCGTATGGCCAACGTTCTCGTCCTTGTTATACTCCCGGGCTGCCGGCCATCGAACCCAATAGGAATATAATTCAGAGAGAGAGCGAGAGAGAGAGAGAGCGAGAGAGAGAGAGAGAGAGAGGATGACTCAATTAAAGAAGCCATTTAAAGGGCTTCTTTAATTGAGTCATTTTCAGTGCAGGTGTGTACTGAGTCTAATCCCAGAACAGCTAACATATTTTTTACCAGACATAAACTTTGCTTCTCTTGGGAAAAGCCCAATCAGATATATCAAATCTACAATTAATATCTGTGACCAGTGGTGAATAGGCCTAACACGTCCCTCATAATGGTTTGTGCTTACTTAAATTATTGATCCTCTGGTCCCTGGGTATCCCCAGCAGCACTGAAAATCATCAGAGTAGATGCAGTCCTAATTTAGATCTACTTCTCTCTCCTAATCCCCATATTGGATTTAGCTTAAGAACCCGAGTCGAGCTGAGAGCGGCAGACCTCGTTCGTCTGTCAGTCAGGACATCATGACTCACAGCCTCAGGCCAGTTTGACATATTCCATGAATCTACATAAGCTGCTGTAAATATATACTGTACGTTCAGTTACAGGGAAATTATGTTTTGGTGAAGTCAATGTACAGCAGTGTGTTACATTTGATTGAGCTGTAATTACATGCATTTCGGTGCATTTGCTCCTCTAGTTCTTCACGGCAGGGGACCACATGCATCTTCATTAGCAGACTTTGCCTTGGGGTGATCAATAAACCGATGGGAGTTCACTGACTGTATTAGTTCGGTGTTTTCTCTCAGAATCGACGTGCCGGCTCTGTGACTGGAGATCAACATCTTCTCCTTGAGTGACACTAGTCTCCTCACTGACTGTAGAGCACAACAAGACAGGTACTCGGCTAGAGTCGTATGATACAGCATGGGTGTTCTGGTATGAAAAGTCCAACACAGTGTGAAGGGAAGACTCCAGAGAATGGACTTTGTTAACAATACATGTTTTGTATTCTCGCATTTTATAATTAGTTGGTCAATTTTTGTATTTAATCAGCCAGTAGAAATAAACACGACACAGAGGCTCGTCCTCAGCTGCAATCAAAGCAGGGACGTTGGGATTTCATCGTGACCACAAGGCCACGAGGACGCCCCTAATTTATAGTTTTGCACCGACACACACATCATTCAAAAACTATGATGAATGTGAAACCGGTGTGACGGGACACGTCAAGAAGCCATTGTTCTTTAAGCCGTGCCAGCAACTCTGTGAGGCTTAACACCGTGGTGCTTTGAGTTCAATGCTAACCTCATTATGCTAACATGCTTTCAGTGTCAATCCTAACATGCTGATGTATCTTCACCATCTTACTCTAAAGTGTTAGCATGCTAACACTTAGCTCTGAACACAAAGTACAGCTGAGGCTGATGGAATCACATTAGTTTGGCGGGTTTTTGGTTTGTACAGAATTTCATGTCAATCCATCCAGTAGTATTTGAGATGTTTCAGTCTGGACCGACATTGCCACATTATGACAAATGTTCATTCGAAATTATGAATCGCATGCAATGACCATTCCCTTTTTTTTCTTTAATTATAAAAATGTAGTAAAATGAATGATGTGCCCTTAATAACATGTAGGCTGGCATTCATCTACATCTATGCACAGGGAATACTACTGCTTCCAAGACGAAGAGGAATGAACTCTTATATTTCTGAATAGGGGGAAAGACACAATGCTTCACTTTCTTTTGCAAAACTAATTTTAGTTGCCGCATCCCTCCCTGTTCCACAAAAGGCAATTTGTTGCTGCAGCACACCACCAAACACAAAGTGTTTTATAGCTCCTGGATTTTATTCTTACGTTGCTGCATTGTTTCAAAGGATTGTAGTAATTTCTCACACTTTGAACCTTTTCTCCTAATCTCCCTCTTTCTTTCTCTGACACACACACACGCTCATAGAAAAGTGAGGTTATTGCAAAATTTTAAGTCGATGCACATAAGCTGAATACTGTGCGCTCAGCGAACACATCTCCCGGATTTAATAGTCACTCATCTCCACCACTTTAAAGCAGCTAAATCTGCCGCTGCTCGATCTGCTGTGTACACTACTGAGCTGCTGGGAGAGTTTTAAAGGTATGAACAACAACAGTTTTCACAGGGGGGGGGGGCTAATCCTGCTCGTCCTGGCGTCTGCATGATTACGAGTGTGTGTCTGTGGGGTTTGTGTAATCGTGTAAATGAAGTAAGTTTGAGTGAATGTTCAACTTTCCTACCAGTGTAAGAACACATTTTCTTATCTCAATCAGGTCGACACTCTAGCTGCCCCGATGAAAGATGTCGTTAATGAAATCACATACCAGTGTGCCGTTAACATCCCCGCCGTGTTTTCTGCATCATTGAACCATCGTCGTACCTGAGTGTTTGCTGACTCCGCATACCTGCCTCCCTGAGCCCAGTACTGCTGGCCTCATTTTTCCCTCCGTGCCCGCCACAAACCCTTTAGTTACATTGTTCAGCCCTCTGCAGACACATGCTGAGCTGTTTCCCCAAACACCAGTGTTCATCTTCTCCAATACACCACAGAACAGACAGAGAAAGAGAGAGAGGGAGGAGGAGACAGAGGTTTGGGACAAGATAATCGTCAACACAAATTGAAAACTTACAAAGAACTTACGTTGATAGAAAATTTAATTTCAAAGTCTAATCTGCAAAACTGAGCTGAAAAATGCTAACTCTTTGTTATACAGCTCAGTGTGACTGTGAATACTACCTTAATTCCATCAGAGATCCCACTTCTCATCCCTTACTGCACTACAGCACTGCGATGCAGGAAGCAGACAGAAAGAATCTGCCGTGCTCGGTATAGATTTGCATCAATAGTTAGTGCGGGCGCTCCTGTGGTGATGAAATACAGCCTATTCTCCCGGGTGCTTCTCCTCAACATGCAGGGCACGGCGTGCACGGATGGGAGTGACGTCACTGTTACAATGAGAGATCGAGACTTTCCGTTGGATTGACTGGCTTTGTGTCACCAGAAAGCATTTCTATTTTAGTTCAAATGGGGCCATTTGTTTCCATTAAAGATAAAAATACAGAAAAGGGTTCTTCAGGGTTATTTCTATGAATTATAGCAAAGAACGAGAAGAACACGTTTTGCTTAAGCACATAAAGTTCAGTGATGTTTTGACAGTGTAAAAGCTAATGAGAAGAGCTACGCTTCAACCTACGCACTGTAAATCCGATATGCTTGCAGAGGGAGTAGCTTGACTGCACATGTTACCAATATATACCACAAAGGGAGGAATGTACTTAATTCCGAGAGTTTCTTCAGACGTGTTCGGAGTGTGCATGCCAGACAGGAGTTGAATTAATTCAAGTGGCTACATCACAAAGGCCGTTGAATCAACGGAAGCTCGTGACAAACGACTCTCCGTAAGAAAAGGCTCATTGTGAAACACCCTGAAGAGACTCCAGCGTTCTGTAGGAACAAGTTCATAAGAACATTGTGAAATTAGTTTTTGTACATCTGCAGATGAGCGTCGTCATGTGTGTGTGACAACCAGACAACCACCACAGTGTTAGCAGGCTCAATGCCTGCTTTGTGCTCAAGCCCGTCTTAAGGCGGGTAAAGAGTCACTAGTTTGTCATATTACATTACGTTAGCTGCTAGTTCTTGTTTGAGGATTTGTTACTGACACCAGACTCACCAGAGCCAACGCCTCACTGAGGTCCAATGTCAAACACTTAATGCTCTTATAAATGTCTCTGGTGAATTCTACACGAGTCTGCAGCGCTGTGAGGATTCCTCTTTAAGCTTTTTGATTACCTCTTTCTTTCTTCTCAGACTGATGCAAAGCATTCAGACTCACGGTGTGAATAACAGGCAATTCTCATTATAAGCATCTTATAACCTGTTATACCTGTTGGGAACAGCATCACTGCTCCACATTCTTCACCTTTGCTCTTTTAGCCACCAGAATACACTAGCAGGATACAAATATCCCCTACTTACCAATATAAACACACCCTTTAGTGCAAAAACTGATACCTCTCCCTCATTCCTGGCAATTGTAAGTACAGTGAAGCCACATGACTGGCTAATTTGACTTTAGTTTTTACACATTATGCAAACAAAGCCAATCTATTCAGGCCACACTGAGGAAAGAATGCTAAATATTGCTGGTGGAGTAAGGCTTTACATGCTGTATTTGGGTAGAAAATAAGGTAAACATTTCATGGACAGTGAATGTTTTAGTCATTACGCATGCAAGCATCTTTACCTGTGCATCAAGTCAAATGACAATTAAGCGCGGAAAACAAAATACGTTAACATAAAATCGTAAATTAAGTCAAAAGAGGAATTGCGTAAACTTTTATTTATCGCTGTATAAAATGTATCAGAGCTGCAACTAATGATTATTTCAATCGGTTTTTTTTCAGACTACATCGAAAATATACATTTATGTTTATTTTGTTACATTATTGCTACACTTTGTCTATTTGTGTCTGTAGATTTCTCTGAAACAGAAGTTAGCATTAGATAATGCATCATTTACATATTTAAACATACAATTTTAGAAGACTTGTAGCACAAAAGATAATTGTCCGAATGTAATTAATCAACAGGGACATTTCATGGTGATATCTATTCGTTAAAATGTTTACCTTGTTCACCTGAACAGGCTTCATAATCGTCTTCAAATCTTTGTTTTTGTGGACCAATAATGAGACACAGAAAAATGAATGGAACTTAACATGACTGACCTTTTCAGCAAACCCTGCTCCATGGATTTTTAGCATACATTTTTCATGTTACTATCCCCTCACATGTGGCCAGAGAACACAGACTTATATGTCAGCGGCAGAGCCTCCGTTCTGGTTCACAACCGCATCCGACCAGCAATTATGTCAAGTGGATTTTGCGTCACAACTCCGATGTCATCTTGGTCTGCGCTGTCCTCCACAGATGTGTACTTGGAGAGACATGCTGGGCATCATTAAACAGCACTTATCGCTCTCCTTTCCGACACAGTCCGCAGCGTTTGATGTGAGAGGGAAGTGGGGAAAAAAACTCACGAAATATGGCGGCAACAGTTTTCTCACCACAGTAATGTCTAACTTGCTAAAATGTCGAGTTGATGTGCCTTTGAACTCGCAGAGTTGTTTACCTGCACAGAAACGTGTCAATGAATGATCATGGTGAAAGCCACAGCCTGAACTCAGATTGGCTCATCTGCTATTACAAACCTGCCCTGAAATTGAATTTTGAGCATCAAAGTGACTGATGATGATAACGGATTCTGAACCGTCACCACATATTGGAGCGAATTTGAAGTTCAGCTATTTAATCCCCAATCCGTCTTGTTTGAAGTTTGTATGTTGTGTGCAACCTGCCGGCGTGCTCCGGTACAAAGATACGCTGCAGCTCTGACCCGCTTTCATCCGCCCTGAAAGACAGGTTCAGACACCAGCTCACAAACAGTCCTAATTGGCTGCAGCCTTGTCACCAGTGCCGCCTGTAGCCCAGGCTCTGGATTTTGAAATGTCATGTTTGAGCTCACACAGGTCTGCTCTAACAAGCTGTGTTTACCCCAAACTCTGTGAGAAGACGAGAGGATCCTTATTTCCTCTCCTTATCTCAGCTGATGCAGAGATTTAGTCTCTGCTGTCCGTCAGTTGTATCTTCAAAGTTTCTCCTGAAGCTCATTTTCGTGCTTTGTGGTTGCTGCTGAAAACAGCTATTAGCAATGCAGCTTGTCTTCCCTGGGTCCAGTTTGTGCTGTATATGTTTTATTACAATGGATAAATGTAGACACTGTGACATGGTGTTGCAGCACAGCTGTGACAGACCAGCACTAATTTGTTTTAGCTACCTGCTGGCGGTTCAGACTGAGGAAACGGTATTTTGTTTCTCTCCAACAATAGTCTTGAAAGAACACAATGCCGATGCGAGTTTCTGTCTCTCCCTGTTGCTGTCGCCGTCACTTCAGCAATATTTCTCCACCTACGCGTATTACCCACAGCTCAATGCCATGTGTTCACGCCCGTTCTCACCAAAGGGAGTTTGAGAAACATTAAAGTTACTGACTGATGAAGGAGCAGCTGAGGCAGTCTGCAGTAAAGCGGGTACACCATTGAGATGAATTAAAACACAGTGAGAGTGCACCGAACAACAACCAACAATGATGTAAGAAGGTCGATTTTCCCCCCCTTTAACTTAGAAGTCTGTCTCCTGAACCCTGACCTTTTTGTAGACAGTTACTTGCCGTTTTTTGCCACTACACACACCATTACACCCGATGTAAATGAATTACCTGTGTGTGAGTGGAGAGATTTTAGTGAGAGCCTCTCCGAGTGGTTTCATTAGGTGTTGAAGAGGAGGCCTCAGGCAAATTATCAAAGGGCCATCGAAGACTTTTATGTTCAGCCGGTGGCTCAGCGCCCCTCCTGAGATTTGTTTTTCTAAAGTCTTTGACTCAAAGGAAGAAAGAGAAACCTGCATCGCTCTGCGCTGATCTCTTGTACTTCTCACTAGGTGGCACACTGATCAAAGTTATGTGAAATCAGAGGAGGGCACATGAGGGAAGCACTCTGGCTTTCTCTCAACTGTTAAAGACCGTATTTAAATTATACACAACAGGTTTTGGGGAGAACAGAATTGACCTTTTTCTTCTGATAAATCTTGTTCTGCGGAGGTAATTTGATTTCTATTGTTAAAAATGACATTTGTGGAGTTGTTGTATAATTGTAAAGTTAATATGAATGAAACATTGCCCATAATTAATTATTTAACACATATTGTGTGATGTTTTCCAATCACTTCCCAATAATAATGATGACTTAATGACCTCACTTAGTGGAGGCAGTGGCAGATGTTTTGAAGGGTCGATATATTTGCCCGTCTTTGTCACTGCCTCCCTTGCAGCTGTTCAGGCCACAGTCAGTGAGACAGCTAAGAGAGGTACGTCTTTACTGCAGCATGCATCAAAGCTACCAGGTGGTGGCAATGTTGCTGTGGGCAAAATGAAATCCCTCCTGCAGTTTCTGCCTCCAAACTGGAGAGCTGGAAGAGAGAGTGTGATGCAGCTCTCTCATCCCAGTGGGCCTTATTAAAGGGCTTCACCTCAGCTATTTGTACATTAGAGATTTAGCAAAGATGCCTTTGGAAGATAATGTGACAGACTGTTGAGAGTGAAACCTTCAGGTTGATGTGGAGAGTTTGATCTGTTAGCCCGTAGCTGTGTTCAGATATGCAAATCACAAATTGCATCATAACGATATGAGATTCATGTGAGAAACAGTCTGTGCTCATCTTCAGTGTATGGCCAAAATGATGTGGATAACCCTGTCTGCATGCTTACAACATATACTAACATACCCCTGTCAGGATTACCACTCAGGCTGTGAAAACGGTTGTATGACGTTGTCTCTGTGGCTCTGGAGAAGCTTTCTAAAGGTTGAGAACAAAACAAAGATCAGACACAAGACTTCATTACAAACTGGAGTTGAGTTTTGGAGCTTGAGCCATACAAGAGGCTAAAAGTTTTAAAACTATTTTTTTTAACGTGACAAGTCCCACAACCTCATGGAAGTGCAAAACGATGACATTTTAGACAAAAGTATGGGTCCGTCTTTGTGGCAATGTTTTTGGTGGATCCTTGGCTGTTTCAACATAACACCATCGCCTGCTTTTGTTAATTGCCAACAGGCTATTAACAAACTGCAGTCTTAAGAAGCTACATATCACACAGTGTATGTGCTGGTTTGAAAACCTTTTGTACTTAATTTGTCAGTTGTGTTCCCTTGAGTTGTTTTAATTCACATGTAGGTCTGTCTTGGAGTTAATTAGTATGCTTTTGAATTGTACGCTGGAGATAAATGACTGTGTGTTTGTATGTTAACAGACTCCAGACAGAAAGGTGAATTGAATCCTTGATTTAGGCTGCAAAAACAGTTTTGGGACTTGGGTTTTCCTGCTCTTGTTCTATTATAAATTTAGATTTGGTGTTTCTTGGTGACACTGCGGTGCAGAGGATCTGCAGGGAGAGCAGAAAAACTTGTGAAGATGTTTTCCACTGGACGGCTCTCAAGGTCTTAACTTTCTTACCTTTACCAGCTGAATGGCAGACAAGAAAATAAACAACCTGTTAGAGAGCGAATGAGGTTCAGTGGAAACCACTCAAAGTGATCACGGTAACAGTGATCAACTCCTTATGAGCAGGGATTGAATGTTTTTAAGCACGTTACCACTTAAAAGATGGATGATACTTGCTACGTTTGTACTTTTTATACAGAAAACGTTTTGTATTGTGATATTTACTGGAAACTACGTACAGTATATTTATGTTCCTGTTGTGAAATGAGGACTTATCATGTTGTTGACACCTCATTTCAACTTCACCAATCAGCCATTCCTCTCCCACTGTGACAAATTCAATGTGAGCGAATACTATATTGTGAAATATCACTCTATTTTTTGACCAAATCTACACCATAGGGTTTACTATTGGTGCTTTCATAAAAGGATGACACAATGAGATTGTTTATACATCATCATCAGTAAGGTGGATGTAATGACTAAGTGGCTAAAGCAAATAACAGATCAGCTAGAACAGTCTGGCAAGTTCAGCAAATGACATCACTTTACTGTCATGCAGCCTTTAAAAGCAGGAAAAGACAATTATGCGATATTACGATATGTAAAGACAATATCTAGTTGGATAGATGAGATAAACATGGAATTTGGTGTAGACATGCATGCATCTCCTCCTCTGGATGAATTGTTGTCACTTTGGTGAGTCATTCACTTTCCATCTAGTGCCATCATCAGGTCAAAAGGTCCTTTGTCCTCAGTATTTTACTCTGTGACTATATACCTGCTGAACTAATGAAAGTCCCATCAGCCTCACCTGTACTTATCTGTTTAGTGCTAATTAGCAAATGCTTGCATGCAAACATAGTAAAGATTACAACTATGTTATGTATATATGTTATGTATAAATGTTGTCTTTATTATTTTATTACTGTACTAGAGAGAACTGTAAAGTGTCCGAGAGACAAGTGATGAATTGACTTGGCAATCTGATGATACTCTTCGTAACACAGATGCAATCAAAAGCCTATTGTACATAAATCCATATTCTGCTTGCTTACATTACCATTCAGTTTCCAACACATGCACAATAGGCGTGTGTGATATTCCTCTCAGCTGACTCAACTAAATTGAGTTAAGTGTCTGGAGGCAGATCTGATCCAATCAGATACAGTGTCGTATCTAAACAAGCCAAAACATGCTTGTTGTGCATTGTGTGGGAACTGTGGGAATGAGAATGAAATGGGGACTCGAAGGATGCTCTCGCTCGCTGTGGACGGAGAAGAGACGCATGGCAGTCTGCCTCAGCTCCTCCCTGCCTGATTGTTCTGGGCAGATTCTCTGATTTCTCATAGCTGCAGTTCTGGTGGAACACAACGGCACAAAGACACCCAGAACTCATGTAGTTTTGTTTTCCACAGAGGCCAATCTCTCTAAATCCACTGTCACAATGATGCACTCCATGTTCACATATTCCCAGCTTTGCCCATAAAGGCAGACAAAGCTCGTCGCACTCAAAAAGCTTCCATCTGCTCGGCATTCGAAATTTGTGGACACCAGCCAGAGGGAAAGGATCAAATGCATTTTATGGAAGCGTGACATTGAAGTGAAGTGTGGCGCGTGTGCTTTACATAAAGATAAAAATGATTTGCGGAACATGCTGTAACATGCTTGAAATGCACAGTAGAGTAGTATTCCTTTGGGTGAAAGTGTCCAATGTCTCTGGGGAATGGCGACGCGCAGACCATCAGCGGGTGAATCTGCTGCAGATATCCATGCAGAACAATAAACGGCAAACAACTAAATGACAGCCTTGCGTTGGTGCTGTCAGATACAGAGAGGGATTCAGTTCATTTCGGCAAACTTTGCCAAGCTACAATTGATCGTTTGAACAGACTTACAGTAAGCTGTACAGTGGCATGTTTTCAAAAGCCTCAAAATAGACATCTGCTGTGGTGGTTTACCGCTGTTGGTCAATATCGACTTTTGTCCCCCAACAAGATTGTGTTGTGTATTTATCTGGCATTGGTGTGATTACAATGTAGCCTCTCTCTCTCTCTCTCTCTCTCTCTCTCTCTCTCTCTCTCTCTCTCTCTCTCTCTCTCTCTCTCTCTCTCTCTCTTGGAATTGCCTCAGAGTCTCACAGACTCCCCCATCCTTTCATCCGACTCTCGGTCTTTTGGGCTCGAAGTATGCAGTTCAAATTGCCTTGGCAAAGGTTGCTTGGCGTCTCTGACTCTGGCTTGTAACAGTCAGTCCCCAAAGCGAGCAGAAGCAAAAGAGTCATTTTAATATTTCTCTCATCACACTTCCTGGTGGGACAGCTGACTGAGCTCATTCGAATATATTTTACTGGATTCCACCACGTCTGCATCAAAAGTCCCTTGTTTATATTTGTTGCAATTTTGCAAATGAGCAGCGATCATGTCGAGAAACTGGACCGGGTATTTTTCCTGGAGGAGAGATTGCATTTTATGAGTTTTTATATTCTCCTTTCACGACTGTGCAGCCTGACAAAACCCCAACATGCCTCATTAGAGTTCATTGATGAAGACTGTAATGAGCTGTCCACATCTCACAGTCACCAGCAGCACTGAGCCACCTGTGTGTGGGAGGCTGCTTCACAGAAAACACAATATCCCTCTGATTTGAATAATTATACATCTTACTTCAAAAATGTAGATGTGAAGGAATACAGACCTGACGGGGTAATCTTGTATATGCACATCTTTAAAATGTGTGAAATACACAGTGATAGAGACATTTTATACAATCATACAGCAACCTCTATCTATTCATCCGTGAATACACTTAGCAACTTTATTTACATGTCATGCAGAGAAAAGCTGTTTACACGATCAGTTTACAGTTTTGAAAGACATTTTCTAAACATTTAATTATTCATATTTGCAGTGACTCACAGGCATAATGTACACAGACTTCAATCTATATACATTGAAATATAGTGTATTGTAGTTGTATTTCTCTTATGTTTGTGCTGTATTTGTGTATACAAAAAGTAAAACAGTATTTACTCCTATAAGAATTTTCATATACGATTTGGAAACTTTAACAGCTGAGAGTCATTTTTCTTGTACTTTAGATTGCAGGCAGCATTTGTTATATCGACAAAATGAATGAGACAAAATGTCAAGCTGAGTTTGTTCTGGAAAAAAGGACACCATGCATGTGGGAAAAGGACACCATGCATGTGGGGTAAGGACAGTTTAAAAGGTGCTAAACTGAGACAAAAAATGAATCGATAGAAAGTTGGCAAAAATGAACCTGGACTCCAGAGGGATGGAAATAGCAATTTCTCAATCATCTATGATTTTCACTCAAGTTCCTCTCCTGAAATCTTCTCTGTATTATTAAAATGTTCCAGGTCATAGACGGTCAGCTTCACCCGCCCATATTGAATACTTAAGACTCACAGTTGTATCTGATCGGCGATGTGAAAACGTGGTTTGACGTCTCCTCACTTTCATGTTCTCAGCAGAGGATCGTGCTGCCGCCTCGCTCTCATAGCTGAAATACTGTCAAACGTTGATCAGCTGCCTGGGCTTTCAGCATTTGTTGCAGTTCCACGAGTGAGCAGCAATCAATTACAAAAGGTTGAACAAATAGAGCATCACGCGGTGTTTCTGCCACGTCTCTCTCGTGCTTTATGGCTTTGGCCGGGAACTGTGGCATTGTGATTGTGATATGGTGGGTTGACATATTCAGGGTAGGCGAAGTAACATTGCTTTTACACAAAGCCACCTGCCTTCTCCATCATGTATCACAGTGTGTGACAGGATGCATTCGATATAAATTGAAAGTGGAGCAGAGAGCAGAAGAGGGTGTGTTTGTTCTCACAGTTTGATAACGTGTCATTTTCAGCAGAGTGCCATTACCTGACGCATTTGGCCATCTTTGGGGCAGAGAGGTACACCTTGTAAATGTTGAATGTGAAATTAGCATCCAATCGTCGACCTCTCTCGTAAACATTTTATTTCCCCCCTCCACCTACCTTGCGATGATTTGATGTATGAAGCGCTGCCTCCTGGGCCGGTGTGTGTGCTCGTAAACATGCCTCTTTTTGCAGCAGTTCAAGAGAACTGCTGGAAGGTGTGGCCGTAAATCTCTGATCATTCTGCTGAAAAGTCGACCTTGACCGTCGCCAGTGAGTCCACACGTTGCCTCAGGCGCTCTGTCACTCTCGCCTTAAATTGACCTCTTAGCCCCTTATGTGTGGTGTGTGTGTGTGTGTGAGAAAGTGATGCTTGACTTGGAGCGAGTGTCCTGACCTCCTTCAAACATGCTATAACTGCAGAGACTGATGTTGACACGAAAGTCAACTCAACGATTTTGATGATTCATTTGGTTATTTATCACGCAAACATGCCAAGCATTTGCTGGTTTTGGTTTTCTCAAATGGGAGAATCTACTGCTTTTCTCTGTTTTATATCATCATAAATTGAATATATTTGGGGTTTTTGGACTGTTGGTCCGATCTCTCCACTGGCTTCCTGTAGCATCGAGGATACACTTCAAAATTCACACCATCACTTACAGAGCACTTCACGGTCAGGCTCTGGCTTATGTAGCTGATCTACTTCGCCCCTATTCACCCGCCCGCACTCTCAGGTCAAACGCTCGAGGTCTTCTGTCAGTCCCACGCACACGATTTAAGAGCCGTGGTGACCGAGCCTTTGAGGCAGTGGCCCCGAGGCTCTGGAATGCTCTGCCTGCAACTCTACGCCTCGCAGATACTGTGGATACTTTTAAAAGCCAGCTCAAAACCCACCTGTTTAGGCTGGCGTTTGAGTAAAAGTAAACCCATGTCCTAGACCTGCTCTTAAAATATGTTTTACATTTTTATTTAATTTTTTATTATTTTTTATTTTATTTTTTATTTTTCATTTATACAGTACATTCTGTATCTGCTTGTTCCAAATCTTCATTGAAGCTCCATGATGTTTACACTGAGGGAAATATTCAAACCCACGACTGCAGCGTTCCATCAATTGGAAGTATCCACATGTCTTGTACATCATTTCTACACATCTCTCTGAAATTGAACCTGACATTTTGGTTTCCTTGAACACATTAATAAGTGTCTCACAGTTTACCTCAATCATTGAGAGATCACCACCAGTTGAATGTGAATTCTTTAATTTAAATCTTTGTCCTTGTTTGTCATCATTCAATTATTTTGGTGGCTGGTTGTGTTTTTAATCATATACCTGCATGAGGTTAGACGTCTTGTGTTTGTCTTCATGTGTTGAGTTGAGTAATTACTGTCGCAGGCCGCTGATCACGATCGTGTCGATAAGTGCACGCTGCAGCAACATGTTATAACTGTAACATGTTATGTTTCATATGTTCGCTACGATATATGTTTCCTCGTCTGCTGGGCTGCTCTGACAAAATGCTCCTCTGTCACCCTGCTGGCTGGTTTTGAGACAGAATTGTTTCAGTGTTGATCAGACGTTTCTATATGACCACCCGCAGGCTGTGACCAAAGACCAAAGAGCTCCACATTGTGTAGATATAGCCTCTGACCGAACAAACCCCAACAGAACAGACTTTATTTCTGGGACTCTCTCCATTAAAAAAAATGGATTACGTAACGTTTTGAGTTTCTGTGTCTTGGTAATGGATTTAGCCTAATGATGCCCCTCTTGTCCAAATGAGGGATTATTCTGAAGAGGAGAACAATGGAGGCTGCTCGACTGTGGCCGTGGATGTAGCAAGAGTCTCAGATCACACAAGTGTAATCCAGAAAATTTCACTTGGAGGAGAGGAAAAGGGTCTTCGGAGCTCCTCGCCCAACATGGCAGGAGAAGAAAGTGTGGATCAACCGCCGTGTGTTTTCATTACAGTTCTCCTTTCGCCTCTTTTGCAGCGGTCCAGTCTCTCAACAGCCTGAACGACCAGATTGCTCAGTTCATGGTGACCAGACCGTGTAGCCTGGCTCACGAGGACAAGACCTTCATTCCTGGAGAGAGAGACACCTTGAGGAAGTCCATGACTCTGATGAGACACCTGCTCGTGGATGCTCAGGTACAGCCGCTGCCCTCTCGAGGTCAAAGGTCACTCAGTGCATGCTCGTCCTTCTGATGAAGATACGGGGTTTAGTTTTAGCTTCAGTTCACAGAGGTTCACAGAAGCAAAACCTTTTGCCTCGCTCAGTGTGGTCTGGTGAGGCTCAATAGGAGTTGACTGGTTCAGGTTTGTTGTCAGTTGCTTTTCGGTTGCTGTGTCAATCTTTATCAGTCAGATGAGTAAACGAATGAATGAATTTGATCTTATAATCTCATGCATACAACCATGCTCAGCTTAATTGGACTTAAAAAAACACCACGAATTAAACTTTCACACTCAAATCTTCAGACCTACATACAAGTAAATTGATAAATCCCTGGAAAAAACATTTACTATGTAATACTGGAGAAATAAATATCAGTTGAATCGTCAATCTTGCCTCCTTCTCCAGGCTTTTGACACAAACACATGAATATTACATAACCAATCGTACTTTTGATCGTTTCAATACAAGGATGTTTTCGGGTTTTATCTTGAAAGATAGTTCCTCTCATGTCCTCTTGTGCTCTATTATACTGAAATATACCTGATGAGACAAATGTTCCACTAAATGAGGGTTATTAATCTGTTAACCCTAACTCTGGAAACATCAAATTTGATGTAAGCTATCAACTGACATTTTTTTTCAATACATGTTCTTTTAAATTTAAGGAAATCTCTCTTTCTAATTTGCTAATCCTGCTTAATTTTACATTCACGTATTATAGTTTGATAAATACTCCCATAGTTTGCTGAATGGTCCATTGATCAAACTGCTGCCAAATGAAAAGAGAAAGAGAAGTAAATCATTGAATGTATCAACAACAACTAAGCGTTTCATGCTTGACCCATGTTTGTCCTCATCAGTTGTTCACTTTAGTTTACAATGACCCGTTATTCCTCGCACTCTGTCATACATTATTTTTCAAACTTAACTTTCCAATGAAGAGATAAAAGACAGAGATGTACTGTGTTGTCTCTTTTGCCCCCGGCACGTCAGTGTGACCTTGGCTCGAGGTTGAAACCACATCGAGTTCATCCCTGAGCTGAAATGAAAGATTTTCCCACAACACAACCTCTGTGAAAGCTTTGCCAACCTATTTTTCTGATAATCCTCAGGATCCGTGGAAGGGAAATGCTTGTCTCTGTCCAAAAGTCCTGTTTTGTTAGTTTCTTTAGATTTACTTCCAGTGATTTATGCACTCTTTTAGTCCTAAAGGTCAGCTCAATCTGAAATTCAGATATTTTTCCTCCACACCGCTTTAAACATGGCGACAGCTGAGCTGGCGGGTAACAGTGCTGCCAGAGCTAACAGTGTTTGCCAGAATGGGAACCAGAGGGTGGGTGCTACGATGTCGGGACGATGTTGTCAGCTGTATCCGCTGTATGAGCGCAGAGTATGGTCTGTGAGCGAACCGTTGGGGTCCGCACGGCTGTAAACAAAGTACAAAGAAGTCCAGATTACAACACACAGAGTCTCTGCTCTGGTAGACATTACTCTACTACATCTACACAAAGCTAATAGTTATTTGCTATAATATAGAATATAGAAAACCAAAATGTCTGTGCAAAAAAT
The DNA here is from genome assembly GCF_949748355.1 of Melanostigma gelatinosum. NCBI lineage: Eukaryota > Metazoa > Chordata > Actinopteri > Perciformes > Zoarcidae > Melanostigma > Melanostigma gelatinosum. Next base: position 17,163,789 of record NC_136636.1, on the reverse strand, counting down.
GTGTGTTTTTAGCATTTTCTGCTTTAAAACTAACAAAGTAGTAAAATCCTTCCGTCTCTCTTCTCTGTTTCAGATGAGAAGAAAACTCGTCCTTATAGTGTTGCTTCAGTTTGTCCTTTTATCTATATTGCTAGATTTTGATGGATGTCGGATGAATCTTGACATCGTGATGCTTTGGGGTCATCTATTAGCACCATCATGGACGTGCACGATGGATACGGAGTCCATCCGCCATTCTCCTGGAGATGTTTTCTCTGTCGCAGTGTCATTGATTAAACGGAAGGTAATTCAGCAAAAGGCCATTGCTTTCACCTCAGCCCAGTTGTATGCAAGCTGGAGTGATTGTTAGCCTGCAGTCAGTTTTTTTCAGTTAGTCAGGAACATAGCATTGGGAGGTGATGGATGAGTGGGAAACTCAGCCTCGGATGGAGTGCCGATTATCTCCCCAAGAAGTTGTACTTGGGGGAGAATAAAAAGTTTGCTGGTAGTTCAGTGTTAAGTGAAGCGCTCAGACATGTCAGCGTGACCGATTTCTCTTCATGTTGGCCTTGTTTGAGTCAGACAGCACATCCATCCACAACCTTTATGTGTTCTCAAGTTTTATTCTTGGAAGGGTTGCGGAGGGGAGCCTCTGTCAGAGGGAGCTTGTTGCTCTGAACTGTCACAGGACAAAACAGATCAGCAGGGGGTGCTGACGTTTGACTGACAGTTGCTAGGATGATATGTTTGTTTACTCTGAGGCTACAGCCAAGTCAGATAGAGTGTGTCCCAAACTGACAGATTCTGACAGAAGTTCCATTGCATCAGGTGAATGCTGTTTCCCTCCTCTATAAACAGGTTTTCATCATCGTATCGTACCTCCTCAGTTGGGGTTTAAGACTCAGGTTAGGTTATATTGTGGTTATTATCGTGGTTATTATTTTAACAACCGTAGCACAATACCAAACCTTAACCATGGTATTGTCACATCGTTGTAGAAGGCGTAGACGGACATCGTATTTTGTCATTTCATTTGGAGAACTTTATTATTAACTTCGTTATTATAAACTCGTCACTCACACTTCAACTGAAACTTCTCTCGGCCCATCCGTCTAAACTGCCATGTCACTGATTCAGTTCAACTGCCACTTCAACTTGTGTGAATTGTACATTTTCAGCACCAAGCACACATAAAGTAATGCATTTTCTCGTTGTCGATAATATAATCCAGATTTCAATCAAACAAAACAAGAGCTGATTATCCAGCTTTCAGTTTGTTATTTCGAACACTAGTCATTTGTGGACCTAAGATAAACCTAATTAGATACACTAAAGTTTGAAAGGATGAATGGTCAATGACTGTGTTTGATACTGGGTTCAGATTCAACACTACGACTCTAGTCTCTTGACTTTATTCACCTTTTCAGAGCAGCAAGATTGAGCTCTCAGGCTCCCTATCATCACTCAGGCTACACCAGACAGAAAAAATAATTATTGGCAGATTATGCATCAGATTTCTTTGTTCTCCGAGGTCAAAGTCAAGTGTGATCTCATCTCACATAGAAGAGCTCGCCGCATTCATGGGCAGAGTAATGCTTCTGCTGTCAGAGGGAATATGAAATTAGACCAGCTCTCCTTCTCTTCTGCTATTTTCTTGAGGTCTGCTCTTTTCTCTGTGCAGTTCAGGCTCTGATGTCCAGTGTTTAGTGCCAGCGGTGTGACTTTAACTGCTGGTATGAGAGAAGTCTCCAAAGCTTACCGTCAGTGAAGAAACCTTGAACTTTTGTTGCTGTATGTGTATCTTTTGAAAACATTTTTATGACAACAAACTGTCTCGTTTTTGGAAATCAAGTTAAATACATCATCTGATGAATTCAGCATTCAAATTTCAAGTCCACGGCCACTAAAACGCAGACAATTAATTTAGAGGGGATTTGAAAAGTTTCTCTTTGAATGCTGTCCCAGAATTGATTGCCTCATTTGTCATTTGCACAGATGAATTATTTATGTCCCCGATGCTGTGCTGGGGTGACTAATCAAAAGCATTTCAGAGAGTGTGGAAGCTGTGAATTGATGCGGTGGAACGTTGCACTGCATTAGCGACTTTGGTTTAGGAGTCAGCGGGGCTACAATGGCGGCCTGGTGATGGTGTGACAGAGACGACATTGCTTGCAATAATTCTTCAAAAATGCTTTTTTGCTCTGATCTGATCCACTCTCGCAGGAAGAACATAACAGGAAGTCGGTCTGCGCAATTCTGCGCAATTGTTTTTGTTTTTTGTGAAACAAATCTCAACAACAAGAGAGATTTAGGTCGTCCTGCAGTTGTTACGGTGAAAAAACAAATCAGTTCAGATCGGGTCCATAAAGAGCTATGAGACTATTTGACACAGAGATATGGTGAAAGACAGATATATAGTCAGAGAAAGAGGACAAAGGCGGTCCAAGGATTGCAGCAAAAGCGTAGCCCCATCCTGCTATAGATCCATCATTTATTTTTATTTCTATTCAGCCATTTTGAGTCTCAGTGCCTGCAGGAGAGGCGGGTTATCATTTATGAGATCCTCCTTATGGGCAGCTGTCTTTGTTCTCTTAGTATCTTTGGGTGTTTGAACACAGAGAAACCAAAGCTTTCATCTCATGCCTCATTTTGAGGCAGAATTTACCCCATTGTATGAAAATCCGTCCATCCCTAATCCTACATTTCAATGTTACATCCTTTGTTTTATAGTGCGAGCTGAAGTGGGCTGGACTTCAAAGAGCTGGGGCTGCTTCTTTTTTTTAAACAACTGCAGTTTCAGCCGGCAGACGTCTCTCACCAGTTTCCACATTTCTACCCACTCAGAAATACCGGGCGAACAAAAAAAGATGAATGAGTTCGCATTAAACTGACTGTGTCGGAGCTGACTGCAGAGACGATTTCAAAACACGTCTGTCACAGCTGACGACAAGGCAAACCTGAGTGCAGGGATACAATGACTGTGGACATACTGATATGGAATGACAGATGAGATTGTTTTCCAAATTCCCATGAGGCAGACACGTTCATTTCTGTTCCCAGACCCCGTCACATTATTGTACACACACGGTAATCTCTAATCCGATTAAACAAAGGCTGTTTTTGTCAATAAAGCCTCCTTTTTTCAAACTTTCACTGTGAATATTTTTAAGATGGACAACATGGCCTCCGTCAGATGAAATGATGCATGCCGGATTGTGAGACTTCATCGTCCTTCAGCTTTTCCAGAAACCATCTGTTGATGCAGTTCAGGATGTTTAAGGTGGCGTATTCGGGGGTGCGCATGTTTCTATGGGAACCCTGAGCACTGTCACAAAGCTGATCCGGATCAGTACTCGCATCTTTCTGCCGATCAAAGGTGTTCACCTCAATTTCCGAGGGAGTTTGGGTGATATGGAAAGGCCTCTCTCTCCCTGTCAATTCCCTCTGGAGTGACAGACTGTTTGTGCTCTTTGCAGCCCTTTTGTTGTGGGCTTGTTTTTGTCTGGCTGACGTGGATAAGTGTCTTGAGTTGGCTTTGTGTCCTCCTGTGACTTTCTCCGTCAACCACAGAACGCTTAAAGTTCCCGGAGAGATTTTCAAAGAAGATATGTGAACCCACATGCTGGTCTCTGCTGTTTTGAGTCATTCAGAGAGAAGAAAACCGATCTGTTCGTCGATTATTTAGCATTCTGCCTTAGGTGAGCTTCCTCGTGGTGCTGTTGCTGGAGTCGCCTCCACAGAACTGAAACCTGAATAATTCATGAGAAAACATCCGCTTCTGTGTTCACAGCAGACATGAGTCGAGACGTTAATGTGTCGTGGAGTGACATTGGTGTGCCTTTTGTTTCCCTTATCTCCTGAACACAGTTATTTGCCGTCGTCCACCTCGTCTTGTTTACTTTAAAACCTTCTGCTCAAACCCTCATCAAAGGCAGGATTTCTGCAGAGACGAATCCAGAGTAAAATCAAAGATGGGATACTTGTTATCAAAGCCATTGAGTTCCCTGTCGACCTCAGACGAGATTTAAATGCTCCCTGACGCCACAGCTTGTGGGGTGTTACAGGAAATATAAATGACTTTCCCTTCTATCTGATTCTCTGCCAGAAGCAATCGCTCTGAAGAGTTGGGGCAAGCGGGCATCTGGCCCAGAGCTGCTTAACACACCTGTTTTTTTGTTTTTTTTAAGCAGCACACACTTACAGGTTTTTTTACTTGACCGCTGCACCTTCAGTTGGCCACTGGTCATTTCACTGGAGCTCTTTTAGTTTTCATGTTTCCTTGAAAATGTTTGCTGCTGTGAAATGCTTGCAACTTTCATTCACCCCGAAGGACTTTACACGCCGGGGGCGTTTATTAAGATCTATTTTTAATAATCGCACATCAGTATATTTTTTCGAACTATTGAGTACTTTGACACCGGACGGGAATATTACTCTGCAAAAAAAGCGGCGGAATTGTTTCACAGAAACTCTGGGTGAACACAGACGGCTACAGTATTTATTTCCTGATTCAACAACGGCAGGACGTCTGTGATGACAGGAGGAGCATCTTAACGCTGATAGGCTATCGCCCCACAGCGTCATGCAATTTTTTCGCTGGAGTTGAAATATTTCAACTATTTCAACTCCAGCGAATGGCGCGAAAACAGAAATATTGGCAGGCGAGTATTCCTCATTCTTGTGTTGTTTATTCGTCACGGCCCCGGTGTGTAAAGGCCTTAATACGATACACCTTCATACAGATAGCGTGGTTTGCAGTTGTGCTTCAGTGATGAAGTCTCTGTTCTTTGAAGTGTTTCTATTCTTACATAAATTCAAAAAAACATCTCCATCAATGTAGGAAGAATGTGAAAATCCTTTCAATTTAGGTCATGTGATTGATCTGTTTTTAGGTCGTAATTCTGTATTTAATGGCTAATAGTAAATGGAGTTGTACTTGTATTGCGCTTTTCTAGTCTTCTGACCACTCAATAGTGTAGTTATTATACAATGTTACCCAAACTTTTTCAGTGAACACAGTACAGAAACTATGAATGAAATCACAGCGGATTGATCATGAAGTTTTCTCCCTCTGATCCTCATCATCTGAACCATACATTCATGTACTCTTGCCATACAATCTTGTAATCTGGGCACGTAAATCTGGTGTAATGCAATTAAGCAGAGAGGCTGGATGTAATCCGATCAGGATCAGGAGGTGCAGGGTGTTGTAGACCACCAGCGAGGATCACCCCCCTTACCCATCATTACACGTGTCCAGTGGGTCTAGACGCAGGGATTGACTGTCCTGCTGCCCTGTGAAGACCTCACCAGGTGGTCATTACAGAAACACACTCAGTTCTCCCTCAGATTAAGTCAAACTGCTGAAATCAAAAAGACATTATACACATTTTGGTTTGTTCAAATTATGATTTACTGTATTTCACATTTTTTCTCGACTGCACACTTTGAGGCATTCTGGGTCGTCTGTAATTCTGAGTCCTCTTCAATCGGCCTTTCTCTCAGCAGACATTTTGACTTGTCACAGTCGGGAAAGTGGTACTAAAGAACTTTAATGACGACGCGGTTCTATTCAAGTGTCCCAGTGAGTGACATTGAGCCGACTTGCATAATATCAGGAACCTGAAATCAAAGCCGCTAAATGGAATTCAACCATCAATGAGTTCTGTGAAAAAAGGCCGACAGTATCTTTCAAATCCTTAAGTGGTTTTCTTTCCGCCCGAGTTTCAGTCTTAACTTCTAGCTTTTAGAGATTGAACTGTTCTTTTTAAGCATTTAAATTATTATATAAAAGCAGTTCTAACGTTTTTTTCAATTTCAACTTTACAACCTCTTGCATTTTGCAACATATTTACCTTCATAAATTCAGTGCTACAACAGTCAGCAGGCAAAGCCTACACATAATCATATACGATTCCCTGTGCTTAGAGACCTCATATAGTAACAGCTTAAAGTAAATACAGACTTTGATGCTTACGGTAAATCTTTTGGGATGCTCCTTGGGTCTCTCACATTTAGTTCATTTAAATATGTTTACTTTGTGCTCTGGATGCATGATGCTGCACATTTATCATGCTTCACTCGGCCCTAATCCACACGGCACCCCCTCAATTTACCATATTGCTCATACATTAGTACTCCTCTGCTTCATCTCATCACTTCCTGTGAACAAGACGACATGCTAAATGCATAAAGAGGCCACAAATATGAAAACGGAAAGCTTTGCTGAGAAAGCATGACAAAATGTAAATGCTGTAAATAGGATCAGAAATGTCAAACACAAATACTTATAATGGAAAAACCTCATTTGGGTGTGTTTCTATCAGCTTATTATTACAAATGGAAGCCGTCATTGTGATTGTGTTATATGCGTTCTTGTGTAATGAATCATGTTCTTAATGTGCTATTCTGTTCTTCCCCAACCTTGTTCGTATTCATGATTGAGATTTCTCTCTTCACCTCTGAATCCTCTTACGCTCTCCTCCGGTTCTTCACGAATGAATTTGTTAGCGTGTGATGCCGGCTGGTTGCTTTGCTCTGCATGGATTCTCCACTTACTGCAGTTTGACTGCTTCACGTTTGCATCCTATCAGCCTATCAGCGTGCACAATCGTGCATCACTGTTGCCAGATTACTGAATCTTCACATTTTTTTTTTACTGTTCCCTGGAGAGAAATTGAATCTTTGTGATGTTTTTTTGGTGAGCAGATGGTATTTTAATGAACTCAACAGAAGATATTTTAATGTGATACTTGTCCCTTTTCAACCCTGATGTAAAATGCTCGGCATGTGCTTTTGAAAGAGCGATAATTGTTATTCTTTGGAAACAAGGTGACATTTCTGTTATGTATTATAAATCACTAAGGAGTCTAGCTTGAGGTCTCTGTATTTTAACTCCCAGGATGCTACATAATGTTCTGTGTAAATTATCACAAGTTCACCACGTTCGTTTCTTGGATTCAGTCTTTTTTCAGTCTGGACATTTACATTTTTATACCAATATTTCTTTTCATGTTTCCAAATCCTTCCCAGGTTCTTGCAAAATGCGTCTCAGCAGGTTTTCAGTTTATTCGGCTGAAAACAGTTCTGCTCGTTACACCATGTTTGATATGGAGTGTAGCTGTTTTATAAGTGGACCTCCGGTGGAATAATTTGAGAGCTGTTGCTCTATATGACTAAACTTCTACCAACCTGCTGCTTCTTTTTGATTCCTTTTTTCTCTCGATCAAACTGTGTCAAACATTCACATTTTGGAACTACAACAGTGAAGTCAGTAGATGTTACAAGTGAATTCTCAGTTGATAATGTGGATATTTAGGCTTTATATAAGAGGTGGATGTTCATTTGAGCATGTTATGGTGACGTTGGCGTTTAACTCAAAGCACCACTGTGCCTCAGTAAACGCTCACAGAGCTGCTAGCATTACTGGAGTCTTGTTATCAACATAATGAGGAGACACTCTGTAACCACCCTGCAGCCTGTGAGGTACAAGAAGGTAACAAAAAACAGAAGCAGTTACATTTCTTTTAAAACGTTTATGGCAAAACAATGTAGACCGTAGGGAATTATTGGAGAAAGGGATAATGTGAGGGTGAACTATAGAAATAACAGTCAACAAAAAGCTTAACAACAACTTAGCAATTCTATAAATCGTATGCAGCTTTTGCAAACAGTGTACTACACTTTAATATATGTTCCATCACTTTGTTTGGATTATAAGTGACATTAGAATGAGAGTTTATACATTTTAGCAGGGTAAGGGGTGGAGGACATTTTGTATGTTTATCCGAAGTGATGCAATTGAAAACAGAGGATGTACCATCTGTGCTGCTGTGTATTTAAGTATAAGAGCCCTTCACTGTACTCTCCAGCCTCTCCGCCACATCTGTGGTTTATGTTTGGGCATAGATTTTCTCTTTAGGGAGTAGCGGGATGACCATTATGTTTTCAAAGGCTCGCGTAATGAAAGGTGGTTTTGACGTGTTGAGGAGTTGCAGTCCAACGTGATTGTTGTCCTCGGTAAACATACTGCGTTTGTTGTGGATCAACAAATACTCTTTTTGTCCTCGTCCTTCCTTCTTCATCTCACTTTCATCCGACTGTGTGTTTGTCTCCATTTTCTTCTCATCTCCCAGACAGAATCACGCATACAAACGGCAAGACAGCAGAGATATTCACCCACACACATCTCACACAAAGTCTTATTATAGATGCACACACACCAAGGACAATAAACACAGGGACATGTCAACGAAGATCCTGTTTGAGGACATTCACATATTCATTGTTTCAGCATGACTGTAAAATGATACGATGTTAATTAGTTTGCCCACATGCACATTTTTTAGAAACGGAAAGAAACATTTCATTGTTTTGCTTTCCATGGATCTTATTATTAATACCCTGTTATAATCCCTTACAAGAGCTCAACTCCATGAGCCAAACAAGTTTCAGAGAAACGTAATATAGCATGCAGATTAATGCAATTCCCAGCTCCTGCAGGAGCCAGCCTATTAAACGCATTTAAATCACATACATTCACAATTAGAATAAGTTGGAGCCATCAAATAAAAGACATAATACAAAAGTATCTCATCAGCACAGTTTGTCTCTACAAACACATTTGCATAAGTGCTTTACCCTTTTGCACGTAAGCATATGTAAAGTAGTCGTAGTCGCAGTCTGAAACAGGTTTTCAGGCAGCAAAACAAACCTCCTTTTCCTTCAATTACATTCCTGGATGAGTCAGCCATATTGCTCTAATTAAAATAATCAAAGTCCTGCTGCCAGGTTGGCACTTCTTCTGCACTGTCGTCGCTTGCGTTTAATTGCTTTTGCATGTTAATGTTTGAGCTATCTCTACTTGTGCATATGTAGGTGAGACCGTGTGTGTGTGTGTGTGTGTGTGTGTGTGGGGGGGGGCCTTTCATGCACATATATGCCACCCCCTTAATGCAGAACAGTATGCTCAGCTTGGATTACTGAGAGAGTTTGCACCGGTCGGGTCTTCAGTGTTCCTCTTACTGACTCCTACTGCACGCTTGAATGTCTTTCAATTTAGTCCTTCTGATAACTCGGCTCTCTCTCGCGGAGATAAATGTTGAAATATAATCAATGACTTCACATGTTTTGGCTCCAACCTCATCTCTCTCTTACACTGCCTCCTTACACTGCCTCACACTCACTGTGCCCTTCCATTCATCTGCCTTATTTATCTTTCTCTCCGCTTCCCTTGTTGCTCATTTTTCAACTTGTTACAACAAGTTTCATATCTGGCGGTTTTAGCTTTAGCAAATAAAGGAATTAATTCCCAGAACACAGCGACTTGAAGTTCTTTGGAACAATTTTGAATTCTCTCGGTGCAACAGGACTGTTATTGTATCTTTAACAATGAAACAAGAGTTTTGCTCGAATATGTTGTACATTTTTGAAACATTTAGATTCTTTTTGTCATCCTGTGCAAACATGTAGCACTTAAAGACGTTGCTGAGACAGTAATTGGGGTATTTTCCTGCTTTCAATAGGCATTTCTGCTAAGAAGGGGACTGAGGATGTCACTTGGTCGGAAAAAAAATTGGACACAGTGTATTGGCGTGAATACAAAGTAGCTGCATGAAGACACCAAAAAAAGCAGCGATGGAGTGATTATTGTCTCTCGTGTTACTATTCATTGGAACAGTCCTCTAGAGTGGCAACACATGATAGTAAGAGGAGTCTCTCGATCAATAGGCTCTGCAGATGTGCCTTTACACATGGCAACAAGGGGATAAGCTCCTTATCAATATACACTGTACCAGCTCTCCATCAGATATGGTTTAATCTGTACCAGTACTGCACAGCCCCCCCCCCCCCCCTAAACCTGTCTGTCAGTTATTTTCCTGCAGTGCTACGTTCAACCTGGG
>NC_136636.1:16926985-17153708 GCF_949748355.1 Melanostigma gelatinosum | reverse complement strand
GGGAGTGGTCCTATTTGGTGCAGAAAAGTCCTGTTTGGTCTCAGCTAAAATGTTTTCACTGCAGTGTAGATGGACTTTGATGTTTGGTTCATGCACGTTGATCGACACCACTCTCATTCTGAGCAGTTAATATGATCAAACAATATGCATTGTGTTGTTTCATGAGCTGCGTAGTGTTGCTGGTCGTGTATTTTATTCGTTTTGGACAGAGTCCGTCTCACTGTTTCCCCATGTTTCCAGTCTTTGTGCTAAGCCAAGCTAACAGGATGCTGGCTGTTGCTTCATATTTACCACTCAGACACGAGAGTGGTATCAATCTTCTCAACTCTCAGCAAGAAAGAAAAGAAGCTTATTTCCCAAAATGTCAAACTACTTCTTTATATGATCATCTTTTCTTCTATTAGTTGGAGATTAATTGTAACCTTGAAGAAAGCATCCCCCCGAACTCTATTATTCACAGAATACGACTGGCAGCAGTCCTGCCCCTTCATCTCTTTATCCGAGGCTTGGCCAGTTGTCTCGGGAGTATACTCTAACCTGCTCTCAGCAGCCTGCAATGATTAGCCAATAAATAACTAAACGTATATCATAAATCAACAGGGAGAGCTCTGTCAGGGTGATTTCTACTACAGTTGCCCTCTGAAAATCACTCTCCTGCTCTGAGAAAAGAAAGACAGAGAGATGGATGGAGGAAGGTTTGGCAATGAATGAGGTTCTCTCTGTGTGTTGTAGAAAATGTTTTACCTTGAGCGATATCCTCTTGTAGCATCACCACACAGCTCCTTTGCTCCATTAAACTGCTGGTCAATAGTTATGACCTGTAGTTGAGATTATTCTAGAATAAGGACGGCGATAAAGCTGCCATAGCTACTCCAACGATTCCATGTTACTTGGATTCATTCAAATGGCTTTAATTATGTTGATGATTATTACACTGTCAGCTATCTTTCCCATCTCCCGCTGGAGCTACAGGCACATCTCGCATTCTCTCAACGTCAACGTGTGATTGTGCCGCCTGCAGTAGAAAGCAGAGAATGATGACAAGGGGTGAGGAACTCAATCAGAACGCAGCAAAGTAGCTACGTGCAAAACATGCACCTTTTGTTTCGACGCCGGCTCTGTTCGTGATCTCACCACGATTTGCATGTCATGAGAGATGACTGCAACATTCAGCTTTGCATGTCTACATGTTGAACACGAAAGTATGACCACTGTAGAGAGGAATTGAGCAGATGGACAGCAATGGGCGATGCATTATGGGGACCACTAGGCAATGACAGAAAACAGCCAGCAGGGCGCAGAAGTGAGGCCGAGGGGAAGTGTGGCACAAAAGGATCTCTGTGGAGAGATGGCATTGGATAGAGTGGATGAATGTCATTTTCTAATTTTCTGCTGTTTTATTCTCCATCATCAGACATATATCTCCCCTCCCTCAGGTTTTGATGTTCATCACAGCCAAACCCTCCTCCCTACATCCTCTCTCCCTTCAATTCCCCCAGAGTCCTGCAGACAAGCCTTTATCTTTGATCCTCATCATGGCCTCTGGCACTGTATTTCATCCGCAACCCTGTTGACCGTTATCTCCAAGTGGAGGGGCTGTCAAACTGTTTATTATGACTATCAGAGATGGGAGAAGGACATGGCTGCAAGGCGTTGGAGTGGAACTTGGGGATGACAGACGTGCTGAGTTTGACAACTGATAACAGGTGCTTCTCTCCAGGTCTTATCTTAGCCTCCATAGCCCAGCGCCAAAAAAGCCAAAGTTCAAGCCGCAGAGCAGAGGAGCTAATGAGCTGCTGCTTCCTACTGTTCAACAACCTGTTGATAGATGCTCAACACTAAAAATTACTACTGGAATAAAAGTCAGTTTTGTTTTACTTTAAAATTTTGAAGGAAGCCCCGAATGCAACTAAACAATGACAGGACGGTTATATTCAGTTTCCTGTCACCTGGCAAATGTACGACCAGTATTCACTCTCATTTTAGCTCTGGTTTGGTCTCTTCCAATTCCTGAAGGAAATATATGGCTTTTTAGCTGCTGATTGGTCCACTATGTACACTAATGTTGTTCCTCTGCTGTTTTGGTGCATGTATGTCCCGAAGGACAACACTGATGAGAGCGATGAGAGTGAACCAAAACAGCAAGTTGTGGGCAGCGAAACCAAAATAGTGAGTTAAAAGACACTCGATAGTGCTGAGGGGACACCTTTCACGTTACATACAATCATGTGATCCACTGTTCATTTAGAAATACTGGTTATAGCTGCATTCATTCACGCGGTGTGGTGAAACCAAATAGAACGTCCATGTGGTCAAATGTCCCATGTCATGGACATTAAAACTGCTGGCTATCGAACTAGAAAGCTAATGGAGTGAGAGAGTTAGAAAGAGATAGAAAGCGAGAGAGAAAGAGAGAGAGAGAAAAAGCCGACACAGACAAAGAAAAAGAGTTGAGTTTCCGCTCCCTGACATTCCCTGTTTACTCCATCAATGCCCCTCTGTCCCTGTGTGTCACCACTCTTTCTCTCCCCGTCACTTACACAGACATAAATACCCATTTATTTATTTTCCTCCAACTGTGACATTTGCATTTTGATAAATCTGCATTCTGTGGGAACACTCAAAGCAGGGAACTGTAAGTGACAGAAACCCAGCTTTCTATAGTTTTTGTTCTGTTTATTCGCTGTCAAGGAATGCAAGCTTGATACCTCTTTTTTATGTTTCATCAGCACATATTCTTTAGTAAACAGAAGAAATCAACCACCATGTTTTTACGAGCGTGTCAGTGCTGCCTTTTTTGCTGTGGGAAAGCGGTGCCACATTCGATCCGACTAAGGGAGGCCAATGTTTTCTCAAGTGTCTTGTTTGTCAAGAATGTTGGCAAAAGAAGCACGAGGTAGTGGGAGAGAAAACGGTTGTTTTAATTTGTAACTTTGATCAGGACTCAACACGCTCACTCAAACTCGTCCTCTCATCCTGTAGATGCAGCACTTTTTTTCAGTGTTGTTACTCCGTTTTACTCGCACAAACACACACTTCACTGCTGGTGAATGGACAGAAGTAAGATCCTAATACGGTGCCAATTTACCTGTCTACAAGTAGAGAATCAACACTTCTACACTTTGATGTTGGCAGAGAGTGTGCCGTCTACAGAGACAGCTTTTATTTCCAGAACAATTTGTCCTGAAACCTGCTGTTTTGTTTCAGTCACTTAGCAGACTGTACATTTTGACATAAAGATATTAAGAAATGTAAAACTGCTGCCTGTGAAGGGATAGATTCAGAGATTTCTAAAAAAATATATATATCTGGAATAAACACATAATGTTAGCAGTGTGCTGTAATAAAGACATCCAGTGATGCTTCAAGTCTGCTGAAGGCGCTTCATTCCTATTGGAAATAATTTGTGTTATTCTCAGTACCAATTAATCAAAGAGGCCTTTTATTACTTGACCAAGGAATGAACCCCAAGGATTTAAATTTCAGATTTCCACTTATCACAAACGAGGAGGTTTGATTTGGAAATCAAATTCTAAGTATGTATTGTGCAAGAGCAATTGCCTTATTGCCACTGTTAGCGAACATTTTAGCCATATTAATTTTATAATGTAGTAAGAGTCAATGTTGTGTTTAAAGCTTTGGCTGCCATAAAAAAATAGTCTTCAAGGGATTTATAAATCTGTATCAACAGTCTACAAAGAATCTGATTTAGTTGTGTTTTACTATATTATTATTCATTGTCTGTCAATACATCGGCCTCGGTTTATGTGTGACCACAGTGTGGGTTATAGTTAGACATAGGTACATGAATCAACACTTATATTTGCTAACAATGACATTATGGTGTGTTAATAACCATTTATTCAATGTTTTTTTAGTGCCTGTATGCTAAATGGAGGGGGGTTGATGTGATGCTGTGGAATCAGGATAAGTGGACATGCAGATGGAAAATACAAGGACAGCAATTTCTGGTTCCCTGTCTTTCATCTTGCTACACAGCGATGACCTTGTGGCATCAGCAGCATGAGACTACGTTCGTTGTTCTGAACTGTAACTCGTGTGTCTCTGCTTCGGTCCCGAGGGACAGCAACAATGTCAGACGTTACTGTGTATTTTCACCCTCCAGTTTATACTCACCCATTGGAGTTTCCCTTTAGTCCACCTGCAAACACCATGCCACATGTCTTGATTCCAACAATACTCTCTCTTTTTAAAAGTATCACTCCTCACCAAATGTGGTTCTCCGGATGAGAAAGCCTGAACCCTGCACTGTGTGCCGCTTTGTGGACAGAGTTGCTGCGCTCTGATAGAAAAACCTATTTCTTTTCACTGGCCTATCACCTTTGATCTTAACATGGCACTTTTGTGTGATTTGTGTCAGTTTGTCTTGATTTTAATGTCACTTACTGTTATTAATTCAGTCTTTGTTTGTGCAGGACTTTGGGCAACCTTTGTTGTATTTTAAAAAGTGCTATACAAATACATTTTGATTGATTGATAGTCAAGTCGACCCTCTGATGGATCTTGCTGCTCTCACATCGTCACCAAGATGGAAACTATTCTATGAATCATGATTTCTAGTTTTCGGTGTTACACCTTCCCCAGCTCCTTCTATTCACACATAACACTACCCCATACTCACACACTCTGCAGACACGTTGGCTTTCTTTTTGTAAGCGCATTTGATGGACATTAGTCAGTCTCGTGGCGTGAGGTGGATATTTTCCCCAGGCCCCTGATAAGACCGGTATAAATAGTTGAGCAGGGTGTTATATCACTTTGCTATTGGGAAAAAATGGAAAGCATTCCAGTGCGCAGAGGATTAGTCGATATTCAATTAACCCAGGCAGACAGTCACGGTGACTGTTTATCAATACCTCTTTTTAACTGCACACCCTCGGCACACTTAATTAAACTTCCCATTAATAGCATCAAACAAGTGAGCATACTAACAACACAAACACTCAGCTATGTTTGTAAAAGTGAACCAAATCCCTAGAACAGGGGTGTCAAACTCATTTCCACTCTGGGCCACATCAGCGTCACAGTCGTCCTCAAAGGGCCGGTTGTAACTGTAAGACTGTATAACTGTAACTTCTCCTAACATATTGTTAAATAACTCTCTCTGCATTTGATTATTGTTTATTCAAGTGTAAACATGCAGTTATATAAATGAAAAATGATATTTAAACACATTTCTATTATTATAACATAAATCATTTTAATTGAGGGTTAAGAAACCCACATGACTCTATCAAAGATCAAACTATTGAAGAAAATAACAAAGACAAATATCAAACACAAGTTATGACATTAACTTTGTTCAAAGCTGTTTGTGTCACCTCTCTGCATCACTAATGGTCCTCCCTGTCGTCGTCCTGTGCATGGCAGCTACATCACTGAGAGTCAGGTCTGATGAACATGGATAGATGATGTATCCGTGTTGTCTGTGCTTTCATCAACCGTTCATTAAAAACACAAGTACCTGCTCGTCTCTTAGCTAGCTGTGTTGTTAGATTGCTGCTATACAAGCGGTTTTCGGGCTGTTGCCTCTATGGTCCACCTGTTGTGATAGTTTTAATGTCGGTACACAGACAACATGCTGTCTCATAATTTCAACTTTCTATCTCATAATTTCAACTTTCTATCTCATAATTTCGACCATGGGGATACTTTTATTTTCAAGTCTGACTTTTAATAATTTTTCAAAAAAACAAAAAAATCTTCTTTTTTTTTTTTTTGCTGGCGGATTCGCGGGCCACATAAAATGACGGGCCTTGAGTTTGACACCTGTGACCTAGAAGCACTGGTGGGAGCACTGGTTATTTAAGGGAGTCATCGGCTTATTGATGTATATCTGGGACATGTCCCGACCCTTGACCCCAAAAAACATTCATTTCCTCGCATTCCACAGTTGAGAGTAAGCCCTGACGGAGCACTAAGCAGACTGTGGTTGTGGTTTTGTATGAAGGAAGACTTAGCAGTCACGTTGTTGCGTTGGAATAACGGGACCCTTCTGTGAAAAAGTGGGAAGTGTAGACGACCCTCCTCCCCGCTCTGCGCTACAGATAGCTCGACATTTGTCCGTTGATAATCAGCTACAAATCAGGGCCAGTGCACTAATCGGTGGCACTGATGTGACTGTCTAGACGCCGTGATAATGATCTGCTAACATGTGATGGAAACAAACATGCCAGTTCTAATGTCTTCTAGTAACTGTAATAATTGTTCTGTTTGCGCATCATTGGTTTTGAGCAGAGATGTTGAGACGTTCCAGAAAGTTTACATGATAGAGGGGCTGGAGACAGAAAGAGGATGGATGGAAAAGAAACAGAAACAAACAGACTGAAATATCTGGACAACTGCTGGATGGATCGGCATGACCCCCAGACGATGAATCCTACAGACTTTGGTGATCCCCTGACCTTCCATCTATCAGGAAAACAAATCCAATGTGTCCAATACTTTGGTTTATGAACCGTAAAACTATATTTCCATGTTTTGTGCTGGTTAGCATGCTAACACGCTGAAATGTGATGATGATCATGGTCAACATTATACTTGCTAAACATAAAGACCTTAGCATTGTGACTGTGAGCATCTTAGCATGCTGTCAACCTCTATTTGATTTACAATGACATGAAACTGTTGGATTCGTCTGTTGACAGACTAATTCTTTGACTGACTGACCATTTCAGCACTATTTTTATCACAGTGTACTCTTTGTAATTTTAGGAAACACAATGAACTAGTGAATAACTTGGCATACTGGAATTATTATCTTTGACAGTTGAGATTAAAGTTCACCTCAGGTGTAACAGGGGAGCACAGACTCCATTCTTATGCTATTTATTTGTCTGTGTGTGATTGTATGACCCTGGAGACGACTGATGGTACATGTTGGTCTTGTGTTCACCATGTAGTCATGGTGATTGAGGCTTGTGAACTATTATATATCCCTCTAGCAAAGACATTGTGATATAGTAAATATTCTGGAAAATCAATTGGGAAATCATTCAAAGACATATCTGACTGCAAACACATACTGTATCACACAGCCCTGATACAGTATGACTGTATTGAGTACAGGAGCTGATAGGTTGAGGCAGGACACTGGTAATATTCCCCATCAGGCCACACGAATGGTCCTCTATCTGACAGACATCTGATCTGTAACACCACCACTGTGTGGGCTTCATCAGCTAACCAACTAGCGGTGTAACCAATAAGTTGCGTGTCTCACTCGGCCGTCAGTCGCACACGCTTGCAGTCGCGTCATTGTCGGTCTCTCTCTCTCTCTCGCTCTCTCTCTGCCATTGTGTGAATACCAATGAGCATTGAGCCGTTATCGCCGAAGCCTCGGATGACAGCGTCTGAGTGATGTATCACTCATCTGCCTCAGTTTGTTGCAGGAGACAGGATGTGTTTTCTTACTTGGGAAATGAAATGTGAAATGCAGATTCAAAGTTGTGATGGCTCAGCAATATCCAGGATTGTTTTAAGTTAAGATGAACAGCCTACCCCCGTCTCTAACCTTTTGTGTGTGATGGAATTGTTCTGCTGTACAGATAAGAATTGATGGAGGTGCTGTTTGTTTGCTGGGCCCACGGATAAGCTGAAATATAATCCTTCCAACTGTATTTGATCGAAGAAGTAAAGCTCCACTATGTTCTCGCCACGGCTCGATTCTAATTCTACGGGCCTCTTCTCTTTGTGTCTACCCATCAGAGGGCTGTGCCGCTGCCCTCTGCTAAGTTTGAACTCTGAGTTGAAATGTTTTTCCCCTTGGGTGCCTTGAGCCAGCCCCCTTCCCCTTGCACCGATGTGGGGGTGAGCTTTCCCAGGACAAAGAGATGAATATATAATGGAATGAAAAAGAGGGGGCGGGAGAGACAAAAAGACAGCGGGTGTGTTAGTGAGAGGGAGGAAGGGAGAGTGGGAGCAGGAGTGAAAAGATATAGCGGGCTTGACAAGTGCTTGTCAAAGGGTTCAACACTGCTGCCAAGCTCTGACTGCAGGGACACAGAGAGAAGAAGAAGTAAAAAGAAACAATCTGTACTTTTACAGACCCGATTGCTAGCTCATTACAGACTCCATAGGGTGTGTGATACACAACACAGTCTGTAGTTGGAGAGTTGTTGGAGAGCAGCTCAGTCCAACTGCGTCCCCCCCCCCTCTCCCCTGGTCCTCCAGCACATGGTACAATCCATTTAAAAGGCTGCATGTCATCTCAGTGTGTGCTGGGTCCTCTCTGAGAGCAGCTGCTCACAGCACATTCTCCTCTGCGGGAGCACTCACTTTCCCTCCGCCCGCTGAGCTAAATCTCTTTCTCTCTTCTGTCTTTTCTCTCTCTCCGCTCTCTTTACGTTCTCTCTTCCTCTCTTTCTCCCACGCTCACTATCTTTCTCCTTTGCCCTGCACACACAACACACACACACACACACACACACACACATGCTTTCTCTGACTGTGTGGTGCTCGGCCACACAGGCGTTATTCTTTGTGCAGTAACAGGTAGACATCATCTCTGTGCTACCCTGTGGAGAACAGAAGAGGGACCGTCGTTTTGGCTTTTTTCTTTATATGTGCGAAGTAAACTGTAGGAGAGGAAGCACAGGTGGAGGAGGAGAGGGGGATAGGAGGAGGAGGAGGAAGCGTCACCCCCTCTAATGCTCCACTTGACATCATGCTGCTCTGTGTGGATCTGGTCCTCAGGGGAAAATTCTTAAAATGATGGAAGACAACAAACAGCTGGCACAGAGGATTGATGGGGCCATCCAGTCCGCCAGTCAGGAAGTGACCAACCTCCGCTCCGAGCTCTCCGCCACCAGCCGCAGACTGACAGAGCTGGGTGCCAGCAGCCCCCCTGCCTTGGAGAACCACCACCAGTACAACCACCACGATGACAGCCTGCACTACCGGGGTGAGTGTCACAGCATGTGTGTGTGTGAATGTGAACGCACTCACACCTAATCCTCTGACTCTCTGCGTGTGTGTGAGAGTGAGAACATGAACGTGTGAGAGTGTTCTGAAATCAACTGTGGGAAGTATTCGAGGAATGTGTAGCGGGGAGTATAATATCATTCCCTGGTTCCTCCAATGACTCATTTTTACCCAAAGTCCACAACCAGAATGACAGTGGAAAAAGCAGCAGATTGAAAATAAAGAGAAGAAGAAGTAGACTGGGTGTTGTTATTAGACGGGAGGGGCTGGGGTTAGAGAGCGTGGGCCAGAGCCGGTCCGGGTTTGGTTTCCCAGGCAGCAGCTGGACTCCTCTGGGGCTGCACTCCCTCCAGCTCTGGCTCCTTCTCCGCTCTCTTGCCGACTCTGGCAAGGAGTCTCAAACTGAGCTTTAGGCCCAGAATCTGTATGCCAACATCTCTGACGGGGACTGCCTGCCGACAGACACCGTGGCTCCGTCACTTAGCTGGGAAAGAGATGTGATGAATGAGAAATGGGCTTCAAACTGAAGTTTTCATGGGAATGTCAAAAAAGTTTTGGCTTCGTGTCATGTCAGCAATAACCCAAAGACTATGAATAATATATACAGTTTTATATGTACTAGTTGTTGCATTCCTAATGACGCTTGGTTGCAATTAAAAAAAAAAATCTACAGCTATTTTATTTTTGCGTCAGCTCATGTAAGACGATGTGTAATCAAACCTTTTTATGACAGATTCAGCTCAGCTACTTTTATATAGCTGACATCTTGGAATCATTAATGAGATTTATTTTGTAATGAGTGGAACAACCGTGCAAGGGGAAGTCCATGTGATTTTGTTACCCTGAACTGAACAGCAAAGCCCACTGATCAAATCAGTTTATTTTTCAACCAATTAGCCACAACAAACTTAAATCTTACAGCAGAATATAGCAAGACATGACAGACATGCATCGCCTGCATGTACAGAAAGTTTGGCTTGCTGAAATCGTGAAAAGACCACTGAACAAAAAGACCATATGTTGCAGGACTGCAATTGTCTCCAACACGTTTAGAAGCCCAGGGGGTTATTGAGATCATACCCTATCAGACAGCTTGCTGTCAGTGTCCATTAAATGGTTCCGTGTTGGGCATATGTAGTGCAGCAGGTGATTCCTTCTATCTGCTGCTGGCCCTAAAGGCTCAGGGCTGATCTGTGTGAAATGTTGTTTTCAGAGTGCTGATGCACTTGGCATGTGAGTCATGCGTGCCCTGCGTATTTTCTCAGACTCTTGGTTTTGCAGGAATCAATGCATTAATGCATCCTCAACTTCACTGATGCAACACATGATGATCATCTGTATAAGGTCTTCTGCAAAAATAACACTGATTTTATGATGACGTCATCTTAGAGATACAATTTGCTATCAAGTTGCATTATGGGAAATCTAAGACAGTAATTATGGAACCTTAACTGCATTCTTTTTTAAATTGCGCCTTGCAAGTGCCTCAACTTTATGGAAGTGAAATACAAAGAAATTGACTTAATACCCCGATAAGCACATGAACAGTGGGGGCAGTTAATCCGACTGTGATATAAACTCCCCAGCACACAGTGAACAAATCACAGCATTGGCTGAAGGTTATTAGAGAGAAATAAAGATTGTCATGACTGCTACTTTTTCTCTCGTGCCCACAACAACAATAAAGAAACCCCCACCAGTGTTTTATTCATATTGTGTGAACTGGAGGTTCTCAAGGAAGTGAATCAAGTATTGACCAGGATTCATGTGCTGCTAGTGGATATACTTTTTAATCATCCAGGTACACACAAAGTACGCAGGCAAGGCAGCTTGTCAAAAATGCAATGGTTGTTCGGGGTTTGCTGTATTAACTATTGAGACAATATGATCCAGGAAGTCTAGTTTGAGTGACAGATAAATGTTTGCGAAGGCTTATCAGATGCCCGAACATTAAACAGCTGTTTATAACCATGAGGAGAGATTTTATAACTCAGGCAAGTTATCATGTCACCAATCATCGAATCTTTTGTTTTGAGGGTCGCAGGGTAAGCAGTAGAAATACGATGTTCACATTAAAGATTAATCTTTTTGGAATGTGGTCTTGCATGTATTTGATTGGCCAGTATATCAGCCTTCATTGTGCTAAAGTTGAGCCTCGTTCAACTTATTTGCTGGACGACCGTACGTCGACACAATGGACTCATTCAAATGAAGAGTAGCGTTTTCCCCCCACAGGGCTGAACTTGGTCTGAAAACTTGGCCTGAGAGTTCAGTCTTTAGGGTTGGAATAACTCAGCTGCATTGAGTTGTCTGTCGTGGTCCGTCCGGCTCGCGCTCTGTTTCGTTCCAGCAGTGTTAACAGGCAGCCTGACATTCCCGCATTCCTGAATGTCAGTGATGTCACACTTCCTGTTCCCAGACGCCAGGCCAGCAGTCAGGTGACTGATCAAATCAAGCACAGCCACACAGACCTCCACCACACTCGTTTCCTTTAAAGAAACACAGCCGAGAGGGATGAGCCTGAGAACTAGGATGTTTTTTTCAGATTTAAGATTGAAGATGATTCATCTGAGAGATCTTTCGGGTCAGGCGGTTTTGGTGTGTGATGCGCAAGCGTCAGCATCCAGTAGTTTCGGGAGATTAAATGTTCTTTCGGTGTGTATCCATCTCAAGGCAAGGCTGTGTGTTAGTCCATTTGTTGGCTCTGCCCTGTGCAGGATCAAAGCAACCGCACAGACAGGGTTTTTTAATATGCATGAACTGTCTTCCTGTATATAAATTATATTATACAATGCCAAAAAGCCAGGATTTTTGCGGTTTCCCTGTGGAGTTTCAACAACATCTCTGATAGAGGTCCGATAAGGCTATTAACACAGCGATTCAGCCTGCTGTTTCCGTTGGCCTTGCAGTCTGTCCTTCTCACCCAGCCGGCAACTGCCGGGTCTGAAACGTTAAGTCAATGCAGAAGTTACTTAAACATGCATTCTTTCCAATGGCCATCGGGGAACCACTTCTCTGGTGGCACAAATTATCGGAAACAAGTCTTCTTTCGTGCAGCATGATGTTCGTTTCGTAAATGATGGTCACATTTAGAGTAAAATAGAAGATAGAGCAGGGTATGCTTTAGGGCCTGGCTACCTTTTGATTGACAGACTGCGTGTCACTTCCGGTGGCAAGAAAACAAGATGGCGATGGTCAAAAGGCTGGAATCGAGGCTTCAAAAAGTCCAACCACAAACCAATGGGTGACGTCATAGAGACTACATCCTCTTCTTATATGTGTGCTCTCGAATTAATCGTAAGGAACAAGACATTAAGTAACCAGTCGCTATGCTGTGCATCAGGATTAATTTAACTATGATTTTTGCTTTTGTGTAATTTTTCAAAGCATATCTCTGTTTATAACAGATTGTCTGTGTATGTCTTGTCTTTGTTTTAGAGTACAGGAGAGTCAACGGGAAAGGAACAACCGGCATTCTTTTATTCAAGCCACTGACAGTGATGTATTCATTGCCAGGGTGATGACATCCCTTTATTATTGGCCTCTTAATCCATCACGTCGATGTCAACGATTTGTTGAACGTTCTTAAACGACGCTGATGTTTCAGCACCAAGCGACTGCATTGCTGCCGTATACAATGTTCATCTGACTTGTGAGGAAAAAGATTTAGCTTGCACTCAATTTGTCTTGGGGAACCAGAGGCCTTATGAAAATATGTTGTCCTCTAAAATCAATGTGAGCTCACCTTATGGGGTATTACATTATTTATGCTCTTATGCTCCTGGTAGATCGGTACCCTGCAGTCGGTTGGTGAGGAAGTGCTCATGACAGACTCATGGGAATCTGCCAATGCTAATCCAGAAACCTTTTTTTAAAACACTACCATGAGGCAGCTGTGAGTGACTCATACAGCATGA
The DNA here is from genome assembly GCF_949748355.1 of Melanostigma gelatinosum. NCBI lineage: Eukaryota > Metazoa > Chordata > Actinopteri > Perciformes > Zoarcidae > Melanostigma > Melanostigma gelatinosum. The sequence continues at coordinate 17,140,848 of NC_136636.1, read as the reverse complement.
GGATTATGGATGTCACGTTTTCACTTGTCCTGGTCACGGTCAAGGTAAAATAAGGGGCTCAAGGTTAAGACTAAAGCTTTATAGTCAGATGAGTTATTTCGGATGCTCAGGATTATGGAAGTAAAAGTAATTTTCGGCATTGGCAATGTTTGTTGCCTTGCAGTTGGTGCACATCCAGGACTTGTACACCTAAAGAAAATATCCAGGCTGAACAAAAGATGAGCACCTGCATCTTAAAATATTTGGTGCATTGATGGAAAGTTACAGGTAGTATGAGGTCAACTCCCAAGGAGAATTTGGTGAGGAAATCCAGAGCTTAAATATCTTTCATGTGTGCTGCCAGAACAGGAAGTCGAGGCCGAAGATTCTGCTTTTTACAAACCTGATCATTCAATTTCAGATTTGGGTTAAACTGTGGATGTATTTGGCAACAATTGCTGTTTATTTTGTTCCCTGACTAAATGTTTTGAGTTTGCTACAGCTCTGATTCTTGCCTGTGACTGGCTTCTTCTCCATGGTGGCAGTGGTATAGGGCTCATTGTCTAACATTAACAACCAAAAGGTTTCTTATTCACAAATTTAAACAATTAACACTGATGGCCATTATGGTATCGTCAAATAATTTAGGAGAGTCCAGTATTTTTATGGTATCAAGTGTTGGCGGCGCTGAATATTAAAGGTTTTTTATTGACACAGCCCTTTACAGCAAAACTAATTGTTTGAGTGTGACAAATATATACTGTATGTATACATTGTGTACCTTTTGTTCATGAAGCAAAATTCACTCCAGTTTGTCCTTTTTTAATGTTGATTCAGTATGTTGAGGTACGTTAAAAGTGTCCTTTAAATTGAACTTGTAGAGGAGAATTTAGATTTGTAAAAACTACTTCCAGAACCAGCTGAAGTGCTATTGAGCCTGCTGGGGTACTGTATTCAGGGATAGAGGAAGGTAGCTCTGCAGAGACCATGAAATGACATCATCCAAACTGTACAGAGAGCTGAAACCCAGTGTTGATTAAGTATTCTCCTAAAAGACCCAGTGATTATCTTTTCTCTGAAGAGGAGAAGTTGCATTGGCTCTAATGCTCTCTGCTGAGTAATTGTGGTGAAGAATCCTCTCCCCATCTGGCCTGAGTTTGTCAGAGGCCCCGGGTCTCTCATTACTTCATCGTGCACATGAAGGAATCGTGCTATAGGAACAGAGCGGCAAACTCCCACCCGCTCCAGCTCTTCTCTTTCTCTCACTGTAACGCTCACCAGGGACCACCCGCCTTCCTGTTCGCTGTCCACATGCAGAGAAAGTATGCAATGCGCTCTAACCTCCCCCCCCCCTGTATCCATCACCACCCGAATACCTCACCCCCTCCCCTCCTGATGTTCCCTGTCTGGCCTCCCTCAGCCACGCCCTGTCTGTGGTCAATGCAGCGTGAGAGGAACTGTATCCAAACAACAGCAAGAGGGAGGCAGCCCCTCACTCCCCTAACATGTCTCCCGCTCTCATCCTCTTCCTCACTGGACTTCCTCCAGTAAAATAACTAATCATGGCATAGCGAGGACTCCTGGGGCTCCACAACCAGATGAAAATACCGGCGCTGGGGGGGTGGAGAGGTTTTACTCGTGCATTTGGTGAAGGTTTTCAGACTGCAAAAGGCAGTGATCTTACAGTTCAATCAGGAGAGACAAGTGAATGATTAGCAGATGCTGCGTTAATGTGTTACACAGAAATTCTTTGGCGCTTGAACTCCACGAGGAGATTTGTGATCGAGTTGTGATTGCCCTGAGCGGCAACAATATAAATCCCCCAACTGCAGCCTGAACGTACTGAAGGTAGAGAGACAATCATATTTAAGAGAGAGAGCAGCCAGACGATAGGCTGACGATGTCCTCGTGTTGTTGTGCTGTTGGCTAGAGAGACCAGCTGATCTAGACAGCTGATATCGTGATGGACAGCCCCAAACCACAACAGCAAGGACATGATGAGTGTGTCTGCATGAGGAGTGATGACAGATGTATAGTAAATAAGTTACGGGCTTAGGCATGCAAGAGTATAGTCTTCCTGTCTGAACTTACGCGAGAGCAACATTGTTGTTGCATTACTTTCTTGGAACCCAGCTGAAGTTAAATGTAGATGAATACACACCATTTAATCATAATATTAAGTGTACAACTGGATTGATAAGTCACTGAAAGCTGACAGCATGTGCAATTTAAAACAACAAGAAAAAGCAAGTTGAGACCAACGCAAAAACAAAGTATGACAGATACGTACAGTATAAGGAGTCGACACATACTTCTAATTGGCTTGCAACTGTAATATGAGCCATATTGTGTATTTACTTCATAGCTAAGGTCCTTTTTCAGTGTTTAATTTATTTTATGCGCCATATTGTTTAAATTTTTAGTTGAGTGTTTCTGCACTTAATAGCTGAACAGGGGTTAGAAGTACTTACTGGCACATTGGCTGCCTTTGTTCTACAGTGCCTGGTAATGGCTTTAAATAAATAATGACTGGTTATTTGTTTTGCTTTCTAATGGAATGCAAACCCAGGTAATGAACTGACAGAGCTGTGCAGGTTGACAGTGGGAGCAGAAGCCCCCTGGACTTTGACTTCTGAAAGAGGCTGCATGGGGAGGACAGCTGGGCGGCACGTATTCACTTTCATGTCCATACAGGGGCAGAGGAAGCTGGCCTCTAGTGTTCCAATCACTCTGAAATCTTTCCAAGTTTGTGGTTCATCGGGAGGGCATTGTGGCGTGCTCCTGATTTCAGGTTGCAGCATTTTGTGAAGGGTCAGATTTGACAGAAGATGGCTGACCCTCGTGCGTCTCAGGTCTATTAGCAGAGGTGAAGGAAGTGTTGCCCTGGATGCCAGCTGGTGGTGGCGTTCCTTCGGTTTGGATGGCAGATGGCCACAGGCAGTGACATCACCACTCGGCCCCTGATTTGAACTGCCACCTTAGGAAGAATGAGCCTGCAAAAAGGCAGGCGGGGCAGGCAGGTAGACAGGCAGTGGAGCAGAACCAGAAATGGAAGTGCTAAGAAAGATGCCAACTCTAAGACAGGGTACATCTCCAACAGACATTCCTCTGCACTCAAATGTTCCTGGCAAGCTTTATCTGAATGAAACTTCACAGAGCAAGTCAGACATTCTGCCTCTGAGATGGTATTACTCCGATCAGGAAGACTGATATGTCTGCGTATGCTAATTAGCTTCATGAACTGAATTACTTTGTTTAACTGTTGCATTCCTACCAGCTCAGGACACTTTGTTTCCCAGATGATTTATTTTTATTTTTATGAAGATATGTGGATTTATTGTGTCTAGGTCATGGCTCAGGTTAACAGCACATTATGTGAATGGCTTTTATTGGTTGGGGAGTAGAGCGAGGCATTGACTAATGAGGATGTTCCTCACCGTTATCGCTCCCTGTTATCGTCCTTTTCTCCCCCATTTCCTTCATATGGGCCCCTCATCATAACTTTGCATGCAGTAAAGTACTCTTTAAAAAGGAAATGGACTGTAAGAAATAAGAACTCCTCGTATCGTTGGTGGGTATCTTGTATTTATCACCACCATATCTCCGAAGACAATTCATGTTGTGGATTGGGCGAAGTTGTGCTTCCTGATTGTGTTTTATGGACCCGCTGGATGTTTCAACTTCATCATGTGCATCTAAGATCATACTGTAGGTCCAGGATTGGGAAACGTGCAACAGCTCACTTAAGACGATCTCCCTGACTCTCTGGCTAAGGAAGGTAGTACAAGTTATGGTAGGATGGTGTTATGTGGATGTCCGGTGACAGCAGGGTGTCTGACTGAAGCCTGACGCAGTAGCATCTCATGTGATGGAGGATACACTGTATGTCTCCATTAATGACACACTGGACTCACGAGTGAACAAGATTCGCTATACGTCTGCGCTGAGACAAAGAATGAGCTCTGACAGCGTTCTTAGAATAATCCTCCCGAGTGGGATGTTTCACGGCCAGTGCCTGGGTGTTGTGGTGCCCGCTTTGCAACAGGAGGCGCAGATAATGATCAGACTTTAACTCCCGTCCCCCGCCTCCCTCACGCCTCCACTGTACAGATCTAGCCCTTCATTTTCACCTTAAATCATCCAAATCCCTGTAGAGTCCAAACTTCAAACAATTGTAACTCTAAGAAAGTGAGGAAGAGACAGACAGCGAGGGAGAGAAAGCCCGGTTGCCTTCACAACAGTCTCGGCTCATCCTATTAAAATGCCTCATTGCTTTAGCAGTGGAGACTTTTTATTGCTGCTGGTACATATTGTTGCCTTGGCTGCAGTTTAAATCCATTCCCAGGAGAAAATGGAGTAGACATGGAGGAAAATGAGTTTTGAGGAAGAGCAGAACACTCCCTCGTATCCAGAGGACGCAAAGCGTGACATTCCAGCAGAGCGGAGGATAAGCAGAACACTTTGCCACTTCTCCAAATCTGGTTCACGCAGGCCTCTCGCAGGATTGATGGGTTGAAGACGTCCTGAACATCAGGACAATGCTGTGCACTTTTAAACACCCACACAATCCATACATGGCAAATCATTTGTATTGCACTCCGGTGTCATCTCCTCTCAAATAATTTAAATCAACGTACATCCATATACTTTACAGTCTGTCCACCTTCTGTCCTACAAATCCTCAAAACCTATTTAGAATTTGAGCTGAATTTATTAGATGATTGATTAGCAACTGAAAATTAAGAAGCAAAGATTTAAATGTTAAGCAAAAAATGCCAAGGATTCACTGATTTGTGCTTCTCTAAATGTAAAGAAGAAGAAACCATTTTTATTGTCATATACACAAAATTTGACTACTGCATTGGACCCATCCCTGTATGCAGGGAGCAGTGGGCTGCCATTGATCGGCGCCCGGGGAGCCGGGGGTTCAGTGTATTGCTCAGGTACACTTCGACACGTGACACGTCCCAGTCGGGCATCGAGCCGTTGACCTTCCGGTTCCCAGACGACCTCTTAACCCAGCGCGCCGCGGTCGCCCCCAAACATGTACTGTGTAGTTCGTCCTCCGTGACAGTTAAACGAAGCGCTTTGGGTTTCAGATTGTTGGTTACGCAAAACAAGCAATCTAAATATGCCAACTTGGGCTTTTTCGTAAATTGTGATGGACATATTTCACAGCTTTTCCAATTTAAATTTAATTGATAGTGAAAATGATAAATGCAACTCGAGTTGATGGACAAAAGTTAATTTACAGATACTTCAAGAATCAAATATGTGGTTCGTCAAGCAAAAATGCTAAACATTCACGAGTTTGCATCATAATGTGAGAATATCTGCCTGTCTTTTGCTGTTTCGTATTCTTGTAAATTTAATTGGTCAAACTAAACGAGAAATTTTACGATTTTGGGCTTTTGGAAATTGTGGTGTTACTGTGAGTAAACAATTACCGACTGCAACAAAAAGACTGACTGTATAAATGGATAAAAACATTGATTAGATGCTACCTGAGTCAGAATATGTGTCTGCATGTAGAAGTTGTGGTTGACTTTCCATGTTTCTCTCCATATATCTTCCACATATCTCCACACTGCTCCTCCCTGCAGCGACATGGCTCTCACTGCAACACACACCTCACTGTTCCCTTTGTGGTGGCGTTCCACCGAGCAACGCTGCTCAGGTTGTTTCCAGTCACTCTAAAATGAATCAATTCAGTGTTTGAATTTATCATCAAGGAGAACATGAATACACCAGAATACACAATCCAAAAATGATTCACTCTTCTTTGTTGTTTACATTTGTTGTATCTGTAGAAATGTCTCCTTCGGTTATTTCATTATTTATGGATGTGTTTTTATATTTTTTAGGGAAAAGAAAATCAGTTATTACAAAACAGCATAACATTACATTTGACTGTTTTTGTTGACGCATCATCATCGACTCTCCAGGCCCCCTGAAATGTTGAGATGAAGCATGTAAGTGGGCTCCATCCCTGAATTATTTTTGGTCTGCAGCCGAAGGCATTAGTGTTGAAAGCATGCCTGTCTGTTTTCTCCTGCTGAGGAGGTTCCATACAAATATTTATCAGGTCGCCAATTACTCTACCCCGTGTGCTTAGGCAGGCACACACACACACAAACAAGCTGTGGCTCTGTTGAAAAGGTTGTGTATGTGTATTCCAGCAAATGTTTATTTTTTTTTGCAATAAGTGACTAAAATTTCCCTCAAAGCAAATTTGCTCCACCTAGCAGGAGACAGGACGGTGTTTCTCAAAGCTTATTTTTGTGTTGTTAGAAGCGTGTTTGTGCATTCCTGTTTTAGAGGAGGCGATTCAAAGAGGCATCTTCATCACCAAGCCTCTTGAAGTTGCTCACAGCTAGCGGGCAGTCCGATCAATGGCCAGAGAGATTGCTTTCTGTTTCTTAAAAGCGTCTATTTTCAACCTCTTTTTTCCACCTAAAAGGATCTGATTACATACCACGTATTAATCCCCACTGATTAATTGCACTCATTGTTCCCTTTTTTGAATTAGCATAGATCTGCATCCTCAATACAAAAATAAAAATGCATACCAAAAGCTGATAGAAGTTTGTAAAATTCCAAATTGACTCTACGTCTATGCCTACTCAATGAAATTGCCGTGGGCCATTTGATCCTGAATTATGCAAATTGCAAGGAAAATAAGAATGAAACAATCTTGTCTTTCTAGCTTTATTTTTAGCCTTTTTTTCCCTAGTATCTGCTTCCCATTATGACTAATAGGGTAAACCAAGAATACAGAGAGCTGCGTTAATATACCCAGCAGGCTACTGCTGAGTTCGACTCATCATTTGTATATCAACATTATTTCGGTTTTCATGCATAGCAATAAGACAAATTAAACTGTATTGCTCCTCGCTGCAGTGACTCACTTTATTGATTGAATGGCATGCCACTTTCTCATATGATTCTCACATTTGATCATTATTTTCTTCTGGCTGTCACTTTGTATCTCAGGCTGAGTACGTGTGTGGTGTTTTTCACCACACACATCCTCATTTCTTCAGACTGTAAATGATGTGTGTGAGTCAACAGTTCAGAACTGTGTCCCTGATACAACTTTTGTTAACTGTCCTTTATTGATTGTTTTTGTCTTCCGCATGTTGGTTTTGCTGTGTCCTGGTTAAAACAGATTTTTAGATGTTGTTACTCATGTTTGGACTCACCCGACATTTGTACCTTCAAAAGATGGTGTTAGTGTCGGATGATGCAGCAGAGACTGAGATTCTTGACTTGTGCTCCTATTTTGAGCTCTGAATTTGCTGGATCTTACTCTACCTATAAGGCAACTTGATTGGTAGCGTTGTAGTCGGACTCGCTGGATGTAGACTCTGTAAGTCTGCCATTGGCCGCGTATTTCACGTTGCATTCTCCTCCCCATCTATTTTGCAAGGCACACCGTCAAGAGGATTATGTTTGGTTCAAAGAAATACAAACAAGCTAGAGCGTTTTCTTTTAGCCAGTGCAAAAATGATAATGTGGAGCCGGACCTTTCTTTAATGCTGACACAGCGCTGTGGAGATGGGTCTGGTAAATAAGTGGTGCCACAGACCCCAGAGACGTGTCAAGTTTTTGTAAATAGGATTAACTTAGTTTTAATCAAATTATTTTGTTTGGCCGTATGGACCACTAAAGCACAGAAAATAATTAAATGATAAGGCACTTGAGGCGACTCTGCTTTTACACCTCATGTCTTGTTGAGGGGCTCTGTATCAAATCTAGTTTTAGTGTACTGTAGTTAAATAATACAGCACTGCAATATAACCCTATCTTCAACAAGGTTATACAGAGAGGTGTTTCAACATAATGGACATTTTGGAGGCTGTGGTTTGTATTGAGTTATACTGAGAAGTGTTATTCATTTTTTGTCTCCAATTCTCACGTCAAACCATGCGAGCTAGGTGGGGTAAGAGTGTATCTGCACCCTTCCCAGTGACCAATGGCGTCCGACAAGGTGGAATACTGTCACCTGCTCTTTTTAATCTATATATGGATGATCTTTGGAAAAAACTAAAAGAGTGTAAGACAGGATGTATGGTGGGGGAAAGTCTTGTTTACCATCTGATGTACGCTGATGACTTAGTGGTCCTGTCTCCTTATAGCGCTGGTTTACAGCAATTGCTCAGAGTCTGCACACCATACCACGGTATGGCGTGCAGACTCTGAGCAATTGCAGTATGACATCAAATTCAACTCTAAAAAGAGTGTTATCGTGATTGCTAAAACCAAGGAGGGTCAGAAGCTACATTTTCCCTCATTTGTATGGGAGGTCAAGAGCTAAATGTGGTGCACAAAATGAAATATTTGGGTCACATCATCAGGAATGACCGAAGTGATGATGACGATGTGCAGCGGCAGTGTTGCAAATTGTATGCTCAAGCTAATAAGCTGGCACGTAAATTTCATATGTGTACAGATGATGTTAAAACAGCTCTCTTCAGAGCCGACTGTACTCCACTGTATACAGCCCACCTGTGGTGCAGCTGTAGTAAAGCCAAAATGAAAAAGATTCAGGTGGCATTTAATGATGCTTTTAGAATCTTGCTCAAGCTTCCAAGATGGACAAGTGCAAGTCATATGTTTGTGAGTCGTAATGTTCCCACCTTCCATGCTGTGTTGAGGAATTTTATTTCCAAATTTAAATGTCGGTTAAATGACTCAGAAAATGTAATTATAAAAGCCTGAACTGATCCAACACAAAGTGACACAAGATATACTTCTTGTTTCTGGAAATATTGGAACAAACGTCTGTATGTTTTTAACAACGAGTGACTTTTTTTTTTAATGATTACACTTGCGTCTTGGTGTCCTCATATTGTATTTTATATATTGTTGTTGTATTTGTTTGTTGTTGTTGTTGTTTTGTTTTTTTGATACTATATGGACTCATGAGTCTAAAATAAAAGTTGATTGTTGTTGATATAGATGAGGTGGACAAAATACTAGAAACAACCACCAAGACGGGCCCACAGCTCATTCTTGCCTTTTGCCTTGTTTGTAATGCAGGCCTTTCATGAAACAAAGTGCTGAGATAACCCTAGTGATGTCACCAAGGTTGTTTTCTCAGACTTCACAAAGAGCCCAGAGCCAAAAGCACAGACTTTGTACAACTGTTTTAGTGCTACTTGTGACTACGCAGATCTGTAAAATTAGTGTATTTCCCATTTAACCACCCCTTTAGCCACTATCGTCCTACTTTTTCCTCCTCTGTCGTCTGGTATTACCCCCGCAGCCACTCTCTGGTATTGGCCCTCTCATTGTTTAGGACGACCGATCGAGCAACTGGACGAAAGTGATGGAATCTTCCGTTCTGGCCTCCGAACAATGAGTTCCATTCAACATGGCCGCCATTACTTGAAGTGGTGTGGGTTTTTGGAGGGGGGTTTTATATTCAGGGGTTTCCCACAGACTCCCTAAATTAACCACGGCAAGCGACTCAGCTACTCTTTCTGTCCAGGAATGTGCTCCCAAACCCCCAAGTATGCCTCTGTTCCATCCCTGCAGCAAAACCTCCTCATTTCCAAAGTGTGTGCGCCAGAGAGGCTAATGAGGACAAAACTGAAGCCGTTTATTTCATGGTCGTATTAAATATTCTGCCCATCACAATTATCTGCTGTGGACGGATAGTAGCCGGCCGCCTGCCATACCTGTGTGTTTTACTGAGTCGAGTTTGCCCGTGGATCTCGTCTCAGGGAGGCACTCGTGCTGTGATACATTTTTTTACTGCTGTTGTGTGTCAGCTGAGACAGGCTCTATTACTTCCCCTTTATGAGGTTAATGTGTGCCACGGGGCTGCAGAGCGACTGCTGCAGTGCTTTGTCAAGGAACTGGTCTGAACGAAAAGAGCTGGGTGTGTGTAATTTACTCTCCACGGTGAGGCCCTCAAGCAAAAACTACAGAGAAGAGGCGAGGAGAGGCAAGGGGATAAATATTGGAGGTAATGAGAAAAGAGAGGAGAGGAGGAGCTTCAGACTTAGCTCCATTAATAGACCCTGTGTGCTGCTGAATTGACTTTGAGGTCAGTCCATAAAGCACACTGCCTGAGCAGCACTGTACTAACAGTGGCATCATTATGGTGTTATTATGGAGGAGGGGGAGGACTGGCAGAAAGGGGAGGCCGATAGAGCTTTGGAGTAATTTACAGGTGTGTTAAACACGACTGCTGTCTTAGAAAGAGAGAAAAGAGACGAGGTGGTGTAATGACCACTTCTGTCGCGCTGCTGTTTGCCAATTAGCTTCAAAGGGTCTTTGAGTCTATTCTGTCTTTCTCACGTGTTCATTTTCTGCATGCATTCGTTCTGTCTGCTGTCAAGTGAGGCCCAATCAAAGTGTAACTGGATCTGTGTGAAAGAAACCACCAGACAAAAGAGCTGTCACTGGCTCAAACCTCGTGGTTACAATATGGCATATTATCAGAGCAAGATAAGTGAAATAAGTTAGAATTAGATTAAATTATAATATGCAGCATAAACACAAAAAGTAAAGCTCGCCAGCAGCAGCAGGACCAACGGGGCCCTCTGCAGGCTCTCTGTTTACTGAATGGACTGACTGGTTGCTCCATCTGGACTCAATTAGAGGTCCTGGTATTCTCTGTTAAGCTCAAGTGACCATTAACCTCTCTCTTACCATCTGTTAATAGATGCAACTTTTCCTTATTGGTCGTGTTTCGACCTTTCAACAAGTTAACACAGGCGCGGTAGGGGTTTAAATGGTTTCTGCTCACACTGTGCAACCTTTATGAATAAATTAAAAGGTATATGAGAACCTGGAGCAGGAGAGCTGTAGAGTATTGGCTGGTTTCACTTCAAAGACCTGTAGCACTAATGCTAATTATGAAATGGAAATGATCATAAGGGTGCAAAAGTGAACCAGTTGTGTGTCCTTTTTCCTTTGCTTTCCCCACTCCAGTCATGGGGAATTCCAGCCATCTCAGTGCTGAGTCAAAATGTGCTCCGAAATTACAGCTAATTTCTGAGAGGTTTACGGTTACATGGTCTGTAGCGTGTTTTGCAAGAGGGAATGTGGGAATTTGAATCGTTCCAGATAAGTCATCCATCTCACACGGATAAACTGTTTGGACAGCCTAAGCAACACCACACACACACACACACACACACACACACACACACACACACACACACACACACACACACACACCTACACACACACACACACACTCTATCTGCCTGTGACAAGCCCTTTGTAGCCCAACATCTGAGTGTTTTGTTTTATTGTTTTGTGTGACAACATAAAGGGGAAATGAGGGGCGAGCCTTTCGTCAGTGTCTGTGCATTTATGGATGTCTCTGCATTGTTTCCATTAGGCGCTGTAGGGTTTTTCCAGATTTCGAATGAGTCCATGAACGCGCTCCTCTTCAATCTTTCTTCATCACAAATGGACACACAGAGGACACAGAGGACATCTAACACAACTATAAAAAGAGATGATGTAGAAACAGACAAGATGATATGAAAGGGTAAAACTCTGAGTCTTTCAGCAGACCAATGAGCTGCGATGTGAAGAGCAGCAAAGTGCTGTGAGAGAAAGGTGATGAGTGTGTGGTAATACACCCCCAGACCTTAATGGGTTTGAATGAGCAGACTGGAGAGGCTCTTCCATCAGGCTGTGGATGAGCAGACTGTCAGGTGACAAGCCGTGGAGGAGAGGACTAATTGGTTCTCTCATCCAGACATGACTCCTGTCTTTCCTCATGTAGCTGACAGAAACCTTGGCTACGTGGTTGATCGAGTGGGTTTGCTGCAACATTGTTTCGATTTATTACCTGCTTGTTTATGAAATGTGCTTAAATTCATGAACCAGGCTTAACAGAGCTCTACTCAAATGTCACTTCTTTTTTTATTTGTCTATGTTGACTAGAAAAGGCAACGTTATCTGATGATACCTGGACCAACTTCATTGGTCTATGCCTTCCAAAACCTGAACGGATCACTGCTGAAAAATCAGATTTGTACTGTGACAACACTATGGTTTAGGTTTGGTGCGGTTTCGGCACAGAGACGACTTCCCGTCATTATCGCAGCAGCTTACAGGCCATGTCACTGAAATGTAAATAGTAGGGGTGTAACAATACGCGTATTCGTATTGAACCGTTCGGTACGAGGCTCACGGTTCGGTACGCATGACGAACCGAACAATATGTTTGAATAAAACCTTTATTTAACCAGGTAGTCCCATTGAGATTAAAAATCTCTTTTGCAAGGGAGACCTGGCCTAGACAGGCAGCAACACAAGAAACACATAGTTTGACAGAACAACACAGAACAAGACAAGTTAAAAGAAATGAAGTTATAATACTATTATATAATGATAGTATAATAATACTAGTGCCTTTGGAAAATGCAGAAGCTTAAATTGTGGGAAATATTATGTTTTCGGTGGAACCACTGTTCTCAAACTGGCAACCCACATGACGTAACGGACAGCGTGCTCTCTGACACGCCCACCACCAAAGAAAAACTTTGAACGTCGAGGGTTACACGAAGCTACCTGACTGTAACGCACATCACCTGACTGTAACGCACATCACCTGACTGTAACGCACATCACCTGACTGTAACGCACATCACCTGACTGTAACGCACATCACCTGACTGTAACGCACATCACCTGACTGTAACGCACATCACCTGACTGTAACGCACATCACCTGACTGTAACGCACATCACCTGACTGTAACGCACATCACCTGACTGTAACGCACATCACCTGACTGTAACGCACATCACCTGACTGTAACGCACATCACCTGACTGTAACGCACATCACCTGACTGTAACGCACATCACCTGGCTGTAACGCGCATCACCTGACTGTAACGCACATCACCTGACTGTAACGCGCATCACCTGACTGTAACGCACATCACCTGACTGTAACGCACATCACCTGGCTGTAACGCACATCACCTGACTGTAACGCACATCACCTGACTGTAACGCACATCACCTGACTGTAACGCACATCACCTGACTGTAACGCACATCACCTGACTGTAACTCACATCACCTGACTGTAACGCACATCACCTGACTGTAACGCACATCACCTGACTGTAACTCACATCACCTGACTGTAACGCACATCACCTGACTGTAACGCACATCACCTGACTGTAACGCACATCACCTGACTGTAACGCACATCACCTGACTGTAACGCACATCACCTGACTGTAACGCACATCACCTGACTGTAACGCACATCACCTGACTGTAACGCACATCACCTGACTGTAACGCACATCACCTGACTGTAACGCACATCACCTGACTGTAACTGTAACTGTTTTTTATGCTGATGTGTTGCTAAGAAGACAACCCAGAAGATGGCTCACTCAGGTATAGTTCCATCATTGTTCAAAGTCAAAGAATAACTTTGTTAGTTTTAATGAATAAATATATTTTAAAATCAAGTACATTTTTCTGACATTTATAGTTTTCTACTATACCGAAACGTACCGAACCGTGGCTCCACTGTATCGTACCGAACCCAACCGTGAATTTTGTGAACCGTTACACCCCTAGTAAATAGTTATAGTCTTGGGGCCCCTGCTGAAACAACTGATGCAGACGTTTTTCGGAGGACGGTCTCAAAGTGACTGTCATGAATGGAGTTAAAATGTCAGTCAAAATGATAAACTGAGTGGGAAGTTTCAGGTGAAGTGGAAGTCATCACAGAAATGAGTGCCAGTCCAATTGTATGAACTAAAACAGGGTGTCAGCTGAAGTGTGAGCTCTGAAAGCAGTTTGAGTAAATTGAACATGAACGCTGGAAGACGTGGGCTGAGGAATTTCTTGTTGTTGTTGTTCAAAGTTGAAGGCACTGAAAGGAGTTGAAATGTCAGATCAAAATAATTGAAAGTCACTGAAATGCCTTGAAAGAATTGTCTTTTAAAAGGTTTCCAGAAAGAAATGACCATAATAATAATATCAAAGATGTAAATACGACAACATGATTATAGTGGTAAATGCAAAGTGTTTACATGTAGTACCTATCATGTAGTGTTTACATGTAGTACCTCTTACAGTGTTTACAGTATTTCAGCACACATTCTGTTGATTTTTCTGATTTCTGCACTTGTCCACTGCTGGCTATTAAGTGCTCTCAGGGGAGACAGCATACTGACGTCATTTGATTTCTCCGACAGGGGTGTGAGATACTGAAGTGGCTGTTAAAAATGCAGACTGTGACTGCAAGAGTGTCTCATTTCCATGTTCAAACGTGCTCTTGGTATTAGAGGAAGTGGAGTCATTGTTGCTGCAGTACTTTATGTTCCAAGTGGATCCTTTAATACTGCTGATATCAAAGGATTACACCAAGATTGTTTCGGGCCTGACATATGTCTCTGTGTCACTACCTCGTATTAGCTTTCAAATACAGTCTTCTTCAGCTGTCTGATTACACAGCAGGAGGATGAAGGTGCCGGCTTAGGAATGACTATAAACCAGCAGCGAATCAGTGTCTTTGGCCTTTACAAGACTGTCCCATCTGCCATACTGGGAGTGATGGTAGAGCGGGATCTGTGGGGTTGGTTAAACCAACAGGGGGTGGGCAAGTCCATCGCAGGGTGGTACAGGGTAAGCTTTACCATAGTTCATTAGGAGGGTTGGGTGGGGGAGGTTGATCCCCATGGTAATCTGTGTCCCAATCCCACATCTGGGCTCCTCAGAGCAGTAAACTGATGCTGCATCAACAGCGTTTGGACTGAAAGAGAAAATGCGGAAGAGGAAGGACAGATATGGATTTAAGGGCTGAGAAGATGCTGCGGCCCAGCTGTATACCGTGGGAACTGCATGGACCTGAGACAAATGGAGGTACAGCAGCAGCAATGGATTACTTTTCATAGCAGGGTCAGAAATGCAGCGAGGCGCTACATGCATTAGCTGCTATTCAGTGCAGCTGCAGTGCAGTAACTTTTGATCCATGAGATTGTGTGTCTTCAGCCTTGTCATGAGATATGGATATGAACATACCATTCTAGCATTGAACCTTGTGATCAGCAATATGTGGACGTTGCACACTGAAGCCAAGGCGCAATGACAGTGTGTATGTGTGTTCGTGCTGTGAATGCCCATGATTGGGTGATACATTTCTAATTAATTGAGTTTGTGTCACAGGGGGGCACAGGCACATCATGAAACAGGAAGTGGATGAGTGTGAATCATTATGCGGCGCTGCTCGCTGTACTGACACAGCAGTCCGACACAACTCTCACAAGAAGAGGAGTCTTCTGAGGCTTTCCTTTGTCCTACATCTTATTTCTGTGGCTCCAACAGCTCCTTAAAAATGCAATCCAGCAATTAGCTAAACTTACACCATCAATTATTTTTGATTCTGTGAGCTCTACTTCCCTGTGATAATGAGCTTACTAAATCTGTTTAAATGTTATTTATTTTTGTGTATGATGGCTCTGCCATTTCCTGACATTCTTAACCACTAAATTAGCCTGTTTAGCTCGAGTCCTGCTGATCCAACAGCAGCCAGCTGTTCTGACATTTCTAGGCCAGGATCAGGTATGAAGATGAAGAAAGGTTAATTTAAGAAAGGCCAGCCATACCGTCGTTATTTCAGAGCACTTAGGTGATGCAGAGACTCACTTGAGAAGCTTAAGAAGAGTTAGTTTTATGTTTTTTAAATTACTTCTTCAAATATTCTGTAGATGTGGTTGTGTGTGTATGTATAATGTATTTTGCCCTTATTCTATCTGTACCGTTTACAGGACTTGCCTAATCTGAGAGGCGTTCCACTCAAAGATGATACAATACATTTATTTTTACTTAACATTTTTGTGTGCTGCTATCGATGCACAACTCTACCAAACCCTCAGACAGTTCATGGAGTATAAGTGTTATTTCATTTTCTCATTCTATCTTCAACTTTGAGTATGGTTGGTATCTGTATTAATAGCTTCAGAAAATCATATAGAAAATTGTTTAGCTGAGATGGTAATTCTCCTGGATCCTGATCTTGTCTAGGGATCAATGTAGTCGGTATAGTGAGGCCTAAACAATAATCACACACATTGAATGTATGGCATGTACTCTGTGAAATAGTACCTCTGCTCTTTTTTGCTCAGGGTTATGTATTTGTGTGGTATTTGCTTCAGGGAAGATGGCCCAACTCCCATTGCTGCTAACCATTCCCGACATGTATTCTATCAGATATTCTGTAAAATAACATAACACTGTTATTATGAAACCATTCCGTGAAGGAGAGGAGAGCAAAATTAATATTTCAAAACAACTGATGCAGAGGATGTTGAAAAAACGCAACAGTAGTTCAGCGAGCATTTAACAGAAAGCGGCATACCATAAGAAAACGTTTTTAAAAAATGTGTTCTTTCCTCTCCCTGTTAAAAAGAGTTAAGGTTTGATCTTGGCGGGGCAGGTTTTGAGCGCTCAGACTGCAGTTTAATGAGAGTTGTGTGTGGTGACCTCGAGGTTTCTGAACAGGACTTATGCATGAAGACTTTTGACTTTTAATACCGCACATCAATTGTATCCTTTATAATTCAGAGGCTCTACTTTCTCTGACTCGCTCTAACATTTTCTTTAGCGAGAGGATTAAAGCTTTCAGCCAAAGGTTGCTGCCACAACTGTTACTTAGCAACCCTGGTATGACGGCATGCCAAGGAGCAGCGGTGGATGTTGAGGCCTCTCCGGTTGATTTCAGTCAATCTAAGAGAAGAAACCACGGTATTTTGTTTGGTTCTTGGATATTGTTTTCATCAAAGTGTGACCTGTTAAATGAGCATTACATCAGCATCTGATCAAATTCACTCTGATTTGAATTTGACATAAAAGCTTCAATCATCCACAGTTTGAGGTTATTCATGCAGCGGACACGATTAATCGATTGGCAGAAAATTCACAACCAAGAACTTTTATAATTGATTACTTGCTTGAGTATATTAATTCAGTAAAAACGCAAAACATACTCTAATATGTAATTTGAGGATTTTCTGTCATTGTACATCAAGTCAGTGTGTTAGTTCAGACAAAACAAGACGTTTTAACATTGACTTGTTTGACGATACCACTGTACTCGTTCAAATTAGCACAGACCTGTCGATGTAAAGGTCACATGTTTATTGGTAAAGGTCAATTTAAAGTCTTATTAAAGTGGTTCAGCAGATCAGTTAAAGGTTCCGACAGTAAATACACTGGAGTTTGCTTTCAGATATGCTGCTCCTTCCTGGACTAATTTGCAGTCGGGGCCATAGCTATATCATAGAGGACACCAAGGACATGTCTTCGGTATGGTCTCTGGCTATAGCAGGGGCTTTGATGACCCGAGGACAACGTTACATTACACCAGTACACATACATTTGTTTTAGGCAGATTTTCAGAGCCAATATTCTTAAATGTTAAAATAGAGGGAATATGTATTTTTGCAAAAACTGAATTGCATCCTGCAGGGTTTCAGGTTATAGATCACTGTGAAGAGAGCTGAAATGTAGAGACAATTGAAAAAATTAAGATGTTTTTGGTGATTAACATTTCTTGGGCTCACAACCTTCAGTGTTCATCAAATCCCGGCTATGCAACCGATTTTGCAGCTTGATATTTTGTCTTTAAGTAGTTTCAGTCAACTCATTTGGAAAATGATTTACTTTACATATTTTGGTGATGATGGCTTTCGATCGACTCGTACATCACATCTTTGTGCTTTTATGGACTTGTTTATTTTTCACCTTTTCCTTTGATTTTTCTTGTTATGTGTGTGTGTGTGAATGTGAGTCTTATGGTGGTTTTGATCAATTTAAATTCTAAACTTGGCATACTTGTAAAACTTTCTCAATGTATCTCTCTGAGCGTAAATAAAGGGTGAATTGAATCTGGGAATCAGAACCAATATGATTATTATTATTATTGGCTCCAAAAAAACTCCCCACATTGTAACAAAATCTGAAATATCATGAAACAGAAGCATATTTGACTCGTGGTGTGACAGGAGCAGCACTGACCCATAAAATTACATTTGATATTTTTCAGTATAAGTATAATATAAGTTATGCTTTCTTTGGGCACTTCAGACACATTTGCCTGTCTGTGAATATCAAAGTAATCTTCTGCTCCACACAACAGTAAGCCTACTTTCCCCCAGACAAATTTCACACGGTAACTTTCATGTTTAATTGATCTCCGGTGTTGAAATAGAAGCTTTCCTCGGCTGTTCAAAGTGAAAAAGTGGTTATTGTATGAGGTTAGCCAGATGCTCAGAAATATCTTGGGAGGTCTGCCTACAGAAAGATGGTACAAATAGGAAACAAAATGGTGCCTCAAGACTCTGAGCTGACTGTTCGTTAATTAACCAGAGAACACTTTGGAGGAAGAGGGAACGATGAAGGTCTCCAGTCGCTCAAACTCTGTCCCTGGAGAGTGCACTGCCTCAGGTAGACACAGGGACTGGAAACTCACTGTTTCAATGTTTCAGATTTGATAATGATGCCACGCTGATACTCCGCAGTGGTCTCGTTGAGGAATTGCTGGTGTCATCAGGATTTGTAAAAATGAATGTTAATAGATCAGGTTTTGAAAGTTTCTCATATGCCTTCTGCTCTTACTGTTTGACTATGTTGAAGGGACTTCATGGCCCTCAGGCTGGTGCCCTGCATGGCGCTGGCTGTATGCATCTCAGAGCCTCTCTGCTCATATTACAGTTACTCTCCTGGGAAGTGGCCCCAGCAGATCGAAAGAACAAGAACGGAGGGAGCAAGAGTGATGGACAGAAAGCAAGAGAGAGAGAGAGAGAGAGAGAGAGAGAGAGAGAGAGAGAGAGAGAGAGAGAGAGAGAGAGAGAGAGAGAGAGAGAGAGAGAGAGAGAGAGAGAGAGAGAGAGAGAGAGAGAGAGAGAGAGAGAGAGAGAGAGAGAGAGAGACCGTCTATTGCTGCAGGAGTTTGAGTACAGGGGCAGGAGAGGCATCTTAATAATCATAAGGAAAAAAATCCTAAGAGAGAAAGAACTAGATGAGTTGAGGGATTTGGGGATTTTAAAACTTCGAGAAGAGGTTGATTGATGAAGGAGGATGTGGGAAGAGGGGGCAGTGAGAGAGAGGACATTTGCAGTGTTGGCGACAACATAGGAAAAGGCAGGGCGAATAAAAAGTGTACACACTGACATCCGGAGAAAAAGTGCCTGCGTCGCTCTCAGCAGTTTCAAGTCCTACAGCTAATGAGATGCATTAATGACTCGGTGGACCACGAAGCCAGTGGGCTATTGTCTCTACTGTGATCTACAGTACCACACAAAAGGTCAGCTTACTGGACAGGTGGAGAAGCTTTTTGGACTGTTGCCTGCTTATCCTGTTTCCTATCAGTAATTATCATTACCGCCTATAGCAGGAGTGCAGGGAAACAAACAGAGTGAGGAAGAGAGAGCTCTGTAAACTAGCATGACTCAACATCCAACATCAGAGACCACAATGACTCTTTCACACCATATTCTCTAAAAATCTTATAAATGTTGAATTATTAAATGTTGAAGGGGTTAAACCCCCCCAAAAATGGATTAATCTGGTTTTTGAACAGACATTTTCAACATCAGCTTGCATCAGACCGTTGTCCTGACAGCTGCCGGGGAAGTTGCGCTGGCTTCTACTGAGACATAGTTTCATCAGACAACAGCATTTTCAACTTGGACGTAGAAGTTTCACATCAGTTTAATTCAGTTTTCTTCCATTTCTATCACTCATGAATGATACTGGGTCTGTGAAGTCCTTTCTTCCTGGCGTTCCACTGCTATCGGTCAAAGTTAGCTTCATGTTTCAGGCTGGCCTTTCTCCTGGGTGATATTTCTAGTTCCAAAGGGTATTTGGCTGAATTATGTGAGCTAACATGAAACTTGAGCTCCCTTCCCTGTAGATGTAATTTAATGTCATTCATTAAATGCTAAATACTTTACAACAAGACACACACATTTCTGAGTATTTACTCAGAAATGTGTAAGTAAGTAATCAGGAACTAACTAACTGCTACCTTTCTTGAATACCTCTGAATCAGGGACAGTAATGTTTTATCCTTGCTGTTAATTAATCTGTGTTCTGTATTGGGCGAGTGGTTTGAGAAAAATATTGTGAAAAAGCCAACAGAGACAGTTTTCCTTCAAGTTAATACCGGTAAACCTATTTGGATCTGAAACACGGTTGCATTGTGCTGGAATATAACAGACTTAGTACCATTCAATTGCAGTAAATAACAGAAATACTTTTGACAACCGATTTAAGGGCCTTGTGCACCCCCCACAGGTGTATTCACTTCTGAACAGAATTTTGTTCAGGTTGAAGGTAGACTGAAGAATGATAAAGGTCTCATTTATCCGAGTCAGAAAGATGTCAATCAAACACTGTTTGTACGTGCTCTCACAGTCTGCAGGTTTACGATGGGTGTGCAGGACATTTACGATCACATAAAAAAAGAAACAATGCATATATCATATAGATACAGTAAATTACCATCTTTTATATAGCTTCCTAAAATGAAACATGACATCGCGACACTATACTGCAATTATTTCTTTATATCTGTATCAACATTGTAAGAACGAACCCTGCAACATTCATTCACAAAGGAATCCTTTCAACCATGAATTACACACACACACACACACACACACACACACACACCGAATGTTTGTGCTGGAGCTGCAGGTAGGAGAATCTGCAGTAATTGGACGAGGTTTTAAGTGCACTTACTGCCAAGTGTATGAAGTGCATGAAGCACTGTGGTTAAGTTAGTAAAACTTAGCTGAGATGCTAATTAGCACTTCCACCGCCATCCCAATATTTACAGTCTCACATAGGCTGGGGCATTGACAGAGAGGAGAGGATGATTAGATATTAAATGCGGATGCTCCGCTTCACAGGGACTCATCTCTGTGCTGCTCTCTGATGCGGTAGGAGAGGAGTAAGTGGTCAACTCCCTGCTGGAGATTGTGCCAGCACTGAGACATTAGTCATTCTGAGCGGTGCGGATACTGCCGAGCGAAGAGCTGATTCAGGTTCTTATAGAACTGGAAGGTATTGCAAGACGAAGGCGATGACCTTAAAGACTTTAGCATCTATTGTAACACTGGCTGTGAGTAGTCCTGGCGTGGATGGCTTACTGGCTCATTTTTCATTTGCTGAATTTTTTTCACCATTACTGTTAAACTCGCCACCACAATGGGCAATTCATCACCTCACCAGAGGGGATGCAATTCTGTGGGATGTATTTCTTCCTCCAAGGATAACAGAGTGACTTTACTATTTGTATTTCGCAAACTCATACGGCCCTTCACTATCAAATCTTATTCTGTAATTCACGTGTTGTAACATGAATAGTGACAGTGAGATGGGCTGCACTGGATGTAAAGGATTCTCTTAATAATCTAAAGCCCCGGGCCAATTCACTGCAGTGCTAAACTGACTGCTAACAGAGAGTTTTGAACAAGCTTCCAAAGCCACCATGACACACTAAATGCAAGTCATGGATTTTAATTTGTTGTATGTATTATCATGGATAAACAGTTTGTTCTCATAATCTACCTTTTAAGTGTGAGACAGAGAAGCCTGTAGGGGGTGCTGTGAGGTGGGTCAGTTAGGGCACTGTTGTCGGGTCACTTTCCCTCTTCTTTCGCCAAAGTATGTTACTCAGATATGTGAAGCAGGGATTTAACCTTGCACAAAGCGGCTAACTAGACTGCTACACAATAATGTTCATCTGAATGTAAATAATCACTAGAGATGCGCCAATCCGACTTGTTCAGTCCTGATACCTGGGCTTCGGGTACCGAGTACCGCTCTGATACCAGTGTTTAATTAATAAGCTGCATGCCTCACTGTGTGGAAGGCACTGGAATCATTCTTCTCTGTGTAAGGAAACATTACATCGCTCTCTCTGATACTTTCATTCATGCCTGAGAGGTTTTACGTACAAAAGGATAAGAGAGTTACATAACTTCAGAATTCATTGAGGGACAAATGAACGTTCCTCTCTACGGTAAAATTATAGCCGCCGTGAATTTTGTCTCCCGTCTCCTCTCTCTCTCTCTGTCTCTCTGTCTTTATTCCGGTGGCAGTCAACTTAGCACAACGATAACATGTTGTTGACCACAGGGGTTGTGCAAGTTGTCTTCACTGCCGCTTGAGAAAGCCCTTGGGTGTTGGGGATGTGTGAGTGTGTTGGATGAGAGTGCTTAGTTTTTTCTGTGTTTTTTCATACTTTCTTATTCATTTTTGTAGTTTTATTGTGCTATATATTTATTAACATGGCTTTTTGTAATTAGGGATAATCTACTGTGAAATAAAGCCGGGTTTCCCCTCAGGGAAAATCAAGTATAATGATCTGAATCAGAAATTCATGTATTCATTACCCCTGCTGGTATAATAATACCAGCTGGGGAGTTTTACACCAAATAAATAATTGATTTTATTTCATTCATTACATTTAAAAGGGGCTTACTTAAAAATTTAAAAAATATAAATGTAATATTTAAAAGGGAAAATTGTGTCACAAAGATTGCGGACCTGTTGTAAATGGTATCATGAATGCATTTTTTCACGGCCCTCAGACTCACAGAATCCCTGCGTGCCTGCCAGTTTGAGCATCATTACTACAGCAAGAGAACAGGTTTTGACTAATAGCTCGAGACTTTGTTGTCAGCAAGGTAGCAGAAGAGCACTTGTGGCTTTTTTCACATCACGCTTGGTGCCAGGAGCACAGACAGAAGTGTCAAGAAGCAGGCAAGCACTATTTATAACAACAGCAAGATATGTCACACCACAATAGTGTTTTTGAAAATCAATGACACATGTTGCATTCAGAATCAACTGTTATTTTTGTTATTTTTGTTATATTTGTTATTAATAAAGCTGACCGTGCGGTTTCCTGTGTGAGTGATTCTCATCTTTCCATCAGTAGCTCGCTTGTCAAGGCCTGGTGGACATGGTTCTATTATTCACCACTGACTGCACTGTGTTGTATTATTCTGGCTTGATGAGTAGAGTAGGTTTCCCCTGGAGAAGAATCTCTGCTCATTGAGCTACTGTTCCTCTCAAACCTCACAAACAAACTATTAATTCACCTTTTGGTTGTGAAGACAGGAGTGGAAAAATATGTTTTAAAAAGTAGAGCTAAGTCTTCTCAACCATTTGCACCCAAGACTTCCCCTCTAGCTGTCTTTTGAAGGCAGATGATGTCCGGGCCGCCCTCTGTCCCAGTCCTGCTGTCCAGAGAGAAAAAGGGTCCCTCTTGGATCCTGCAGAGGCAGCTGGGACAGGCGTGGTGGGACCGGCATGTGTGAAAAGTGCGTTAATCAATTCCCAGGCCCATAAGAGGATAGAGGTCAGCAAAACGTCTCACATTTTCCAAATGTCCCTGCGCACTCGGACAACATTAAAGAGCCGAGACCAAGTCCACTGCTGCCATCATCGCAGCGTTTACCCAAAGCAGGAAAGGCCTTGGCACAAGTTCTCAGTGCTGGATTCCTTCCAGGCAGTTTTTTCTGCTTAATCTTCACTTTAAATCCGCCTTCATCTGGCTTTCCTGGTCTGGAAAAGCCTATCTGCCCTGCAATGACCAGCTGTGACCCACAGTATCAACCAGATGAGCCATAAAGTCTGTGTGAGAGTATGAGAGGGGTTCTGTGTGTATCTTTGTGTGTTGTGCTCTTGGGTACAACATGCATATATGAGCAAATTTAGGTATAAATCGTAATTGTGAGGATATTGCAGCATTTATGACATTTTAGAGATGGCATAGAAAGAACTTCATCTTCTCCATTAGATTATTTACTTTCATTCATTTAATTTTAATATAACTTTCCAAGACTATACCATTTGGAAAAAGGCTTAATATGAGAGCTCCATTATAAAAACGTCTTGTATTCACTCTCACATATTTTCCATCTGTTGGACTGTGCCTGAGGACTAAGGCAAATTTAGCTGCATGGGGGGAAAACCCCAAAGTTAACCTTTAGTTATGAATTTGTCCTCCACCGCTGTGGCAGAGGACAGGCCCATGTCAGTCCAACTGAACCGAGAGCTCATTATGGCGCTCTTGGAGGAAGCTGTGTTGGATTAGCTGGTGTACGAATGACTGCAGCTTATCCTCAGGGGTTACAGAAACATCTATTACCTCGGCCATATTCCACATTTTCCACTGGTTGAGCCACAATGATAATGATTACAAATGCTTGATGTGCTGTCCTACATCTGTCCTATGTGCACATCTGTAAGGTAGCCATTTATATATATATATATATATATATAATTGATTGTTTATCCTTAAACTGTTGTCCCTTACTATTCCAGTTTGGCAGGTCAGTCCCACTGTTATTATTCAGCAGCCAGCATAGATCATCATTCCAGTCATATGGGATCATACATAACTACATCATCCCACAGTGACTCAAAGGATACACATCGTGACTCAACCTTATTTTCCTGATGGTATTGTTATGAATAATCAACTGAGGTACTTTCTGCTCTCTTGGGCCCTTCAGCTGTTTTGGTTTCAGCGTAACAACATAGCTCAGTTCAATCACGGGACTGAGCTCTGCAATGCTGATGTTGTTTTGAGCAGATGTGGCATCTGATACTGAGTTAGTGATTCAAAGGAAAGTGGTTCAAAAGTTCCCGTGTATAATGGATATACAAATGTCTCTTTTAGTTGACATGTCATTTTCTTCTGACATAGTTTAATTCGCGACTTAATTGCATTGACCTGTTAGGACTACTTTATTTTCCATTATCTTTTTTTCTCATCCTACAATTATGCTTTGCACCAGCCATCCTTTGCAATACAGTTAATAGTTGCATCAATTCAACTTTCACTTGCGCTCTTTGCCATACTCAGTTCTGTCTGTATATCAGGGATTTGTTAATGTGTTCATGAGAAGTTCCATTAAGATATTAAGAGGAGGGTGTTCCAGTTTTTCAAAGTCAAGAGGAAGGTTAAAAAGGAACATTAATTTCCCTGCAGAGCTTTTTTTACAAAATGAAACATGGATTGTATCTCATTCGTCGCTTTGGAAAAGTGCATCAACCAAAAGGATAAATGTAAAAAAGTTCAGCCCCTATATAGGATAGAATAAACAGATGGGGATATGTGTTTTGTTATAATCTAGTGAATTGGATAAATGACAAATCACTACTTGACTTTACTTTGACTGACTTTGTCACATTGTTTCAAAAACCCCCAAATTGCCATAAAACTGTTCTACTCTGTGATTTGCAACATTAGCCACGATGGCCTAATACATCCTGAGATATTAAAGGGACAGCAACCCCTCATAAACGACATTTTATCATCACATAATAGATTTTCTTATCACCCATCTCTCAGTCCTGCAATGAAAATCCTGCAGTTTAACAACAGTGAAAAGGACCTGCCGAGGTTTGCGATTGCCTGTCCGGACGCCACCTCTCTACAGCACATGTTGCTTTTTTAAATCCTCCCTTAATGTTGTGCTTTGACACTGAAATCATTAGAGTGAAAGAAATGCTCCATAACCGCAGACTGCTGAGCAACTGAGCAACACCAGCCCAAACACCGGTTACCCTGGCCACTCGCTTCCTCAAGCAATTTCTCCTCATTGATGTCATGGATGTGTCCCTGAACGGGCTTTTCTTTCCACGCATCGTTTCCTCGGGGCAGGCGGCTGTTGTGCTCTTACCGGCAGCACACAGACAGCACCCAGAGGCTGTGGATCACGGCAGCCTTTCAGGGCTGATGTTCTGTGAGCACTAGGAGTATTGATTCACTCTGTCGCGTTTTATTACGAACACATATTAATACAGAATAAGTTTCCAGCCCCAGGCGAAGTAAAAAATTGGCGGGATGACATTTTGCGGCAGTGTTTTGGCTGCATGTTTGGGATACATAACAGAGATGTGACAGCTCCACCTTCGATTTACAGCATATAGTCTCACATTCAATCTGTCCCAGAGGAGAAATCTGTCTGTTGCTTTTGTTCGGGTGTAACGAGTGTGTTCAATACTAAGTCAACTTCTCCCCAAAGTATTTCACTGCTGTTGTTAAATAATTATTTGACACATTTACAGCCTGTGTTTGTGGAGGCTTCAATTTGTTGATTTCTGGTTTTGCACAATATTTTTGATTTCATATCGAGCTCCGTCACAAAGGAACTGTATTTCCAATCCATCGTTGCCATCTGTGTCAAAGGCTGCTAATGATACCTACCAGTGGAGATGCATTGTGCCGTGTCAGCAGTCTGTACGCTGGCATTTGGATGAGCTCCATGTGTCTTTGCCTGATAAAACCAGACGCAACCTGTGAGTGTCGGGGTCAGGGATGAGCGGTCTCCCTTGTGAAATATTCAACACTAAATATCTCAACTGAACTCAATCCCGTTGTCTTACGTAACCAAGCGATATTTCCTGGCTCCGTCTTTTGCCAAAGGTTAGAAACCCAAAAGGCATCACATCATTTTGCTTTGTTAATGTATTCACTGTCGCGAATGCTGTGAAATTCCATTTAGATAGTGTTTGAAATTCTTCTCACATTATGTCGTGCCAATTTAAACAGAGAGAGACAGAGAGGAAATAATAGCAATTTTAACACTGTGGTTGTTGTCATGCCAATGGGGAATAATTACTGTGTACCACAGACAATTGTTAAATTCTTTTGGGCTTTACATTTTAGGATAATGAGTATGTCATTTTCCCCATAAAACATCTCAACTCCTTTTTTTTCTCAGTGTTACTTAAGCTTTTAATCACTGCTTTTGTTCTAATACTTTTTTTCACATCTCTCTTCTATGTAGCAATTAACAAAAAAAATCCTCTGCCTCCATTTTCAGAGGCTTTGAATTGCTGTATTTGAATCTGCACCACAACCCCCAATCATCATTATCCCCCCTCTCCCCTAACAGAAACCTTTTAGTAGTTGAGAGTATATGGGAACAATAAACATTACAGTGACCTTTTGTTCTGCAAGTGTGCTGATAGCAATCACCTGTCAAAGCTATAGCCTGTTCTTTTACACACACACACGGCTTGGTAATTACTGCATGTTTTCAACCATTGTAAATGATTGCAAGTGGTACCTATACATGTTTCTCCCTCAAAAAGATACGACACATAAAGCCGTGTTATTGCAGTCAGCAGGACAGGGTGTCACAGCGCTGTGACTCCACAGTAACACAGTGATGTTCCCTTCCTTTCCTCTGCGATGACTGATACAGGAATGAATGTGTCTGCTGCCTGCATGACGGACTGAATGCCAGTGTAATTAAAGGTTGTGTGAGGGTGGGCAAATGATGAGCTGTCTGCACACCAATGATAGTTGCCTCCTTTTTCTGCTTGAATACCCACTCTGTTTGTCTCCTCTTTCCATCATGTCCCATGCAGTACATGTCGCCTGCATCCCTCAGCTGTTAGCGAGGAATGGAAGTTGTGTCAGATGTTTGGATAGCCTCTCTGACTTCCTACCACACCCGGGGATGTTTCTGCAGTCACACGCTCTCAGTATGTTCTCATTAATATCTAGCGGCTGTTTTTGCTTGTGATGCTGTCAGGGCTGTGTTTTTCCTTTGTTGTAAAGAAGTCTCTTTAATATTTAATAAGATGGTAAGAACACTTTTAAGACCAACATTAATGAAAATGTGTGTTTATTGCTGAGGTAATATAGATCTGCTTTGTAAATGAGATGTATTGTTTTTAAGGAAAATAACAGAACAACCAAAGGGGGGAATTTGCACATTCAAATTCATTTTTTGATATTTTGTATTAAGGTCTACTGTCTGTTTCATTGGGCATTCATCTCTGGAGACGGTGAATTTATTTGCATACAGCTAATCCAAAGTTTTTTGTTGTTTTGTTTTAAATCGTACTTGCTTCACATGATGCCGTCATTGTCCTTTCATCAGCCTGACTGACAATAACTGATTGCAGGCTTGAAAGCTACAGTTACCAATAACAAGGTTGTTAACAGTGTGTCTGTGTGCAGTGAGACATGTTTATAACAATAATGATGTCTTAGTTCCATTTAAACGGTAAATCAGCGATTCTGGAGAGAGATTGTTGTTATTTGAGCTCAACACCCAAACAAATAGCTCTCCTCCAGATGTACTGCCCCTCCCACTGCCTTTCTCTTTATACATCCATGGCCTGTCCCCTTTCCACTGCACGAGAACGAACGCCCCCTGTTGCTGATTGACTGCAATAGTGTGGCTCAGTCCAAGCAACTTTGTTTATTTCCCATTTACAGAGCCAGGGCTGTGCATCAACACCAGATTCTTCTTTCATTACTCACTCACAACAGACAGCAGACTCTGAGGAGATGCTCGCTGAATTTGACAAACAAATGTTTTGGATTAGGGTCGCTGACTGCAACTTTTGCAAGCTTTTCCAGTGAGCTATCATGCACAATACCAAGACCTCCATTAAGAAGAATCTATCATTGATAGATGACATTTTCCATTGTCCCAAAAGATAATTTTATTGAGAGATGAAGATGAGATATAAAACAAAAGATGTTTGCAATTGGCGTTGCTTGATCACAGTCGTCGGCCTGTAGTTTGTGCTCCTGTTCTGTCTGGTTTGGTCATTTATGCTATAAATAGACGCTAGGCCTCCTCATTTCCATAACCTTCAACCTCTCACAGCAGAGGTTTAACCAGGCAGAGAAGAGGTGACAGATATACTGCTCACTCCCCAGGACATGCCTCTCCAGAGCACATTCACGTACTTTACAGCACTGACACAGACACAATGACAGAGTGTTTTCCCCTTGAAATACAATGAACCCTGGCTAATCAAAACCCCCCGGGAATGGGAGGTCATTTATAGCAGTGAAAAGTTCAGATGACTGAAGTATGTTGAAGTACCAGCGGGAAGCGTGTTCATTATATGAAGCACACATATCCAAGCGCAACGTGATAATTATGGTATTTGATAGGCTGCTCATTTAAGAGCGATGACATTTTTAAACAATGGCTCCCCAACCCTGGCCGTATGTTACAGCCACAAATGTATGTATTGACGTCTTTATTTGTAAGTGCACAAAGCGTCAGCACCGTTAGCTAAGTGCTGCAATAGATTGTCTGTGAATTTGTCTGACTGGCAACAGCGCTCTCTCACTCTCTCGCTCTCTCTCTCTCTCTCTCTCTCTCTCTCTCTCTCTCTCTCGCTCTCTCTCTCTCTCTCTCTCTCTCTCTTCTCTCTCTCTCTCTCTCTCTCTCGCTGTCCAATTTCCAAATTAAAGAACAAGGGAAAGGTCAATTTAACAACACCTAAACAGTTATTGACAGGTCAGGAGGACAGAGGAGGGGAATAAATACCATACGGTCATGAAATTGAAACTGTCAAAATATGCAGATTAGGCGGGAAGCTGAAATCATTGTTGAGGAAGAGTGGTTGTGCAGATGGCTCTGCTCAGAAGGCACCCGGGGGTAGACAGCAGTGCTGTGCTCATGGACGGGGTTCATGGTTAAACTAGGAAACACGTTTCATTTAAACACTGCATTAGCACGTATACAGGAGGTACTGTCACGTCTTCATCTGGTATGAAATGCAACATTTATAGCG
This sequence comes from Melanostigma gelatinosum, assembly GCF_949748355.1. Taxonomy (NCBI): domain Eukaryota; kingdom Metazoa; phylum Chordata; class Actinopteri; order Perciformes; family Zoarcidae; genus Melanostigma; species Melanostigma gelatinosum. Next base: position 17,111,283 of record NC_136636.1, on the reverse strand, counting down.
TCAGAGGGATTTATAAGATGAGCAGAATTACTTTCAGTTTGAAGATTGTAGATCAATAGCGGCATCGAAAGCCCTCTTCAAGAGGAAATAATTTCCGTTGTAATGCTTTAGTATCTGCTCTACACAACCATTTCCCTACACAGAGAGGATATTGCCCCCATCCAACAGTCATTTTTACAGCATTTCATGCTTTACACATGGAGGTGAAACGTTTAGAAAAGGAGATGGAGGAAAAGCAGAGGGACCTTGATGATTTTAAATGAGATATATGTTTATCTCAATCTTTCTTCTTTTTGAAGCGAGAGGAGAGAAAATGTTGTATAGACCTTAGTTACTGGAGCTCACTGGAGTCCTTGATCGGTGTCATTAGCTGAATGTATTGAGCACAAAAAGGTACAGTAAGAGGAGAGTGGAATCACATAAATGGGAGGATAAAAGAGACTACGAAAAGGGAAAATGTATGAAAGTTTAATACGGGGTGATCTAAAATAAGGCAAAAAGGAGTAAACATGTAGCCAAGCATTGTAACATAGACACGCATGACTCATTACTAATACAGGTTGTCCTTTATTATTAATTTGAAATGCCGACGACAAATGCAGTGATTTGTTGGACAGATTCATATTTGCAACATGTCTGAAAGCTCAGGAGTGCGTGTCGAAATTGACATCATGTCAGAATGAGTCATCTGATTTAAAAGGCCAGCGACACACAACGCTAGTATGAGCCCGACATACTACAACAACCCTGCTGTGTGAATACCAATAAGACGTTTTAATGAGAGAACAAACACTCGATTCATCTGATGAATTTACATTTGATTTTAATATCTTTCCCCTGCAGATCCATCAGTGCATCACAGACAGAAGACAGTTGTGACGGACATGTGCTACCCGACGGAGATATCCAGCCTGATGGACTTTGGCACCCCAGACTGCTCGCTGGGCAAAGGTACGGTGCTGCTCGGAAATACAACGTGTTGCCTTGGTGACAGCAGGAAGTGTGCACGGAGATTCATCCCGGCAGTTAAAAGACACAGAGCTCTCAGCTTGACTGCGAGGTTAACACTGGAGCAAAGGCCTGAGCAGGCTAAGAGTGTGAGGACAATCAGAGAGCAGCTGTTGGTACCTGGCCACCAGGGCCCAACAGCTCACCGCAGGCTTTCATTTATCGCTGCTAGATAACATGTTTTGTCATCAAATGTGTGGCGCAATAAGACTTCTAGACTGGATTGACTTCCTACCAGAGAAAGGAATTATACTTTGCAAATTGCTTTAATCTGAATGGATCAGAGTTGTATTGTAATGTGAAATTATTTTCTCCAATCACTGTCATCAGTTTGACAAACAAAATGTTTTATAGAGAGGCCTGTGTGGCTCAGGATAATAGTCTCTCTCAATCCCTTGTGTGCAAACTGACCGGCCGGTAATAATACGCACAACAAAAGGCATTGATCATAAAGTTTATTGATCGCATCTGTATTGTTGTCCATTTATTTTTCTCATCATAGTGACTGCTATTATTCTGTATTATTCTCACATTGATGCCAAACCCCGAGAATCTGCAGTTTAATTCCCTGAATGATTTAAAATCCCATCTATCCCCTTGAAGCTGGCAGAGCCTGCTCAGCAGCTATTAGACAAGCCTCGTGTCATTTCCACCAGCAATGAGCAGCGACAGTGGTGACCTCGCTCACTCATTGTTGGAATGCTGTTAAGCATTCCAACTATTGTTATCCTGTTTCTTTATTGTTGGAATGCTGTTAAGCAACTATTGTTCTTCGAATCTTTATTCAACTTCTTCTATTTCTTCCGTCGCACCGCTTCTCCTCCTTCATATTTTAAGCTACAGAAACCGTTCAACTATTAAAATGTTCAGCTCTTTCACCAGAGGGGTGATATGACTTTTCATATTTCTAACCTTTAAACTTTTTGAATTATTAAGCTTTTTATTTTCAATGGGATCTCTATGGAGAATATTTTCAAATGGCTTCAGGCACACAGGTGTTTGCGATTGAGCCAATTAGTGATGTTGATAAACACACAGACTCACAGACACACACGCACATACACTCCTCTCCCTCTCTCTCTCTCTGTGTCTCTCATACAGTCATTCAGGTCTTAGGGATCTTCAGAGGTCTTTCCCCCCTCCTCCACCCCCACCCCCCCCCACACACACACACACCCCATTTTAAAATAAAAGCCGCACACATGATTTGTTGCAGCTGTTACGTGTTGTATCTCGGCCAATCAGACATGAGGATTCTGATAAGTTTCCTGATTCGAGTGACATTTACACACACCGCGACACAAGAGGGAGAGATGAGGAAAGACATGGCAGAGCAGGACAACAGTCATGTAAGCTGTAAAAGATAAAACATCGGACAATCTCCAAATGAGAAAGTTTGCCAGAGATATCAGATCCTTTCTCTCTCTCTCTCTCTCTCTCTCTCTCTCTCACAAATTATTTATTCTCTCTCACAAATGCTTTCTTCTCTCTCTCTCTCACAAATTCTTTCTTCTCTCTCTCTCTCTCTCTCTCTCTCTCTCACACACAAATTCTTCCTTCTCTCTCTCTCTCTCTCTCTCTCTCTCTCACAAATTCTTTCTTCTCTCTCTCTCTCCCTGTCTATGTCTCTCTCTCATACAGTCATTCAGGTCTTAGAGACTTTTAGAGGACCCCCCCCACACACACACACACCCCATTTCAAAATAAAAGCCCCAAAGAGTGAATTCTAATTGAAATGCTTGTGATGAAGCCAGACATTTAATAACCTCTGTTTATGTGTGTCAGACATTATGATTATGTCTCCTCTCCCCCACCCAGCACCACCCTTTCAAAATAAAAGCCCCATGGATTAACTGTATTTAAACAAGCTCAAAATTAGGCTTTTTGTTAAAAAAATGAATGCTCTTACTAATACTGCGACAACTACTGCTGCTAATATAGTATTACTACTTCGACTATAACTTTTGCTGTTGCTACTATTACTGCTACTACTGCTACCATCAATATTATTACTACCACTACTGCTATTACTACCACTACTACTATTACTTATACGATAACTGCTACTACTACGACTGCTATTCATGCTACTAAAAGTAGTAATACTACTACAGCTATTAGTATGACTGCTACTAGTACTACTACTACTGCTACATCTTCTACTGCTATTACTATTACTACTACTACTACTGTGATATTAAATACTACGACCAATACTACGACCAATACTACAGCTGTTACTATGACTACTGATACTACGTCTTCTACTACTTCTTCTAATTACTAATACTTCTACTTCTAATAATACTTCTACTACAACTACAACTTCTACTACGACTACAAATATCACTACTACTAGTACTTATTCAAATGCTACTAATACTTCTACGAATAATACTTATACTAAAACTTATACTACTACAAATATCACCACTGATGAATTTTTTTAAGCCACAGAAACTGTTCAAATATCAAAATGTTCAGCTCTTTCAGGAGAGGTGTGGTATGACTTTTCATATTTGTAATCTTTAAACTTTTTGAATTATTAAGCTTTTTGCAATTTGTTTTTGAATTGGATTAATTTCAGTTTTCAGCATTCCAACGCATTTTCAGCAGGAAATGCTGTTTCTAGTTCTCCTTCTTCCCCAGTGCCCATCACTGCTTTTAGTCTCCCTCCTCGTCTCTTTCTTCACCTCTTCTCCTCTCTTAAGGCTAGCTAATATCTTAATGCGGCTTCATTCCGGCTCTCTATCGACACTCCCCAGCGCTGATAATGCAGACTGACAGGTCACCCGTGTGCAGCTGAGAGAAGCGAGAGCAATACTGTGGAGAGTGTAGAAAGAGAATAAGGCCTTTAAGGATTTCTCCTGGCTTTAATGTGAGCAAAGCAAATGAATGACACAGTGATACAGGGAGTTAAGCCGAAGAATAAGGACACTGAGAAGTGGAACATTTCAGACTGAAGAGCTGTCAGGATGAAAGCAGCGCCGTGAATAAGATTCAGTGTAGCTGAGAGGCAGGCTACAGCATGACCTTCAAATTATGAAGTGCTACATTTGGTCAAAATGTTCTTATTCATGTAAAAGGCTGTAGCTCTTCAGACAAGTTAAAAGCAGCTCAAGGCAGACAGGTGCAGATTTCAATCTTATATACATAACAAAGTGGTTTTAATCAGCATGTTAAAATTCTATAAATTTGGTTCTGTGAGATATTGTAGCTGTAATACTACCGAGGTGACCAGCACAGACAAACATGTGCTTTCAAAACATGCGTTAATTGTATCCGCTGTGTCGTTTCAATCTTTTGTCTCAGCTGGGATCAGTCAGAGAGAAACGAGCCTGGCAGTAATCCTCGAGGTGTCAGCGTGTGATTGACAGATCTATTGCCTCATGTGACAAGTATGTGGTTAGAGCACATCTGATCTCTGGACGGAGCTGAAACACTGAGCGTCCTCCTCTGACAGGCAGGACAAATGGCATGCTCGTTCTGAACTGCTGTCACGACTTTTAAGTGGAAGAGGTTTAACTCGTCTTTCTCCTGCACACAAACTCACACACATTGTGCCTACACCTGTGCTTTAGTATGCTAGTTATGGCACTCAAGTGCTCATAAACCAAAAATCCCATTATGAATTTACATCCAGCCTGGCTCTGGAGGCTGAATTAATTCAGTTGCAGCCCTATCTGTTTTCCTCATACCACCTGTACCTGCCTTAGGGTTTCAGGCCTAAAGAGCCCTGTCAGGCAAACAGGACCAGCCTAAACCTCACTTACTATCCGCACACATCTGAGCTCCCATCAAACATGACACAGACTGTCCTTATTCACACCCTGCTGGGTTAAAGATAACATGGGAGAGCTGTTATTAACAATCCAATCTAAGTGTGTAGAGATACTGCAGTTTGGTCGGAAGCATGAACTCCGTATCACTTCACCGCTGTCATGATCCATTTTTTGAGGCGTTTGTACTGAAGTTGATATTTACAGCATTTTCTTTCAGTGTTTACATTCCGACCTCTGGCCAAAACACACATTCACATTCAGGAAGTGAGTTTAGTAAACTCGTGGAGGCTACAACAGGCACTGCGGGCTCAGAGGGAGTGCATAGCTCGCATACAGAGGGGAGTATTGTTTTCTGTTCAGGCGCTGAGTGTAATTGCACACACTGTCCTTTGTTAGCTCTCCGCCATTAGGTGGCATGAAAGCTCCACCGACTCACCTGGGTTATTACCTGAGGTGCAGTTTTTATTCCTCTCCCCCTCCCCCTCATCCTGTTTGTAGGCCTACACTAGGGGGGGAAAGAGGAAAATCAGGAGTGGGCGTGGGGTGAAAGTTGTCCTGGCTGCCACAGGGCGTGTCACTAAACAGGTAGAGAGTGGAAGAGAAAGACATTGCAAGGAAAGAAAGGAGCAGGTACCTGAGTGGCTACCAGGGCGTCCCCTGGTAACCTGTCTGGGTGGAGCCTCAGCAGGCAGGGCTGGGAGCGGCCGGCTGTGGTGGTGCATTGTGTGCGTTGGTTTGAATGGTGTGTGCACTGGTATGTACATATACATGTGTGTTTTCTTTTTTTTTCACCTGCTATGAGAGCTCACACCACAGTTGATAGTGGAGCTGAGTGGAGCCTGTGCCGAGGAGGACATGAGGTCTGAGAAGGAGGAGGGGAAGGCCGGTGAGTGACAGATAGAAGCGGAGATAGAGGGGGAGAAAATACGCTGTTTGTGTGTCTTGGAGGAATAGTGTCGGCCATAAGAGAGGCTTGAGTTGGCAGTGTGTGAGCAGGCTCAAGTTCACGTGTGTTCATAACTGCCCGCGTTGATTGTATGAGAGGAATGTGAGAGACAAATGTCTGATACAAATGCAATAGTGGAAAGTATTTATTCAAGAACAGTACTCAAGTACAATTTTACGTATTGTGCTTCATTACACGTCTTCATTACATTCATTATCCACAAATCGACCTGTTATTTTCTTGATTAATCACTGAATTGTTTGATCAATAAAAAGTCAGCTAATAAGAAAACAAAACAGACCCCAGAGCCCATAATGATGACTTCAACTGTCTAAGCCTAAAATTAAAAAAGCAACAACTTAGAGCTTATTACTATGTAACGCAACCACGAGTTCCGCCGCTGTCATGGGAGACTGAGAAAACCAGAGTTTCACATTTCAGAAAGTAGAACATAAAACATAACAATTTCCAGCATCAAAGTAGCTGCCAATTAGGTTTTTGATGGTTAAATGTAGCTCCCTCTCAACCAGTTGCATCATTGAAATGCAGCTTACAGTATGTTAATCAGGTTGAGTTTTGTCGTGGACCTCTTTGCAAAATGTCAGGCGTTGCCTCCACATGGCTCTCACATGGCCATGGTGGAGCCAACTCCACCTCGCAAATACTGTTGCTAACAGCACGAACAGAGCGAACAACAGCAACAGTGGTGACAGAGCTAACAGTGTTTACCTGAGGGGGAACCGAAGGGTGGGTGCTGAGCTTCTGTGTCTCAGCCGCTGCCGTACGAGCGCCGTGCAAAGCGGCAGCAATTAGCGAACCAGTGGGGCACATACACTGGGACTCACAGTCGTGGATGTCAGTGCATGTGTGAGTCACTCACATGCACTGACATGCATGAGCGGCCGGACCGGCTACGTAAGCAAAGCACAGCGAAGCTCAGATTACAAAACACAGAGGTCGTGTGAAGACTGTCCATTCTACACAAGCAGTATTTTTACTTCAAGGATATATTTATGAAAATACTAATCGTGTATTTTGGTTTAAAAAAGTGACGTGCAATGTTTTATTTTACCGCAATGCAATTATTGCTTCCACTTATATGTTTACAATATCCGTTGAATATTATTTTACATGATTTGTTTTTGTACATCCATTCTTTGGCACAGCCCTTTAAGTGCTGATTTATTTCAATCTATTCCAAAATCAAGACTTATTTATTGTTTTACTAAAGATAAGAACTAAATGCTGACATTGATTTACATGTTCATATGGATAACATAGTAATCTATTAATCGTCTATGATCATTGTACATGAGTGCAGTGGTATTTGGTGAGATACTGTGCAGTATTACAGACTTTAGTAGTGCAGCAGACACACTAAAGCTCGTATATTATGGGAGAAAATAACCCTGAGGAACAACAATATCTACATTGGCTCTTGTGTTCTGAATACTGTTGGAACCTAACATATAATAAAGCATGTGAAGATGTGCGTGTGTTATGGGGGTCTTTGAATGAATTGAAATGAGTTTGATTCAACTGTGTTTTGCGTGACTCCTGCTGTGCACCCTGAGGTCACCACTCAGAACTGCAGAAGATTATGACTTTGACCGACTGCACTAAAGAAGAGACCGATGGTACCGTCACCAACACGCTTCACACTCACAGCTTTGGTGTAATGTCCTTCATCTCCATAGAAAGCATCATCTTGTTTTGTTTTTTAGAATCATTTCACTTCAGTCTCTGTGTGAGCTGTAGCTACCCTGAGCCTACCACGGACCATTGTTACTTTCATCATCTGCACCAGTGTTATACTGGATATTAATCAGAACGGCTATTTGTTGACATATTTTTACATCTTTCAAACTCCTCACTAATAATTTCATACGCGAGCTTCAATAGCAGCTCGAGCACCTCATGCAGCTTGTGAAATTATTCTGCCATGCCTCGAGGCATGAGGGAGGTCATGTATCAAATCATGTCGATTTCCAGTTCTCCAGAGACCGGATCCTGCTGTTTCTGGCAGATGTTGAGTCCCCACTACAGATTTAAGTGGGACAATATGGGCTGTGGCATTTTAGTCCTTAGCGGCTTATACAAGTTGGTCGACCTCAAGGACACCGCCCCTTTGCTGATTACTCTGTTCACCCGCTGTTTTGTAGATACTAAGACCCAAATCCAGTTTCTGCCCTCGTGGACTTACAGACTTTGACACACGCTCCCACTAAGTCCAAGAGGGCTCAGGACTGTCCCATAGTGAAATCGGCAAGAGTTTGAGTGCTCTTCAAACTTCACATGGTGATGACTTCCAAATGTGTTGATTTGGTCCAGTAGAACTATTGTTCTTATTAACAGGGAATTAACAACGCTCCAACTCATTTAAGGAACAGTTGGAAGTTGTGAGAAAGATGCTTAGGGGTATCTGCTTTCTTGCCAAGAGTTAGATGAGAAGATTGATACTGCTCTCATGTCTGTACAGTCAATAGAAAGCTACAGCTATTTAGTTTAGACTTGATATGGGGAAACAGCCAGCTTGGCTCTGCCAAAATATAAAAAAAACAAAACATCTGCCAACCAACATGTTATAACTCATTTGTTGAATCAAAGTGTTAAGCAGAGACATCAGGGATCACCAAGAAATAGTCTGTACATACTCCATAACCCCATGTATAAAAAGAACTGGATACAGTGTTGGAGGCGGAGCTCGGTTCATTCTTTGAAAGGTACTCTGTGGAAACCTGAATGGCTTAATTGAGTAGAAAATGACCAGGATATTCTCCACGGCCTCTGCATCCATTGGCCGATAGAGCAAGCGCACTAGCATCTCCTTTAACCCTGCCGCCCAGCTGATCGGTCTTGGCTCACACACATTACCTACAGTTCATTATGTCTACGGAGCTATTAAGTGATTTCATTTAAGGACCTTATGATTTAAATGGAGTGTTTAACCATTGCGTTTGGAAGTTGAGTCTTTTACGTCTGTAAGTCTATGGGAAGAAGTATTTTGGCCGCTATGAAAATTGGCTTCAAAGTCTGGTGCTCTTCATGGTGTTTGCATAACCACCCTAAAACCACAATCTCATGTTTCTACACTTTGCTTTTGTAATTTTGTTTTAGACGAGCTTTAGAGGTGCTGGTAAGCGGATTTCATTTCCTTTAGACAGAGCTGCTTCCCCCTTTTCCCAGTCTTTGTGCTAAGCTAAGCTTACATGGCTCCAGCTACATGTTTACCAAACAAATATGAGAGTCGTATCGATCTTCTCATCCAACTCTCGGATAGTAAGCGAATAAGCGTGTTATGTCAAACAATTTGCTCTGTCCAGGTAATGTGATTTCACAAAGTACCTCCAACATGAATTCATTAGGAATCCTCACACCTTCCTCCACTCAGGCACTAAAACACACAGTTACAGTAAGTCGGTTAAAGTGCTTGAGGGTTCATTGCTTACTGTGTAGGGTAGGGGGGGGGGGACACTTTAGTCTAAACAGACATGATCAGACATGTCACCTGCAGTATGAGAAGTGGAGGAAATGAGAGGGTGGGGCTTAAGAGGGACAAGGGGCATTATGATTGACTGAATTGAACACTAGGATATCCATTGCTCATAAATACTATAATTACTGTGCAAAATCACCTCATTATCATGGCTTTGCTGAAATCAAAGGACTCTCTGTTTCCTGTTCAGAGACACCATGTCAGTCAGGTGAATCACTGACTAAACCCAACCCATGCACAGCGAATGAACGAATGTTTCCGGTGTCAAGTGAGAGTGAGGGTATGTTTTTCAAAATGCAGCTCTTGACAGCAGTATCAGAAATCGAAATAGCCTGGTCCAAGTTCCCGGGGCTCTTCCTGTGGCTCATCCTTGGCAGCGTGCCTAATCTGCACATGATAAACGTGTGAATCAATTACAGCTATCTGCACTTGGCATCCTTGCACTGACCTCGGTTGTAGTGTAAACCCACAGGCAATTAATTAATGGAGGCTGTTCCCAATAGATACTGTATACTTGCACAGATATACTGTACACGAGTACACTTGCAATCACGCACAGATATAGTACACAGACCAACATACGTACAAACAATATGCAGGACACATATGCTACAATCATATGAGCATTTGATCTGCTTTCAAGTGCTGTATGTGAAATATATTTTAGCGGCGAAACAATAAAATGATCAACATATACTGTATATTAGAATTTTATAGATACTGAACCAGCAAGTGATATTTTGTCTGCATATACCGCCATGAATTACCATTAAGTGGTGAATACTCTGGTCAGGTAGGTTTGAGAGCCAGCAACATGCATTATTTATCGCCATATGTATTATAGAGAGGCAGTGCAATACCCAGAGTAGGAAATTGACCTGACCCTTACATGCAGGTTCTTTTCAGGATGCAGAACATGGAGTGCTTGGAGTCTCAGTGTTTCAAGGCATCAGGAATTATGTGTTTGCTCCGGGTTCTGTTTAGTCTCCTCAGTGATGTTGCTGGGTAAGCGTCCGGCATCTCTGAGGCATTCAAATCGGAAAGAACGCAGTAGATTCATCATTGATGGGCACACTCTGTTTCTTCCCCGATAATCAGAGGCGCCAGATTATTTTCAAGAGTGTGTGTGCGTGTGTGCGTGTGTGCGTGTGTGTGTGTGTGTGTGTGTGCGTGTGCGTGTGCGTGTGTGAGATTGTGTGCGAGACACTGTACATTTGATAGCACAAAACAACTTTACGGTTAATTTCTTCTCTGCAACGCTCGAACAGCAAACTGCTGATCTGCGAGACTAAAAGCCCCCTGCTGCAAAAATATTTGTGCCATTTAGTTTTTTCACCAGATGTTCAGAGGACAGCACTGTCTTAGTTACATTACATTTTCAGACTCACTCAAATGACCACCCCTGGAAAATTGAAAACCTATTAACATCACTGTCTCCTACATGAGATGGAGGCTTGTCACTGCTTTCACCGCTGTTTGTACCTTAAGCATGTGAAATATACCCAACAACCCAAGCAGGTCCAAAACCTCTGTTCCACTAGTGACTAGTGCATAAGTTCCTCCTTTGACTGGAGCAGAAATGAACAATGAAGATGCTAAACTTAAGCCTGCCGATGATTTAAAAGAAGCCCCTAATCGCTGCAGCCTACATCTGCTACCCACCCACCCAGCCTCATTTGAGACTCAGCAGGTAGCTGCTGACAGAATTAATGGGTTTATTTGTGAAGCCTCAGTTGCAGTCTTTTCTCTGGCTGTCCCTCCTTTCTGTCTTTCCGTCAGATTTGGGTTTCATGCTCATTTTATGCTTTTGGGACTTTTGGGATATTTTGGCTGTCCTTTTGTCTCGAGTTGTAAACAGATGTTGGGCTCTGGCATATGGCTTAAACATGTGCTGTGGACAAAGACAATCAGGCCTTCACTTTGTCAAGCAAAGGTCTCATCCTGATTTGTAGTTTGAGGAGAGCAAAGGGATTTCACACTCAGGTGTGAAGTCCCCCCCCCCAAATAACCATGGTAACCGCGGCAATCTCATTGGCCGAGAGCCAGGAGACCCCAGGACCCCTGTGGTTCAGCCGATGTTCTATAAAACTGTTTTTAGTTCACACCTCATGGCTTTCCCCCTTCGACCTCGGTTGAGTTAGGAGGCACACAACCGCTCTCTTCGCCCGGACCTTCGTCCTGGACGCATGAAGACACATCGGCCTCTCCTCCCCCCCCTCCAGCACGACGAGGCCACGAGGAAGCAACGGCCCTTCAACCCTACTCAAACCCTGACAAGCCGTTTCGCTGGATGAAACAGCCCGCGATAACGAATCTGCTTCAGCGATCAGTTCAGCGCTTTTTGTTTCTTTTTCTTTTGGTACACACATTCCGGCGAAGGAAAGACGACAACGCCTCCCTCCTTCACCGACGATTCCCGGTAAGACGCACGCCGTCAGCCGAAATTAGATCACCCTCCCTGCCGCGAGGACAGATCACGTCTGCGTTTGCTCCAGCCGAGCCACGCCACGACAGACCGAAACAGCGCCAGCTCAACGCCGCGCTGAGAAGCACCCCCCCCCCTTCCTCTCGAAGAAAAAGGACAACTTTGCTCACGAACCCTTCAACGTTGCAACGAAGCATCTACAAGTAAGATTCTTGGCATTTGGGCATAGCTTAGCTTAAATTAACTTAAGTTTAATTCAGGCCATTCATTTATATGTTGATATTCCCGTGTTTTTGTGTGTTTAAGACTGTCGCGTGATATTGAGGTATTACGCAATCATTACGGAGCAGAGAAGCTCCGCTGTATTCGTGTATCAACTATGACTGTTTGCTTGGGATTTATTTTGATTACTTTCATTCATTGTCTTCCACTCCGTGTGGAAGTTCTTTTTTCATTAACTCGACTCGGTGAGCGAGCTGAGGTGCGTGGTTTATCACGGCATAAGTTACCGGCAGTTCTCAAGACGACAGCGGTATATTTATGCGTGATAGAGCCAGCCAACTCAGGCTCACTACAACGCGCACCGCGCGCAGAAGTCTGATTCATGAGCCCCCACCTTTTTTCTCTTTCCTCCTTTCACGAAACACGCACATACACATAGCTCCTAGTTCTACTCCTGGGGGAACCTCGTTCAAACGAGCGCCTCACATCACGTGCTGCCCAGGCAAACGTGAATTACGCACAGCAGCCCCATTCTGCCATTTTGTCCGGGTCCCTCGACTCCGCCATCTTTGTAGTTTCTAGCTGTAGTTCTTAAGGCCCCTCCCCTTTGGCCAGCGTCACTCGACGCCGCCATCTTTGTAGTCTTTAGCGTAGCTGTAAGACTCCTTCCTGTTCACCCACAGACCCACACACATACACATACACATACACACACAGACATACACCCTCATCCATTTTATTCATTCTTTAGTTTAGGCATATAAAATTGTATGATAATGTTTGTTGGTTGCAATATTAATTGATTTGATCATTTATTATTTTGATTCAATAAACTCTGTTATACTTTCAGGAGCAGTCGTCTGTGATTACTTGTGCATATGTATTTGATAAGACTGTATGTAGTAGCCGGTGCTCGAACTTAAAAACCTTCACTGTCACTGAATGTGTAGTCATACGCAGACTATTGACATTATGAGTGACTACTAATTATGAGACTTAGTTTTATCGTTTGGTTATTGGTCCCTGTTCGCAGGGTGGTGCCCCGTTTTTATTAATAATCATTAATAATTGTTACATACATCAATAATTCTATTGATGTCAAGAATTCAGTTTCTTAAATGCTGATAACCCAAACACGCTCCTTTAGATCCCAACATAATGGTGCCCCGTGTGAGGCTACGTTATTCCAGTTTTGTTACAGTATATATGCACATTAATCCATAATTATTTTTGAATAATTAATTTTCCAAAAAATATTTTTTTTCGAAAAATTATTTTTTTTCTTCTTTTGAATGATCCAAATTCCTGAAACTTATTTCCCAAAATAGGTAGGCTTTGATCTTCAAAATCTTGTCTTATTGTAATTAAATTTTTGATTTTAAATCCAGATTTTTAATCTTAATCTTTAATTCCCTTCTCGAAATTTTATTTCGTTTCCAGGTTTAATTATTCGTTTCATTTCTTAAACTAACAGCCAGCTGTGTAGTAGATTTGATCGTTTATTTGTAATACCTTGCTTGTTTTCTTAAATCCCTCCAAAGAAGTTACACACAGCTGTCACAGGCCCAAAGTGCTAAACCACATTAGCATTTTCGCACCTCTGGCTGCAAAGCAGTAGTGATACCTCAGAGCAGCAACAGTAGAAACGTAAGTCACAGAGCTAGACATTTCACTGTGCGCCTGCATGAACCGTAACACTAACAGTAATTAACATCTAACAGTAGAAATCCTAAGTTACAGAACTAGACATTTCACTGCATGAACCGTAAACACTAACAGTTTCCGTTCTAACACTAGGGAATTAACAACCACTGGGAGTCGTGCTCATTAGAGAGAATGAGCAACGAGAAATCCCCCATTCCTGGAGCTGTAGCTCCAGAAGACACCGCATTACGAGATGCGGTGGCTGATGTCCTCGGACTCACAGCAAAGGAAAGAGAGTACTTTGCAAAATACACTGCTGTCCTATGCGACGAGCAATTAGAGCAGCTGGTGGCTTATGTAAATAACCCAGCAGGTAACAGAGAGCGCCTGATTCAGGACGTAATCGGCGAAATACTGCTCATCTACCATCAGAAAATGCAGCTGCAAGCTGCCCGAACCCGGGCACAGAGCGACGAGCAGCAACGCGAGATCTGGACACTCCGAACAGAGGTTCAGGAGTTGTCACGTGACTGTAGAGCCCTACAGTCAGAAAATAGTAGCCTGCGCAGTGACCTCAGAGAGGTCAACCTAAAACTCTCTAAAGCATCAGAGAGTGATGACAAACTGAAAGCGCTTCAAGGTGTTCCAGCAACCCCGGTAGGTACTGCTACCCCCTACCGAGCCTTTCAGCCCAGTCATTTCTTGGTCTCGGCTCCCTCATTCCCCGAGACCCGAACCACCTTGCATTTCTTGAAAGCGACATCCCCAACCAGGAGGAGAGAGGACCAACACCAGGTCCTAGTCGGCCCAGGTGGCTTCAAAACCACCTCAGGCGAACGCAATCCTCCACGCAGTTCACGCGCGCGACAAGAACTGACCCCATCCCCCTCAGGGAGGGAGGATGATCGTCGTTACCACCATCGCGAGTATGGAGACTCAGACGACTCAGGCCCCATCAACCTTGGAGGCCTGCGCACTCGACAGATTGAGTCTCTGGCAAAAGACGTAGAGTGCTTTAATCCCGATAATCACGACTCGAGCATCGATGACTACCTAAGGGAGATCGATCGCTGCCTCCTCGACCTATCGCGCCCCTCATCGCGCGAAAAGCTAAAGCTAGTGTGGAAAACCACAGCGCGAAGCGTCCACGCTTTCATGGAAACGCTCCAGCCGAGCATCCGCGACTGCTATTCATCCCTTTGTCACGCCCTTAGGGAGGAGTACTCCTTGTACAACGACCCAGCTTCTGCCACCCTCGGCGCCTTTGCCATTTCCCAGGAAAGGCTACAGTCTCCGAGAGACTACTTCAGCCGCTGGAGATCTGCGTACTTCCAAGGACGTAACGCCCCAGGTCTAGAAGAAGACCATGCCTTCAAGTCGCTATTCTTGCACAATCTCCACGACAACGTGAGATACGCTGTTACTATGCACTGCAGAACGAGTAACCTCACCATGCCAGAGATTAGGAAATACGCGCAACTTGCATGGGAGACACGCGGACGGCCGACAAATCGGCACGAAGACACCGCCATAGTCTTAGGCATCCAACAGTCGAGCGACTCCGACCTAGCGTTGGAAGACGACGAGAGGACTTGGCCTAGCGAGCCCTGTTCACCCCCGAGGAACAGACGACCCTGGCGGTCGAAAGACCAACGGAACCAGGCGGGTGAAAGACGCCCTCAAGGGCAACACATCAGGTAACGCTGACTCGCAGCCCACCTGACTAAGCCAAGTGACCTTTCCCCCTGCTGCCAAGTCGACATGGTAGGGGGGGGGGAAGAGAACTCAGCACACTTCCGGAAACGACCACTCCCATTTCGCACCTTGTTCTTCAACCTTCTTGGGCGACCTTGTTCGCAAAGGCAATGCCCGTTATGTATAAATCTATACATATTCTTCAGTCCTACTGGGGGGTCATAACACTCTTGCTCTACCCGACTCCGGGTCAGAAACGAGCCTCATGTGTTCCCCCACCTTTTCGCATACACCTCTAGGAAGCCACAACCTTAGAGGCCCTTTCGAGCACCCTAGCTCGTAAGATCTTTCGTCAACTAAGCCTTCTTCTCCTGCTCTCTCAGCATGATCCACCTCCAGCTCGTTCAACGAAGCCACCGCCTTCTTTCAGCCGAGTCATCACCCGGGCCTGTCAAGTCGCCAGTGCCGTAGGTAACTGAACTTGACCTGTGCGCCGGACCTGGCTCCATCTCTAATTAGGAGGGTGGGGGGGAGGGAGATATCACCAGCCCGCCATGACACACTCCAGAGTGAAACTGTTCGCGACGTTTCCCTGAGTGCTGACGGTAACGTGGGGATATCCGCCCTCGCCACTTGAACAGCGCGAGGGGGGTGGACCTCTGAGAACAGAAATTTAGAGAGATGCACTTCACAGGAAGTACACTCTAATCTCGCCAGTGCCGAAACCAACCGGCAGAATGGCAGCTTACTATTGACTACTAACGTTTAACTGCATGCTCCAACTCACCCTGTAGACATGCACTAACCGCTAACACATCCAACTTCAACCAGAACAGTTGCATGACCTGACAAACCATTGCGACTGTAAACTGATGCTCCACTCTCATAGAGAACCCTTTGCATGCTTTATAGACTCTACCAGAAGTAACCAAAGAAGACATAACCTCTGCCGTAGCAGTCAGATTTAACCCAGGACCTCATCCGAGAAGGCTCAGCTGTCAACAGCTGAAGCAGCGAGAGACCAGCCTAGCTAGTCACACTAGCTGTGCTAATGAAATCTGTAAATCTGCTACCACTACTGTTATGCAACCCTCACAGGTACCTCTGGCCTATAGTCTTGGCAACGCAACTCCAATATCGATAGATTCTAAAACTTAGACACAGGACTCGCTCTAAATCTACCGATTAGAGAGAGGTAGACGCACATATCATGTACTAATAGATCCAGAAGCGACAGACTAACTGGATTCCCTCCTATTCATAACACCACGTAGCCAACCTACGACTGCTCCGCCGACGGACTCCAGTCCTGTCTAGGAGTTGAACCAGTAACCACTGTTTGCCCCTCACCTGCTTCTTGTCTTTCTATTCTTACCTTCTCTCTCTTTTGTGTTTTGTTTTTGTTTTATTTGGGTTGTTACTTTCTTTGACACTATGCCGCAATGCTAGATTATCACAACATCATAATAGCGATTGAATTATTTGGGAATAATGTTTTGCTCACCTATGATTTGAATTGTGTATGATAGTAGATGTAGGTAGAAGTAGTTAAAGTCATCTGCCCAGATGCCACCTTAGTCATCTGCCCAGATGCCAATGAACTCTGAACTTGAACACCATGAACTTGACCACTATGAACCTTGAACTCTATGAACAATGAACACTGCCTGTTTTAACCACTGCTTTTGGTCTCAGGAACACTTGGACTGTCTCACCTCTTCAGGTTTCCCCACCACATGGATGCACATGCCAGCCCTTGGTTTGCTCTAACGACCGAAGCCAACACCTCGCTCTTCAGAACAAAGGGGGGATGTTGGGCTCTGGCATATGGCTTAAACATGTGCTGTGGACAAAGACAATCAGGCCTTCACTTTGTCAAGCAAAGGTCTCATCCTGATTTGTAGTTTGAGGAGAGCAAAGGGATTTCACACTCAGGTGTGAAGTCCCCCCCCCCAAATAACCATGGTAACCGCGGCAATCTCATTGGCCGAGAGCCAGGAGACCCCAGGACCCCTGTGGTTCAGCCGATGTTCTATAAAACTGTTTTTAGTTCACACCTCATGGCTTTCCCCCTTCGACCTCGGTTGAGTTAGGAGGCACACAACCGCTCTCTTCGCCCGGACCTTCGTCCTGGACGCATGAAGACACATCGGCCTCTCCTCCCCCCCCTCCAGCACGACGAGGCCACGAGGAAGCAACGGCCCTTCAACCCTACTCAAACCCTGACAAGCCGTTTCGCTGGATGAAACAGCCCGCGATAACGAATCTGCTTCAGCGATCAGTTCAGCGCTTTTTGTTTCTTTTTCTTTTGGTGCACACATTCCGGCGAAGGAAAGACGACAACGCCTCCCTCCTTCACCGACGATTCCCGGTAAGACGCACGCCGTCAGCCGAAATTAGATCACCCTCCCTGCCGCGAGGACAGATCACGTCTGCGTTTGCTCCAGCCGAGCCACGCCACGACAGACCGAAACAGCGCCAGCTCAACGCCGCGCTGAGAAGCACCCCCCCCTTCCTCTCGAAGAAAAAGGACAACTTTGCTCACGAACCCTTCAACGTTGCAACGAAGCATCTACAAGTAAGATTCTTGGCATTTGGGCATAGCTTAGCTTAAATTAACTTAAGTTTAATTCAGGCCATTCATTTATATGTTGATATTCCCGTGTTTTTGTGTGTTTAAGACTGTCGCGTGATATTGAGGTATTACGCAATCATTACGGAGCAGAGAAGCTCCGCTGTATTCGTGTATCAACTATGACTGTTTGCTTGGGATTTATTTTGATTACTTTCATTCATTGTCTTCCACTCCGTGTGGAAGTTCTTTTTTCATTAACTCGACTCGGTGAGCGAGCTGAGGTGCGTGGTTTATCACGGCATAAGTTACCGGCAGTTCTCAAGACGACAGCGGTATATTTATGCGTGATAGAGCCAGCCAACTCAGGCTCACTACAACGCGCACCGCGCGCAGAAGTCTGATTCATGAGCCCCCACCTTTTTTCTCTTTCCTCCTTTCACGAAACACGCACATACACATAGCTCCTAGTTCTACTCCTGGGGGAACCTCGTTCAAACGAGCGCCTCACATCACGTGCTGCCCAGGCAAACGTGAATTACGCACAGCAGCCCCATTCTGCCATTTTGTCCGGGTCCCTCGACTCCGCCATCTTTGTAGTTTCTAGCTGTAGTTCTTAAGGCCCCTCCCCTTTGGCCAGCGTCACTCGACGCCGCCATCTTTGTAGTCTTTAGCGTAGCTGTAAGACTCCTTCCTGTTCACCCACAGACCCACACACATACACATACACATACACACACAGACATACACCCTCATCCATTTTATTCATTCTTTAGTTTAGGCATATAAAATTGTATGATAATGTTTGTTGGTTGCAATATTAATTGATTTGATCATTTATTATTTTGATTCAATAAACTCTGTTATACTTTCAGGAGCAGTCGTCTGTGATTACTTGTGCATATGTATTTGATAAGACTGTATGTAGTAGCCGGTGCTCGAACTTAAAAACCTTCACTGTCACTGAATGTGTAGTCATACGCAGACTATTGACATTATGAGTGACTACTAATTATGAGACTTAGTTTTATCGTTTGGTTATTGGTCCCTGTTCGCAGGGTGGTGCCCCGTTTTTATTAATAATCATTAATAATTGTTACATACATCAATAATTCTATTGATGTCAAGAATTCAGTTTCTTAAATGCTGATAACCCAAACACGCTCCTTTAGATCCCAACACAGAGTACTCAGGGATCCTAGGATGTTTCTTTTAAGTTTTATCAGTTTCACAAAATTTGGACTAGTTGTACAAGAGTTTTGTTTTTTGTCAGCTTGGCTTCCTGATTTTGTAGCCAGAGTTTACGGCCCTGCTGGGAGCTCTGTCCGGCTGTACGGGAGCCCTGTTTTGAGCTAAATGCTTGAACGGTAAATTGCTCACAATGATGGCGCTAACATGCTGATGTTTAGCAGGTTTAATGTTTACCGTGTTCGTTGTCTAAGTTAAGCGTTGGAGTATGCTAACATTTTCTAATTAGCAGTGTTTGTAGGTATGCAGATAAACTGAAATTTTTAACTGCTAGAGGTGCAAGATTAAAGGTCAGGGAATCTACAAAGTTGTTCGATTTCAACCAATCTATTAGCTGTTGAGATATTTCAACTAAAATCGACATTGTCATCCATCGGGCCGCGCCGCTAGCAGGGCTAAAAACAAAAGGTAAGGTTGGAGACATCAAGGCGTACCTTTAAATAGACGATTTGCGGTGACAAGTGCTATCCGTACTATATTATTACCGGTACATATTATCTTCTGTGCAGCTTAATTCTCTTGAGACAGACTGAGTATCATATGCGGAAACACTCTAAAGCAACACAGATTATGAATAAGATGAGGCTTATTGCACGCTCGTCGTCGATACACAACTTGCAGAGTTTATTTCAGTCCATCCACGCTCCATCTTTCCTGCCTGTCAAGGCTATAGTGTTACTTGCACCATGAGTTTAATCAAGAGCTGAAGCAGACTGATGTCTTCTCCCAGAGAAAACTCAACTGATCTTTATGCTGTCATCAGCGGAGGACAGAGCTCAGCAGACATATGCTTCTCTCATAATACAGCGCAGAGACGGCTTTCAAAAATACACATGCACGTCCACACAAACGCAATTAAAATCACCCACCAGCAACAGGGGAACACACTTCACCAATATAATGATGAATATATGCTCATAACTGTATCGATAATATAACCTATTACATATATAATGCCAAAGACTCTTGGTTTGCCTTCAGGTGTTCTCCAAACTGTGTACATGTGACTTTTGAGTGAAACGGGTTTGCTTTTCATCTCTGCCTCGTCCACTTCATTTCATAAGTGCATGTCTGTAGGCAGTGCAATGAATTAGAAAATGTTTAATGTTGACCATGATACGTTTCATCACTTAATTAGTTGATACACATTTAACCCATTTGGTACAGTGTGATGGACCTGCACATGTAATTTGTAACCTAATTTGCAATATACTGTGTAGATCAACCATGCAGACGATAGTCTTGGCCTCTGTTGCTTGTCGTCATTTGACCAGAATTTTGATTAATTAACAATTAGTGAATTTTATTTTTAAAGCTTATACAGTGTACGCTTTAGCTAGCTTTCCTTTGCAGCTGTTGGTATATTTTTGTTTGAGTTTTTCTGTCCAGCCATCATCTTCAATTCTAGTTTTTAACTGTGTGCAGGACTCAAAATACAAAGCTCACATTAATGTAAACTCCCAGTAGATTTGGATGAAAAGACTCTCGTTGTGACGTCACATTATTGTAGAGTTAGAATGTGACTTATTGTGTCGTTGAGGTAAACATAAGCAGGAGCTAGTTAGTTCAAGTGGCCACTGTATGATTTAGCTCACAGGTCGTCACGGCGCTGGCGCGCTTCCCTTCAAGGAGGCTGACAGTTTGAGTCAACACGATTACCTGCATTGCAGGCATTCACTTGATGTTCACATAATGTTTCCAAATTCCGCTGTCCTGGGAAACAAGTTTTTAGTTTTCTAATTGGTTCGTTCTCGGTGGCTTAAAGGGAGACTTTGATGAATCATTTTAAAGACTTTCCTTGTTGTTTGAAACAGCTCATGGTCATATCAGCGAGTTACAGAAAAGCTTTTGTTGTCTTGCTGCTTAACATCCCCAGTGAAAATTTGTCATGTTGCTTCTAATTTTGTTTCGAGAAAACTTTGATATTGGTGTTCCTGTGTTTGGTGATTTAATTATTTGCTGCATTGTAATTTGTGAGAGAAATGCAACATTAAATGGCGTTGCTTTGACGTCTTGCTGTATGAGCTCCAAACCCTGCAATGCTACAGCCAAAAATATCGTAGCATTTCCTGTAGAAAGCCATTCCTGTTTTCATCCTTAAGCTCCAATTCCCCTGAACACTCCACTCACACACACACCAGCTCTCTCCCCCTTACAGATAGCATATTACAGCTGTACACCAATACCAGGAGCCAGCAGGCAAGAGGGAAACAGTGAAAAGTGTGAAGGAGAAAACGTCAGTTGAGGAAATTAAAAACAAATCCCAAACCTGTACTATATTTAAAGAGCAGTTTTCACAGTCATATCTTGAGCAGTGATCTGTGAATATCATTGCTCCAGGGAAGCTGAAGCTGTTAAACCAGATCAAGCAGCCTTCCTTTCCTACCTCGGCATGTCTGTCACACAGCAGCAGTGTATGTCAATGGGTGTGTTTGTTTACAAGGGCTGTACTGCGGCAAAACAAATGTAAGGGTTAAAGCACCTGTTTAAAAAAAAAGGTGTTTATTACCAGAATCAGAATCAGAAACCGTTTATTGCCATTGTATGTTGAACATACAAGGAATTTGACATGACGGGAGGTGCGTAACATTTAATAACAATCAACGACAAAAACAACAAAAAACAATGCGCACCAACACATCGAGGCAGCCTTCTTCTGCGGCGCCATCTTGGAAGAAACAAGTTGGCTGTTTATTATTGTTATTACACAGCCAAGACATTTCAGCAGGTATTTCAAGGTAATAGAAACAGGTTGAAGATTTGTTTCTTGCTCTTGAAACTCCTCCAAGACAGTTTTAATATGATTTGGCTGTTCACAGACTTCTATTAAACATATTGTTATTGCAGCGCTCTATGTCTACATACAGTCGTACAGTTTCAAAAATAGTGTATGACCTTGTTATCACACTATCAGTTGCTGTACCTGAGCGAGGGAAAGACAGCATCGCTTCTGGCTTTGTGTTGCGCTGAGCGGAATCACTGTACTCACTAAAATGACACGGATTTTAATTATCAGGGAGGCCGAGGTGTAAAAGTGACAGCCACGCACATCGTAACTCCTCAGGGCAGAACAGTTGGCTGCTGTCACTTTGGAGATATTTGACACCGCCCTCAATCTTATATTACCCAGATAGTATCTTCATGGTTTTGCTTTGGACTCCGGTCCATTGAATCAGTGTTTGTTATTATGTTGTGATTGTAGTAAATACATGTATTTTCTCACTTACTCTGTGGAGGCATCAAGCCGTGCAGACAGGTTTAGTTTTGCTTGTCCAGGTTTTAAGTTATGTGGTTCTGAGAATTCTGCTGTTTGTCACAACGTTATTCTGAATCATCCACAAACCGCCATGTCAACAGTTTCCACTGCATCTACTCTTTGTCGTCTGTTTCAATGGAATGGCATTGCTAGGCAACGGCTTGGGTCCATGTTTACTTCCTGTCAGCTGATGTCATTCGCTTGACTGCAACAGCGAACCCATGATAGTAATTATAGTTTCTTTGGCCATACAGACTGTTGACAGTGAGGTCTGTAGACTATCCAGAGTAATAGGGACATTGTTTATGGATAGAGCTTTACTGTTGACGCTTTTTGAATGAAACTTTTCAGAGCTTGGACAATTTGTCAAATATTAAATTAGTCTATCAACACAAAAATAACTTGCAAGTAATTACGATTAGTTGTTTTAGTCATTTTTAGGCAAATATACATGTACACATAAAAGAGGTAGTGTATTTTACTGCTTTTACTGCTTTTCTCTGTCATTGTAGACTGGATATTTTGGGGTTTTGGACTGATCCACACACTTGGACACTTGGACACTTGGACAAAGCCACTATTACCTATTTTCACTATTTTCCGACATGTTATAGACTGTTCAAATATTTGATGAACTGTGATCTTAATTGGCACATTATTAATAAATAAAAATCCTAAGCTGCAGCCCTACAATGATTCAGTGCTTTGGGAAGCACAAATAGAATTCCATTCACCCTGATCTCACTGGGGCGAAAGACATCTCAGACACAGAAACTTGCATAGAGAACAGTACGACAGTACATTATATCAACAAATATTCTTTTGTTATTTGGTGAAAAGAAGCTCACAATACTCGACTGAATCAAGGAAGCAATGTCTCTGGTTCAGATCAGGCAAACGATGAATGAAGCTCGCCAACTGCACGTCAGTTCACTTTCTGTAAAGTTGCCTGTTTGGAAAGTGTTTGATTTATGATGAGAGCCAAGCAATTCAGATGCAGTGAGAATAGTTCGTCTGAAACTGCTTTTGACATTTTAACGACAGAGTTTTTGCAACAAGAACAAAAACTTTCAATTTAACATCCAAACTCAATATTCCAACACAGCTCACATTAAGCATCTTTGATCATTCATGTATATAAATAGCTTAACTTTAATCCTGCATACGCTTCAGAGGAGGCTAGTTCTGGTCTTTGACCACCAATCCACACATTTCCAGGTCCCTCTTTCCCTTTGCCAAGCAGAGAGCGATGCCTCTGCTTTCTTTCAGGCCTAATCATGAGCCAACAGCCACTACACACCCGTCCACAGCTCTTTCTGTGTGTGTGTGTGTGTGGGTGTGTGTGTGTGTGTGTGTCTATGCTGGCTTGTGAAGGCTCTGCTATGCGTAGGGGAAGGGACTGGGAGTGATGGCCTAGACCTCACTGGCTGTGATGGACACTTTAATCAGGCTTGGATGAGAAATTAATAGAATGGGCCACAGCTGAATACGAAGAAGAGTGGGCTTCTCGCCTTCTGTAGAAGGACTCTTAATAGCTTGACCAGGCTCACTGCACAACCGCTCCAGGGTCCGAGCCGAGAGAGCCCAGATGGAAACAGAGTGTAGACTGCAGTGTCCCGTTTATATGACTCCTGTCAATTAAAATAGCCTTTTAGATTGCATGAAACAGTGCATGTGGAGGCACGTTATCTATTGGTAGATGTGCCATATCGGTGTAGCTTTAACGCAAGTCAGTGTGCAATGACGCAGCTTTTCTGTGAGTCCCTTCACACATTTCTTAAAGGTAATATGGCGACAACTTCAGGGAGGATTAAAAGATCTCTGGAAGTTTTCTTTGCCCTGATTTCACAATTCGACGAGCAAGAAATCCATGAGAAGAGATTGTGTGTTTTTCTATACCTACGTATGTGTGTATGTTTGTGGGTCGGTGTATATTAGTGAATGAGGGGATGAGGCTGGAAATTAATGCAAAATTGGATTTGGGAGAATTATGCAGTTATGCTATAACTGATTTATCTGCAAATTAGACACATTTCTCACCAAATCTATCTCAAAGACTCATCAAGACACAATTATAACACAGTTTTAAATTTACCTAAAGTAGATAATGTCACACAAGCCAATGTTGTATATGTGATTATACTTAATATACTTAAGCAAGTGAAAAAAGGAGGAAAAGACTCATCAATTCTCTGCTCAACACAAATGCTCTTCCCATCACAGCAAGAGCAGCTGATCATTTAAACATCCTGTTTAGAGTTGCAGATTAAGCCAAACACAATAAAGCACCTAGAAAATGCACACTTCTGTCCAGTGGCATAAAAAGCAGCAGCTGGGCTTCCCGCGACAAATATAGGAAAGCCTGTAGGTAAGCAGATGAATACGCGGATTTAGTCTGCTTTAAACGATTGCTCTCTCAGGGAAGCAAACTCTTTTTGTGACATGCAGCACAGAGCTGCCCGGTGTGATTCCATAGTCCTGAGTCGACAGAGACCGATGCACTGTCCCTTCCTCTCTTATCGGAGTGCTGCAGCCCCACGAGGTCTGGCTGCAGGCCTGCAGAGACCTCCTTTCTTTTCTCTGAGTCTCAAAATGTGCACACACACACACACACACTTACACACTTTGTTGCATACACGCTTGCTCTTGAATTTTGCATAATTTTACATGGAGTCTTGTAGGGATCTGCATAAAATTAAGGGCACAGTCTACTTTTTTTACTCGTTGTATTTTTCAGCCACGCAAGCAGCCGTCCATATAGGCATGCCATGTGTTTGAAGGTCGGTTGGTTCCACAACTTGTGTCCAAGGATGTACACAAGCGGATGGATTGCAGTGAAGTCTTCTGCAGACATTCATGATCCCCAGAGGATGAAGCTTACTGATTGAGGTGGTCCGTTGTGCATGAGCTTTGCAATGTGGTCCAAACATTCATTGTCTTGGTGACTTTGATGATCCCGAGAGTTTTAAGTTTTATGCTAATCACAAGTTGCTGATCTCAAATTTGTAATTTTGTCCGAGAAAATTATCCAAAACTTGAAGATATTGCGTTTGTAGTCATGTAGAGAAGAAGCAAATCTGCATATTTGTAGAAGTTAATAAATTACTTCAATAATTGTTCTCTTGTATGCTTGTATCTTGTATGCTATTAAGGTGTCATAACATGCTTTTGGTGTTGAATTAAGCATTTATCATCAGGCTGTAGATTTTACAGTGAAGTTGAATGTTTTGGCTGTGATGTGTCATTTGTCTCTGTAAAAAGAGTCCATTCTTCCATAACAACCCGTGTACCCTTATGTGTGCAATATCAATCATGATGAGATATTGTTCCTCTGTTGCTGGTTCCCTCACTGGACTCAAATTCAGCCCAAGAAAAGCCTCTTCTTATCTATTTCATCTTTTGCTTCTTCTTAGTTTCTCCTCTCTCGTGATTTCATATTCTCAATCCTGCACTCGCAGTTTCTTCATTCCTCTTCTGCACACTCTAAATTCCCAAACTCTCTCTCTCGCTCTTTCTCCCTCAGTGTTGTTGCGTGAGGAGGTGGTCCAGCTTCAAGAGGAGGTCCACCTGCTGAGGCAAATGAAGGACATGTTGAGTAAAGACCTGGAGGAGACCCAGGGAGGCTGCTCTGCCAATCTGCTCTCAGCCACAGAGCTCCGAGTGCAGCTGGGTGACAAGGAGCAGGAGCTGGACCGTGCCAAGGAGGCCTTACAAGGTCAGGAGCCAACACAGGCGTCTTTTTGTCTCACCTAATCCCCCAGAGTCCCTTCTGGGAACAGCTATACCTCAAATATGCAGCAAATACAGCTGTCCATGCCGTTAGTAGGATGTTTCATCTTTTCGAGTTCCTTCAAGCCAGATTGTGTTGTAATAAAACCCACTTCATCTCACCAAAGAAAATAATGAGTCAGTTTCTGTAGTTAGTTTTTATTTCTGTGTCATGATACAGGGATTGGAAAAAAACATACAGTACAAAACCAGAAGAAACATATTCTAACAATAACACAATCATCAAACCACAAATGTATTTAAAGAAATTATTTGCCAAATAGTAAAAGAAAGGGAAAAAAGCTACGAGCCAAATGTTGATCCTGACAGCATATTTCTGCAAATAACTGGTTAAATTTAAATGTTTCACATTGAATGCTATGCATTCTCGAAGGGATATGTAACATTCATACCCTTGATGTCAAGGACAGCAAATATAGCTTAAGTGTGCTTCCTTTAAGTCAGTTGGCCAGAACGCTAACAAGATCAGAATCATTGTTTTGAAGTATCTTGTTCAACATATAATTGTTTATTTATGTACAACAAACAAGGATTAATCATTTAATGAACATTATATTTTAGCTAATTTAAGGCTAACATATTTCTATTTAGCAAATCAAACACATACCCAGTGGATTCTCTGACTGTATGTGAACAGCCAACTCGGTATTTGTGCATCATCCATCATTGTTATCTTACTCAAGACAGTATTGCGTGGCTCCCGGTAAAAAAGAACACGAGAAAAATAAAATGAAGCTCATTTTACAATCCATTACAAACCCACTTGTCTTCCTCCAGACTGACATTGCTTCCAGTTTACCAGACATTGAGTCGTAAAATATCAATCATAGTAATAATAAAACATTTATTTCATAGCGTCATGGCAAGGTCACCTTACATCACATAAGATCCATATTAAAACATACAATGAGCAACAGCGCTCAACTCGGCAATCAGTCAAAATCTGTATCATAGTATGAAATAAGATGCATTGGCTCATGTAGACACATAAAGATCTTTGCTTATAAGATAAATGAAATCAAGAATAATTCTCTGTAACACATTTATATGTCATCATCCTAGATGTACACAGTTCAGCTGGTTCAGTCCGTGTTCTTTACTATCAGTAAACAAAAAGTTGTAGCATTAAAAAAGATGAGGACAATGTCTTTACAATCTATTTTAGGGTTCATCTGTTTTGTCATGTATGTGCCAAAGGTGTCAAACGTGTGCACTGAAATGACAGCATTGTGCAATCTGCCAGAAGAGAAACATGATCTTTTGTGTTCACATCTCATTTGTTGTACGTGTGGACAAGAGATACCGTACATGTGCATGTGTTTTGACATCGGTATGTCTCAGAAATGGGTGTCGCCCGTGATGAGCAGCCAAGAACACACCAGGTTCACCTCATTTTAATGAACTCCCATTAATCGTGCAATAGAAGCTTTGCTCTGAAATATTAATGTGGCATTAATGTAGACTAGAATGCAGCGTTCATTTTTTTGTATGAAAACAAATCCAACCATAATGAAACCCAGGGAGTAAAAACAGTCCGTCCCACATTTAGGATAATTTCTTGTCACAAAATCAGAAGAAGAAACCGAAAAGGCAATGGTGGATTTAGTTTAGTTAGACGGTATTGCTTTGCATGGTTCTCGCCCCTGCTCTGAGTCCCAGGTGGTAAACTGCAAGCTCGTAAACTGTGTTGTGTAACGGCAGAAAAACAGGTTTGAATGTTGAGTGTAAAATATGAAGAGACTAAACCGTTGTCACAAGGAATGCCTCCTGAATGGCACACGTGTGCAGTTACGTAAAGTACAGGTTCCAGTCTTGTCTCACAAACTCTCCAGGGAACAATGTTTTTTGTATTGCTTGCAAAGAGCCCCACCGGTTGCATCATGGCTGTTGAGTTTTCTCTGAAAGTTGAAAGAAATCAGATCAAATTGGTCTTCTCCGGGATGAGCCAACAGTCTCCACATGCCAGCCGAAATAGTTAAATGTATGAATGAATACGTGCTACTGTGCCAACTATCGTTTGGGATGATGTCAGCATCTTATCTAAAACAAAACAACAACAAAAGCTGCAGCCCCTCATGAACAGAAGGCACAGTGTCACCTGGTGGTTCCCTTCTGCAATTGCAAAGTTGTTTCTGATTTACAAATCTCACTGACACATTTGTTTACACCTGTATGTGATGCTCAGTGTGTGAATGTGTTGGTCTCTGTGTTGCAGCCATGAAAGCTGACCGTAAGCGTCTAAAAGTGGAGAAGGCGGACTTGGTGAGACAGATGCAGCAGCTGTATGCAACACTGGAGAGCAGAGAAGACCAGCTGCGAGAATTCATACGCAACTACGACCAACACCGAAAGGTGACAGCGGCCCTGCCCATTATTCAGCATTAGCTCATCGTGTATATATAACTAGACATGTCAGAGCAGAAAAGCCCAAAACAGCGTCTCAACAACAGAGTTTTGCCACTGACGAATTTATTTGTATCATTTTAGCTGTAAAATGTCTCCCGGTGTGGTAACACTTTACTTAAAGTCCTTCTTTAAAGCATACACCTTATGTAAGCGCTTGATACATGGTTTATAACGAACTATAATGTAGTTGTAAGCAGATATAATTGTTTATTTATGTAATTGTCAACAACTATAACTCCTCCTGTGGTCACCCATAAGTGGAGGCTGCTGCATAAACTAACAATGAATGAATATATAGTAAAACACAGTTGTAATGTAATAAAATATGTCTTTGTAGGAGAAGTTATAATTATTCATAAAGACTGTACATTTGTAAACACTTAAACATAACTTTATATGTGCATGAACACATTATAGTGTGTTTATATATTGCTCATAAATGTTAAATAGGGGGACATATTGTATGTAGTTTGACCACAATAATAAACATTAATTCATGTGATGTAGAAAAAAGGTCTGTTGGCCTATACTATACCATTATACATATATATTTCAATATATATCAGATTTGTTACTGTGATTATTAAAATCATTTATCTCTACGGTGTCATTATGTATCCCTTTTTTTTAAATACAAGTTTAGAAATAGGTTATAACACAGAATGTAGCTCTGATATGCTCCTTGACTCAAATGTCGGGCTCCATTGATCGTTCAAAGTGAGCTTGGCAAGGATTAACCGTGTCTTTGTGTGTGTGTGTGTGTGTGTGTGTGTGATCTTCAGGAGAGTGAGGATGCAGTGAAAGTCCTGGCAAAGGAGAAGGACATGCTGGAGAGGGAGAAGTGGGACCTGAGGAGGCAGACCAAAGAAGCCACAGAACAGGCCAACATCCTGCGTTCTCAGATGGACATGAAGGAGAACAGGGTCAAAGAGCTGGAGGCCGAGCTCACCATGGTGAGTCACCCTGCACGTAAACACAGTCGCCACTTCCTTGAATTAGTGAGTCAAGCTCAAAAGTGTCACATTAGCATCATTATCTGGTGCTTATGGCATAAATGCAAACAAGGTATGGGTTTGCAATCCCGCCGCTGTGTTCATATCAAACGCATGCAGTAAGCTGCTCTGCCATCCTCAACCCTTTCCTCCCTCAAAGCAGTAATTCTTTCTCCAGGCTGAGGAAGAAATTCATGCCTCTTTTTTTCCGTGTTGCCGCGTCGGTGCCTCGGAGGTATACAGTTGTCAGTCTGTGTGTCATTAATCTCTCTCCTCCCTCGGCGAGTCATAACCACCCACAGATCCTCAGATCAAGCTGCATCACAGATCAGTTGTGTTGGTACATCAGTGCTAGAGCTGCATCGCTGTCAAGCAAGCAAGCAACAAAGCCCCAAAATATATTTCTACCTCTCTTTTTTTCTCCTCTTCTCTTTCTATTTAAAATCCGGTCGTTGCCAACGGTTTCCCTTACCACAAGTGGTTGCCCACTAAATGCCTTTTCATTGCTTCCAGTAATACAATCCTGTGGAAAACATCAAACATGTATCGTGTTGGCACAGAAATGGACAGTCTTTATTAGAATATTGCCTGTTGGCTAACTTCAAAGGGTAGAGCTGCCGTTCTCCAATATTTGTATTATTGTCAACAATCTCATGAAAAGACCAAAACCAATAATGTGTTCCTCCATTTCTCAACACTTTCCAAATCTCCTACCCCGCTGTGGCCCTCAACCTCAAGCCAGTTGTTTCCTGTGAAATATATAGTTTTTTTAAGGTCTAAATTATTTCCTAATACAGCCGTGCAGTTTTTAGCAAACAGTGCTCAACCGGGAGTAGATGATGTATTTGTATGAAACTTCAGCAACAGATGAATGCACATTTGTTGCTTCAGTGAATATTTACAGCAACAGGACGGTGAATGTTTTGATTGACTCAAAATAAACTGTGCAAATAATAGAGGTTTTGTAAAGCAGTGGCGCTCTATTGCACAGGGGAATAAGATATATTTAAGATCAGTTGATTGTTGCTTTTTGTCTATTCATGGGATTTGTTGACAACAAGTAAACATAGAATACCACTAGTCTTTCATTTAGCTATCAAGGTCCCACAATTAGGTGTGTAGTGTAGCTATTGTTGTGTACATGTGTGTGTAGCTGCACACATTCAAGCATGCATACAGTGCTCATGAGTTCATGTACAAGACATGTTTATTTATATGGCACATTAAAAGTGTTTTACATAATGCATAACAGATATGAAGATATACAGACTGTGACACAGAAAGTTCAAACAAAAAGCTTAGAAATTAATTTTAAATCAATCTTCTCTTTCTCTTTTGTTCCCCAGGCGAAGCAGTCTCTGGCCACCTTGACAAAAGACGTACCGAAGCGCCACTCGTTGGCCATGCCTACAGAGCCCGTGATGAACGGCAGCCAGGAGTGGGTGATGCAGGCCGACCTGCCGCTCACTGCCGCCATTCGTCAGAGCCAACAGACCCTCTACCACGGACACACCACGGACAGACAGGGTAAGCTCTCTTACTGTATCTGTTTTGCTTCTCAGTCTCGGTGCTGCTTGGTGTTGCTTTTACAGACTAAACATACTAACAAGAGTGTTTCCTGGAGGTTTCTCATACTAACTGGGTATTTTTCAACATGTGTAAATACATGTACGTGTGCACATGCGTGTGTGTGGCACATCCAGCTGTGGTCAGGATCAGCCCCTGCCACTCTCGCCAGCCCTCTGTCATCTCAGACGCCTCTGCAGCCGATGGAGACCGCTCGTCCACGCCCAGCGACATCAACTCACCTCGTCACCGGACCCACTCCCTCTGCAATGTAAGAGCTGCCTGGCATCCTCGACCAAGTAATCACACCTCCACACTTTTTAAAAGTACCTCCTTACTCTTCTTGTCTTCTCCTGTTTGTGTCTGTCTCTCTTTTCTGTCAGCCTGCTGGGTGTCAGCCTGCCTGCTTGGTGGTGGTGGTGATGTTATTTTGCATTTAAGTCACTTTCAAGCAACAGTTTGACATTTTAGGAAATATGCTGATTTGCTGTCTCGCTAAGGAAGAAGCTGCAGCCAGTTAGCTTAGCATAAAGACAGGGGGTACAGGGGTTTATGTGCTGGACTAATTATTTGCTTGGAGCAGGAGCGTCCTGGTGTCAGGCAACCAGTCGAGATCCCAAGAAGTTACTCTGCCAGGCCAAGAAGTAGTTCGGCACATAACCTCCGTTAATACACTTTGTTTTTGTACATATTAAATAAACAGGACACAATTTGTAAATCTGTGATCTTTAGGTCAGGGGCTGAGCCAGAAGTTGGCCGGGGGTGGCACTGGCCCCCCTTGGTGCCCACCCGAACAGAGTAACAAGGTGATAGATAGTTGGTAAAGTTGGTAAAGTTGAGGGATTGCTGAATGGGCCTACCAGGTACAGGCCTATGGCCTATCGGACCAGAACCTCTTCATGAAATGACAACACATCTTGTTGGAAAGTCAGTCAAACAAGTTCAAAGAGACACTAAACAACTACAAGCAACTCAGAGAGTCATTTAGTCTCTTTTCCAGTCTTTGTGCTACGCTAACCAATCTTACTCTAAAGAAAGTGAATAAGCATATTTCCCAAAATGCTGAACTGTTGCTTTGACTCAGCTGTATGGGATGACAAACCCAAGCTCCCTGTCTCCTCTTCTCTGTTCAGTCCATGGAGGACCTGGAGGACCAGAAGCGTAAGAAGAAGAAGGAGAAGATGACTCTGGGATCCCTGTCGCGGGTGTTCGGTCGAGGCAAGCAACGCAAGTCACTGGACCCCGGTCTGTTTGATGGTACAGCCACCCCTGATTATTACATAGAGGAGGATGCTGACTGGTGATACTGAGTGTGTGAGCCTGCGTGTGAGTGGTAAATGTGGCTTTAACTGTGTGTAAAGAGTGTTTTGTGTGTGGGTTTGTCTGGAGGGGGTGAATTTTAAAAGAAATGCCTAAAAGAGACTGCTATCCCCATAAATGTACAGAATATTACCCTTAAATTGTATGTTTGTAAATTAGATATATATTTATAGATGTACATGTATGCATATGTATATATGTTTACGTGCATATAAATATATACATGGGGTTATTATTATGTGTAGCCATGTTTATGCTGTATTATCTTCCAAATGTCTTAATGTTTTATGTTTTTTTATAACTGGAGACTTGAAGGAACGCTGTTCATATGTAAATAGGAGTTATTGTGAAACTAGTGTTTTTACTGTAAATGTCATTTGGCTTTTGTTACTTTACAGTTGCTTTTATCATGCTTTGCAACTTTGATTTCTAAGTTTCTTCTTATTCCCAATCTTACTGAGCCTGAATGGCTTTAAAAGAAATTGAATTGGCCAAAATTCTGTTTTTTCAAATTGCTTGTTGGAATGGAAAGTAGTACTTTGTTTCAGAGACATTGCTGGTGCAAGTTTGCCATCAGGTTCAATTCATAAATGCTGGCTAATGTATAAACATATCACAATGTGGGCAGCAGAGACTTTTTTTTTTCATGAAGCTTCCTCATCCGTTTATGCTCAATATCATATTATCAGTTACAATAATCAACGACTGGCCAACAAGAGTTGTAAAGTCAATCTTCCTTAACATGTAATTGCACGTACCTGAAAACACCAACAAAAGAATAACAGCGATGCGTCACACACCTGTCATCTGCTGCCGAAACTATGCGCAAGTGCCAAAGGGGAAACACTCATCTCGAGAAAGTCTGCGTACCATTCTGTCACTGTTAGCACCAGCCTCGTAACATTGTTTATGTCTGACTCACTTCTTACTGAGAGCTATCTAACGTGCCAGTGTGAGACGAAGGAATGCCCATTAAACACCTGCATGATCCCTCTTTGCTGCTCTGATTAGATGTCCATTCATTGCCAATCAAATTAATATTCTCCATAATCCTGTGTTGCTCCTGTGTTACCTTTTCCCTTTAGTGATCTTCTTTGCATTGTGAATGCATCCCTTTTTTTTAGACTGTTTTTGTTTTGCTTTGTGTAGAATCCCTCCTCATTTCTTGCAAATGTGGCTCGAATAATTCCATAATAAATGCTTTGTAATTTAGGAAATGTTGCATAAAAGAGTAAATCTATTGAAGTATTTTATTTAAAAAGAAAAAATACAGAGAAGAGGTAACTTCAAATATTTATCTGCTGCAGCTGTTGCAGCCAGATGTTGAGGAGGCGTTTAGCATTTTCAAAAATGAATTATAATTGAAATGAAATCTTATTTTAAAAATAAAACCAGTAACTGAATATGTGGCAGTTTTCTGTTCCGTGAGTAATCTTGTTATTGTGTCCCAGTCTAACGTGTCTCTCCCTCTCCTCCTGCCATTTCTAATGGCAACTCTCTCCTGCCAGTGAGTAACTCCTCATCTGTGATTACCAGCTGTCTGTTTCTGCACTCTGGGGATTATTCATATCACTCAGGTCCATTGGAAAAATTCAAGTTTGTGTCATTTTCTTGTGGAAACTCTTTTGAGAAAGAGATGGTGGACTTTGCATGCAGCGTTTTTGTCCGCATGTGGAGACGAATCAGGTAAACACGCAGCGTTCATCCTGGATTTGTTTGTTCAGTATGAATCAGTGTTTTCCTGCATGATGTTCTATGAATAATCCCTGTGTCTCTAATACATTATCCTAATGGTCTTTAGTCGCGTTATAATCATCAGATAGTTGCTGAAGTATTTTAACAACTTTACTAAACTCACTGGACTCCTACACTCTCATGAACTAAAGAAATGTATTTATTCTGAGTTATAGGTTTAGATTGACTCAATTGTGTAGTTTTTATTTTAAAAATGTATAATCCTGCGAAACTAATTCCATATACAATACATCCAAAGACATAGGATGTGGAGCTACAATTAATTGTTTGGCTCTATCTAGTGGCAAATTGGTGCAATTTCAATTGCTTTTTTGACCAAATTTCAGTTGTTAATATATGAAAAAGATTCTGTGTATTTGTAATGTAAATGCCCTCTGATTTTGATGTTAACCTTTCTCCAGATGAGTCACTTTTCTTGATTTCAATATCCCTCTGACCCTGAACCCTTCCTGTATGCCACGCCTTAACTTCTCCTGAACAATCCAGACTCTGACAGCCTCACACAGCAGAGCCTGTCTGATGGCGAGGAGCAGCTGGACCGCCTCCAGCAGGCGGAGCTCACTCGAAACACTTGCATGTCGCTGTGGAGGGCAGGTGCAGTGCAGGCCTGGCTGGAGGTTGTCATGGGAATGCCCATGTATATCCGAGCCTGCTCTGAAAACATCAAAAGTGGCAAGGTACACCTTTGGTATAAGTGGCTGTGGTGCTTGAGAGTGGGGTAAGATGCTGCTTTTGATTAAGAACTGTATTTCTGTATTAGGTCCTGCTAGGCCTGACAGATGAGGATTTGGAGCTGGGTTTGGGTGTCAGCAACCCCATTCATCACAGGAAACTGAGACTGGCCATTGAGGATTACAGGAGAGCTGAAGGGGACCAAGGGTGAGCAGCAGCTAACAAAACACTGAAGTTTAATATTGGTTATCAGCAGCAGAAGAGTAGAGTAAGTACATTTAGAACTCAAGTACTGCAATGAAATAGAAATTTGAGGTATTTGCCCTTGAGTGTTTCCCTTTCATTGCTACTTCATACTTCTACTCGACTACAATCCAGAGGATACTATTTGCTCCACGACATTTATTTCACATCTTTAGTTACTGGTTACTTTGCAGATTAAGATTTAAATGAAATTAAGCTACACAACAGTGCATAAAATAGTTTAAATCATCTCGACCTGGACCAGCTACAACAGGAAAATGCATCAGTAATAATAAACCAATAATAAAAATATTTTATTCGTAAACTATTTTTATGCATTATTAGCACTTATTTCTGACACTGTATGTACATTTAGCTCATAATGCTTGCATACTTTTTAGTACTATTTTAAATTCAGGAATTCAACTTGCAATGGGGTATTTTCACTGTGTCGTATTTCTACTCATACCTGAGTAAATTATCTGAAATCTTCTACCACTGCTCATCGGTGTTGTCTCATCATCTTCTAGCCTGTCGAAAGCATCCGAGATGGACCATCACTGGGTTGCGACGTCGTGGCTGAGTGACGTGGGGTTGCCTCAGTACTCGCAGACCTTCCAGACTCATCTAGTGGACGGGCGAGTGCTGAACTCTCTGAGCCGGAGAGACCTGGAGAGATTCCTTAACATCAGCGACCAGTTCCACCAGACCAGTCTGCTCCTGGCAATACAGCTCTTGCAGATACTCAGTTTTGATAAAGAGGTAAGATTAAAGATCAACATTTACATGAGACCATATGAAAAGGAACGTATTGCTGTTCCTCAACCACTGCATAACGTTTAACTCAACTATAATCACAAAACTGCATGTGATTTCCATACTTATCCACCGTAGCTTGAGCAGGCCATCACCTTTCCTTGACCTCTCTGTGTTTTCATTGGTTCTTGCCACATGAATCTCTGTGTTGTGTTTTCGCAGACCCTTCAGGCACAGCGGGCAAAATGTGAGCACCAAGACCGGGACCCCATTGTTTGGACATGTCACAGAGTAATGAAGTGGATCAGAGACATAGACCTCAAGGTGGGTGGGAGGTCAGTGACGGTATTCCCCTTTGCTCGGGAGATATGAAGGGCAGATTTCCACCAGATACTAATTACTAGATTCTAGGATTCCCTCAATAATTGGGGCGGATGGGGTTCAGGGGGTAGAGCAAATTCGGATGGGTTAAATGCAGGGTCAAATTTCCTGTATGTATGTGACGGTTTAAATTTAGTTTAAAATAGTGCCTTGCCACTGCTGAAAGAATACAGACAAAAATCACTCAAGAAAATACCATACAAGTGTTTTCTGCATCGGAAATGAATAATAGTTTACCTTCTATTTTAACATGCTTATTTTTGGTGGAATTGTGGAACTAGAAACTAAAACGCCACCATGATTGTGGTTTGCCTTTAATTACTGTTAAATTTGACTTTTATACCAATATGACTTTTGATAGGACTGTAGATAAAGTCTGAAGTCTGCATATTTGTTCTCCATGTTCTCACCAGGAGTTTGCAGACAATCTTGCGGGTAAAGGGATTCATGGAGCTGTGATGGCTCTGGACCCGTCCTTTGACACAGACGTCATGGCCAAAGCCCTGGGGATCCCCAGCAACAAACACATGCTGCATCGGCACCTGTACGAAGAGATGAAATCACTCTCCGTCCCTCACAGGTAGATTAAAAAACCCTTCAACTCTTGTTGCATACTTTTCTATTCTATCGTACTCTTAAAGCAACAAGTCATTTTGTTCTATGATATAAAAATATAACTTTGCCAGTTGCCTTTGAAAATGAATGTAATTACCTAAGGATTCAATTTAAACATCGTGCACATCCATGAATATGTCTGTTCCTTGTATTCACAGCAGTGCAGAGCAGGGAAGTGAAGTTCTCGGATCCTCTTCGCCTGTGGCTGTTAACCGCTTTGCTGAGGAGAGGGTGTCGATGAGAAGATCAGGCAAGGTATCATTTCAGCAGTTAATTCGTGAAATGTTTCTGTTTACATAGAGTCATATATTCATCTTCCTGGAGGTTTCCTTGCAGTATAGTGGTCTAAGACATGGTTTGATTATGGACGGGTAACTTTGTTGCATACATACATGTGTGTGGTGGTACTGCACTTTACTCAGCTGCAATTTCTTCACAGACGACACATGCATGCAGAAGAACAGCATTTCTCCCTGATTATTTTCATAACAACTAGTTGCCTTTTTATCTGCAAAACAAAACTATTTGAGAGCCTTATTCAGCTCAAGATTTAAATTGAAATGAATCTCTCATTTTTGAGAGACAGTAGCTTCCTTAAAGCTTTAGTAACGTTGGAGAAACCTGCAAGAGAACGCTATATTAAAATAATTACCCAACCAGTGTTGCCAGCTCTTTCCCAATGGAAGTGGCTAGCAGCGCTAGCTCCAAAAGTCACGAAATCTAGCAAGAAAGTAGCCAAACCGTCAACACTGACAGCACGTCCCTTCAGGCCTATAACAAGAAATGTTTCTAAAATGCATTGCCCACACTAGCTATATGTGATGTATGTCTTTGTGTCAGGAGATGTTGACGTGGGACATGACATGGGGAGCGATCATTAAAAAGTGTTTAATAGTGAGAGAAAGTTAAATTAGCTGGAAGTTTTAGAAAGGTGACTTTGTTCAGAAACCTGTTTAATTGGTTAATTAACCTGTTGCAGCATGTTACAGTTTGGAAATAAAAACAGTCTCAGGCTTGAAATAGTGAATTAGGTGTATATCGTCACAAACATTTGTATTTTTGTATAGAAAAATGCAAGTGAAGCTTTTTGTTCATCTACAGTAATGAGTTGTCCTGTAATTGGGAGTTTTTATTGGACAGTTTCACTTCAATGTCAGCTGATAGTATTTGAACAAAGTAGTCATTTAAGATATAGGAAAAAAAGCATCTTATTTTCAGAAAGTAGCTCCACATTCTGTTTTATGCCTTCTTGAAAAAATGTCCAGAGTCCGCTGAGGTTACGCGCCAACAACCACTCTGTGGAGCGAAGTCTGGGCTTCCACGGCAGCTGCGGCTCTCTGCCCAGAGATGCCCGAGTTCAGGCCGTTCCCCGGGCAGCCAAAGGCAGCCCGATGCACACCTACAAGAGTGTTGAAATCACCAACGTCTGAACCAGCCTCCGCCATCCAGATCGTTGACGTTGCAGCTGTTGTTTACATTGTCATTGTATTATTGTTTACGACTGAGAGGGACCTACACTCAGCATCGATTAAGAGTAAGTTGTCTTAAAGGGGCGCACCACTTGATTTAATGATTCATTATTCTTGGCCAATATTAGAATAACACATACTCTGAACAGATCATTTTTGACCCGATGGAGCCGTTGTGAACACAATGAAGAGGAAGAGGATTCTATGGACAAAAAAACAATTATGTTTTCTTCTGACTAAACGCCCAAATGAGTTTTATATTATGAGTTTATACGAGGCTTAAGAACAACCTTCAAAATACCTGAACACAGTGTTGTTCTCCTTTGATGCCTGATATCAAATAGGTCTCACAGCACTGTTGTTTACTGCTCTACTCTTTATTATTACAGTAAATGAATGATTATGCTTGAGTTATAGGAAATAAAGTCATTATAACATGCTTTCACTGTAGAGATACATATCAGCTGTTGAAGCCTGAACTGCTTCAGGTCAGCAGCTCTACATATACGAGTGAGATGTTGTTTAATTTTCATTACAACATTAAAATATATGTAATTTGGACGTGTGGGGGAGCTAAAAGTGGCAAAATTAAACTTCTATGATTCTGGTATTTAGGACCATATTTAACATGAATTCTGTAATTTTGAGAACTGGTAAAAATCCATCTTCTCATTAGTGTTACATAATATATTCATTTAATTAAAGAACTGAAATTGTTTTTGTTTTCATTATAATGTAAATGTTGAGGTTATATGTAGATACAACATACAGTTGAATGTTGGGTTTTGAAAGTGCCGATGTGTAAAAATTCAAGCAAATTATCTGCACATGTTTATACTGTATTAGTTAAGCACTGACGTAAAGGCAATGCTGTTACTTATATTATGAGCTCAGTGGAGAGAATGTAGGTATGAAGGTATTTTTGTACGGTTTAATCTTGTTTCATAAAACACTGTTTAAAGTTTGTTCCTGAGCATGAAAACACACAAATGAAATGTCACAGCTGTGTGCAGCTAAACGCCTGAGGTCAATCCAAATACCGGTTTGTCT
The DNA here is from genome assembly GCF_949748355.1 of Melanostigma gelatinosum. Classification (NCBI taxonomy): domain Eukaryota; kingdom Metazoa; phylum Chordata; class Actinopteri; order Perciformes; family Zoarcidae; genus Melanostigma; species Melanostigma gelatinosum. The sequence continues at coordinate 17,071,975 of NC_136636.1, read as the reverse complement.
GTCACTATCAGGGTGTCTCCTTCAGTCGCCAAGAGCAAAGTTGTTTAAGTGGGAAGATTTGGACTAGTTCCAACGTGTATGGAAACAGAGCTGAAGGACTCAATGTTTTCTGCTTTTAACACCAGTGTGAATATGACTGTTTACTGTCTCTCTGCTGTCAGAGCTTTTCATGTACACCAACATTAAAAGTGAAATTATTGTCAAGTCATATTCAGCTTAGGCCTGTTATTGTTATTGTTCAAGACAAATGCATTCAAATCACTTTTAAAACATGAACCAAGAAAGATATTATCCAATGAGATTTTTTTATATTTTTAGTTATATTATATATTTAAAATGTGCTCAGAATTTTCCAAAGTGTCATATTAGCTTGTTGATTAGTTTGGTATCTTAATTCTTTTCATTAAATAGTGTATCAGAATTTCTGTTTGCATTTCATCCCCCTTAGTTTTGAGCAGATTAGGAGGGATTTGAGGGCCTTGTGTGTGGTAATGAGGGGACAGCGCTGCTCTACACTCAAACCAGAAACCTTTGGGGGCTCTAACCTTGAGGCCACCACTTCATCTGCTAAGTGTGACACAATCTAAAGCTCCAAAACAGCTACTGAGTGGACCTTAGAGTAAGATCGTTTGTGTCAGCTGTATATCTCTGATGGTTGTGATCATATAAAGAATAGGAGTGGTTTACTTCAGACCACAACAAGTAACGTGGGGTCAGAATCTGAATCAGAACCGTTTATTCCCATGGTATGTTGAACATACAAGGAATTTGACATGACTGGTGGTGCACAACATTTATCAATCAACAACAATCAACACAGTGCAAAGTAGAAACATATTAAAATGTACAGTAAAATATAAAATAAAGTGAAACATAAAATAAATACATATGTAACGACCTCTTCAAGACAATTAAGGACACATTTAGTTTTGCTTTAATGATATTTAAACACTAATCATTAGAAGTGAAATGATTAATAGTCTAAGTCAGTTGTCAAGCAAAAGTTCAAAATATGACCTGGTTTCTGCATTTCTTTGTTTTATATGATAGAAAACTAAATATATATTGGTCAAACAAAACAAGCAAAGACACCCTTCTGGGTTCTGGAATATTTTTGATTTTCATAGACTAAAGTTAATAATGTAGAAAATCATCGGCAGTCTAATCGATAATACAAATATCGTCAATACAGCCACAATAATAACAATACTATTAATTTCTTTTAGACAGACTCTGAATAAATACAATGTAGTTAAATCAATTTAAGAATCCTGTAAGTCTCCATTCATGCCAACTTAAAACTACATTAACCATGTTTTATTGTAATATATTATTCAATTTCAATACATTTATCAATCTGTTTCCGGGTGTGTCCACCTTTCTTCCACTAATTTGTCTCCAGCGGAAGTTCCCTACGCGGCGCTAGGACCACGCGGACAAGCTTTACAACAAGGAGAGGGGAGGTTTCACTCCGGCTGGAATCTTAACATAGTTCCTCTTAAAACATTTTTCTGTGGTAGTAAACGGCGTACATAGGTATATAAAAAACGTTTTGTAATTTTAAACACGACTCTCAGTTGAACGGGGTCGTCAGTTGTTGCGTTTATGTCTTCTTCCTGAAAGCACACCTGCGTGATTCAGGTGAAGAGGAAGAGGGAAGTCCTTGGGCATTGAGCGGCGAAAGGTAAGGCCTCTCCCAGATCACCTTCACCACCTTTGCCCGCTATCAGCTCAACAGGAGCTCGCAGATTGGGTCGCACGCGGGTCTTCATGAACTCTCTTGTGTCCGGATAAGTTGAGTTTTCTTTAGTGTAGCTCCTGTGAGGGGACGCGTCCTCCCTCTGGGGTGCCTTCCTACTTTACAAAGAACAAAAGAACTGGCAGCTTGCTGAAGCACGCAACCTACCCAGTAAAAGCTCACTGTTTCAGAAGTTAAGATTACTCAAACAGTATTGTCATTGAAGCAGGTCGTAGGCCTGTGATACTTACAGGAGAGACTGTTTTTTTGTTGTTAATGTTTGAAATGGACACACCCACGCACACCTTCCAGCCTGTAACATGCAGATCATAAGACTATAAGGAAGCAGTTGATGACACAGGATGTCAGCGTGCAAACTGACAGAAGCACAGACCACTGTGATAATAAACTGTCCCCATAGTCCAGCCTTGATAGTGTCGGTAATACATCAATACTGATCCGATAGCAGTCACAGAAGGCACTAAACACTCTGTGGGCCTCCATGACTTAATGGAAGCAGAATTGTATATGTACATTGACAAATAAATTGTGTTTAATGTTGGTCGTGTCAGAGCTGATATTTGATCCATTTAATAAAGCCAATACTGATCTAGTGTATCGAATCAATGCAACCTTGTATCAAAGTGTCATACACTCACAGAATGGGCTCGTTATTATGAATGAAATCAACGTCACAATATTAACAAGTTTCATAATTTCAAAATAACCTTTGAAATCTATTTAAATTTGATGTTAAATGTAGTGAACTGAAAATAAGGTTACATTGTGTGTAACCGTAAAATAAACTGTTAATGGAATTTATTCCGAATGAAACTAAATCATTTATCACAGTGTTTTATGCAGCTTAATTTCACAACATGAATTTAAGAAAAAAACTCAATAAACTGTCTCCAGCCACGACAGCGACGCTGGTAATTGTGTGACAGATGCATGATGAGACTTTAAAGGTTTATAGTAGAACATCAAGGCTGCGTTCTCAGATGATTGTGGTCCAGGTTAGGGGCTAGGAAGGGCCACTGGCCTGATTATGCATCACAGCTGGTGTGATCCCGTTGCAAGATAATATCTAATATTTGTAGTTTCCACTTATGGTTTGCTTAAGATCGTCAATTTAAACATAACATTAATGATGTTGAAGTAGGACCTACTGTATGTATTCAGTGAATTTAAGTATTTTCAAGGAGTTTTACACACATCTGACATTTACAGTGTGCATGAAATTGCTGAGATTGATGATTGATTAATGAGAGTAGTTAGAAGATTCATGATGGAAAATGTACAACTAATAATAACAGCAGCAGTGAGTATACTAAAATGTGTTTCTATATTCTAGTGGGATAATGGGGTATAATAAGCTCTTTAAGATATGATGGTGCCTGACCAATTAGGGCTTTGTAGGTGAGAAGGATTTTAAATTATATTCTAGATTTTACAGGGAGCCAGTGCAGAGAAGCTAGTACAGGAGAGATATGATCTCTTTTCTTAGGTTTAGTTAGTACACGTGCTGCAGCATTCTGAAGCATCTGGAGAGATTTAAGAGACTTATAAGAGCAGCCTGATAATAAGGAATCACAGTAATCTAGTCTAGAGGTAACGCATGCATTAACTCATTTCTCTGCATCGCTTTGAGACAGGATGTGCCTGATTTTTATTTTCTTTTAAATGTTACGTAGGTGATAAAGGGAGTCCTTGAATTTCTTTTATTTATTCATTTTTTACATTAGTTTTGCTCTCGACCAATTGTGATGTTTTTTATTTTTGTGTACCCGACATGTAACTTGCCGCTTTCTTGCCCAGATCATCATTGAAAAAGAGATTTGATCTCAACAGATCAGATTTGTATCTGGTGTGGGACTGGGCTATCATTCCTGTCAAAGAGCCAGTGGAAGGAAACACCTGCCTCAGCATCACAAGGAAATGTCCTGTGATGCTGGTGATGGTGTATCAGTAGCATATTCCGCAGAGACCACGTCATGATAAAGGGGAGAATCAATTATTTGATCAACCCATACCAGTCCTCAGCTCTCCCAGCCTCTTTAAATCAATCAGGATAAATTTATACTTGGTTGATACTTTATTAGCATTGTTCTGTCCTCCATGCCCATCCCATCCTTTCTTTGTCAGAATAAGAGGACAGAAGCTTAATTGCAGGGTGTGCTTTGAACGTAGGTTTGGACTTTCATCTGCAGTTAAGCGCATCGATGACGTGCTTAAAACACTTTGCCCTTTAAATCATGAATGAAAAGAACATCTGTCAACTGTCCTGAGAACAGTGCAGCAGGTGGTGGCTGATTAATGATGGATGCAAGGCGTTTTTTACTCTAATTCATGATGTTCAGTCGATTAAACTCATTGTTTATTTTGCACTTTGCATTTTATACCTCCTCCCTCTGTTGACACCAGCTGCCCCGCCCTCCTCTATAAACTCATGAGCTCATCTAAACCTGCTCCCTCGGCCCACTAACGCGCTGAATACTTGCCTCCCTGTCCTATGTCCTCACCTTAAATTGTCCTCTTCAATTCTCCACTGTCTCATGGAATTGTCCCCTCCACCTTTTAATACTGCTGCTATCACCACAATACTCAAAAACCTGGTTGCCACCAGACCCACCCAACTCCAATCCTTCTCCAGAGCAGTTCCCAGGCTCTGGAATTCCCTTTCCCAAGATATTAGAATCCGTGTCCCTCCCGATTTTTCAATCTTACCTCAAAACCAATCTCTTCCTCACTGCTTCCTCTTAGCACCAACCCGAAATACTGTTTTAACTGTATGAATATGGATCCAGCACGCCTTGCTAAAGATAAAGTGATTGTGTGGATTACAGTGTGGTGGTCTAAAGGCTTTTAAATATATACTTGGTGCCCAGTAGCACCTTTAGTACCGATGTAGCGTTTTATGAAGACTGCAGTACAACCTAAACTTTGTTGCTGACCTGTTATTTGAACATGTTTTCCTGTTTGAACACGTTTCCAAACACACCCATCTAGTGTATCTGTCAGTCATCACTCGACTAACTTCAGTCGAGGCAGTAGTAGAAGAGGATTCTGTGTATTTGTCAGATTATTCTCTCATTTTAACTTTTATTTTTTAATTGAGAAATACTAGCTGCTTGTCAACCATCTAAAAAGTATTCAAATTGAACAGTTTAAGAAGAAAGAATGACTCACTGAAGTAATGGAGGGTAAAGATAATGCTTTGCTTTAAAGATTGACAAGAACAAAAAATGATGAAGTCCACTGTTTATTGCAAACATTTCTGAAAAGCTCGAGTTGGATGTATATGTTACAGACAGAGAGACACTTTTTGCAGTGTTGTGTTAAATTGCATTTATTTGCAGAGGTCTTCATGCTATGTTTTGCCCCCCACGCCTGTAATTCTGGGACTTGTTTATCAAAGATCCAATCTGCTCCATTGTGTTCTACTATATACTTAACATAATTAATGTTGAGTGATATATCATCATACCACAGACACTTTTTGTGTGAGTCATTACCCTCAATGAAAAGACCTGATGTGTCTCAATCTGTCATGTCAAGACATGTGTGGAGCTACTAAAGCACTTGTTGTATTTTAACCTGTTTTCTTGTCGACCTGCTCTCTCACTCCTGTCGCTCAGAAATGTAGCAATCGCAGCACTTTTGTACGAACCGTAAAACAAAAAGCAACTTATTCACCAATGCAGCCAGGTTCATGAATAGCATTATGCTAATACTCAGTCAGCGCAGGTTTCAATTGTTTGTTGCAGCAATAAAATGCTTTTTAGAGCTAATCTGAGCAGGCCTGATACACACGGTCCCAGAGATAACAATCTCCCTCCGAGAGCCTGAGATATGCAAATTTGTGTTTTTAGACTTGACAGACATAATGATGTTAAATGTTTACATGGGCCGTGTAGTGTTAGAGAATGGGTATTAGTATTATTGGTAGTCGTATTAATGTGGTTGATGGTAAATGAACAACGTGACTGGAGCTAAAGCAATTGGTCAAATATTCGATTAGGACACATCAGCATGGACTAGCTTTGCCGGGGATCGAACCTCCGATTCTCCGATTGAAGGTGACCCGACTCTACAACTGAGCCACGGTCGCTCGTGTGGCTACTGTTTCCTTATCTCTCGTCACTTCTCATCGGTGATCCTCTATGTTCCAGTTTGTCCTGCAGGGATGTGTTCCAGTCGGGGTATATGCGGCAACAACAACCGTCCCAATAGATCCTCCGGCTCAGAGGGCAGCGGTTCGGGCGCTCACTATGCCCTGTGCGCCCTTGGAGTGGGACTCATAGCCCTGGGTATCGTCATGATTGTGTGGACTGTGATACCGATGGACGGAGAGGACTCAACCGACTCCCCCAACTCGTCAACCAACTCCACTGGAGGGACTGACAAAGGGGACGACGACGACGACGGCGGCACGAGTTCTTCAACAGTGGCTATGGTGCTGGTTGGAGTAGGGGCGGGCTTGTTGCTTTTATCCATTTTCCTCGGTCTGAGGAGCAGGAAGAGACGACTCAATGCAAGTAGCCAGCCAGTGGCAACAGGAGTCCCCCTCATGAACCATGTGGCGAGGGAGCAGGCGGAAGCGTGAGTGATGGCCCTTTTGTCTTTTTAATATTTTCAGATTTTCCTTAGACGTTGTCAACTTCCAGTGTTACTCCTATTTGGTACATATGGTGCACACATTGTTGTTGTTGCTTTACAGGGATCGTTTCACTTTAGTACACACAAAAATGTACGCCATCAGAAAGCATTGCAAGATGCTTTAATCACCTACATGTTCTACCGAGTGCAGATGTGAGCTGTTAATCATGCCTCATGAAACCAAGTTTGTTGTCTCATAATAAGATCTATTGGCTTTATGGGGAGGAAGACGGTGGCTATAATCCATATTTTTATGAAAAACAATGGATCGACGTCTGGAGCATGTGTCATGTGAAAATGACAAAACCCTAAGCTTGTGATGGTTCAGTCTCACAGCTCTCTTAGCCCCGTTTCGGTTCACACAGGCAGCTGTATAGACAGCTGGTCAACATAGTTGAGCATTTAGCAGCTAAAGAACCAGATGTATAAAAGAGAGTGAATATTGGACTTACATTTGACAGGTGGACACAAACACGACTCCAAATGAATGGTAATGTTGCTCTATGTCTCTTGGATGTGAAAAACTGAAACCGTTTGTCAACACCTTCGTCATATCAACATAATAAGTGATGTGTCAGTGTTGTATTCACGGCTTGTTTCTGTTGTCCCTGAGTGGCAACAGAATAGTTATTGATAGAGTTTGATGATTTTCTTCCGTGTTTTGTTTTATACTCCACTTTCTCACTGAGATTCTTTTGCAGAGCGGCAGACCGAGCTTCGTACACCGTGCCGAGTTACGACGAGGTTGTCGGTAGCAGCGACTACCCCGTCCGCCACAGCAACCTTCGCAGTACCACCTCCCAGCTGCCGTCCTACGAGGACATCATAGCTGCTGTGGAAAATGAGGGAACAGAGCCTGACAACCCCTCCGAGGCCGTCCCTCCGAATGATCCCACACCAGCTCCGGCTGAACCTTCTGGCCTTCGATCAAACCCCAGCCTGCCCACTCGCAGTGCCAGCCGTGTGAGCCGTTTACTGCGGCCCCTCCGGGTGAGGAGGATCAAGTCAGACAAACTGCACCTGAAGGAATTCCGCCTCCAAATCCGCAGCCCCACACAGAATCCAGTGACCATTGAACCCATCACTCCGCCACCGCAGTATGACAAAGAGATGCCTGAGTTAGGGTAGTGTCTCTCTCTTATTCCCTGCTCTCGATGAATATAAATAACTCTGTTTCTGAGAACCCATTTTCAAGGTTGATATTAAGTAGGTTACCGTAAATGTAGCTGGGAGCGGCGTGATGGAAGCATGCAGATACACTCCTGAAATGAGAACATCGTCTTCATCGCTGAAGCTTGTGATTGGCAGAGCTATTGCTTCTTATTCTATAAATCATAATTAAGTCTGTGTGAAAGGATACGCTGTCAACGTTGAGATTTAGTTTGACAGAACTGTCAAAACATGGTGACAGCCTTTCCGTTTTATTTCATAGCCAATTTTGTGTTGCAATGGACAATATCCTGAACTTTTATGTTTTTCCCCTCAATTCTTATTGTTGCTGTATACGGGTGCTGGTTAATTGTGGAATAATTTCAATCATATTATTGTAATTGAAAAGGGGGAAAGGGAAACTCATTACCTGAGAGATTTTAAAGTTATTAAGTATGCAACCTTTATGTGATTTGCAAGTCTGAAGAAAATGCACTGAGGCCAAAAAATTATGATTTAAAAAAAAAAGAAGCTGTTTGTGAGTGCTTTTTGTAAATTGTTTTAAATTCTTTGTATTAAACTGTTTGTTGAAAATGAAAATGCCATCTATAAGACATTCAGTGTGAACTGTAAAATATTGGAAACACATAATCCACTGTAAAACCAGAGAAGAACTATTGGATATTCTGGTATGGGAAGCAACATTAACAATTATGCATTTCTTCATAGGAATTTATAGGTATTCAGATGTTTAAGCTGTGCTGTATGTTGTTTGTGAAGACTGGAGAATAAATGTTTTCTATTTCATTTACCTCATGACCAGATTTTATATTTTTGTTGCGAAATGGTTAAGGCGGGGCAGCAGGCTTAGGAGGGTATTTCAAATGTCCCTTTTCCCAGCAACCAGAGGCATTCCCAGGCCAGAGATATATAATCCCTCCAGTGTGTCCGAAGTCTGACCCGGGGCCTCTTGCCAGTTGGATGTGCCCGGACAACCTCTAAAGGGAGGCATCCAGAAGGCATCCTGATCAACTGCCCAAACCACCTCAGCAGGCCCCTTTCGAGGCAAAGGAGCAATGAGTGGCTCTACCCAACATATCTATACAATTTGTAGAGCCTTCAGCATATCCGGGATAGAAGCATATCCTGCAATAAGCTGTTTTTTGCCAAATTGTAGTTCTTTTTTGCACAGATATAACTTTATTTGCATTGTTCTAACAAAGTGATTGCACATTTTATTTGTTTTTGTCTGATGGAGCAATCTGGTTTCCTTAAAAGTGATTGCAATTTTCTTCATTCTATTATTTGAAAAAGCACAAAATCATAAAGTTGTAGTATAGCATGTTATTAAAGTAAGTGTGTAATGAAATGTCATAAAAAGTCATAGCATAATATGTCATCAAAAAGGGCATGAACATTCATTGTATGGCATGTCATGGTATAGTATTTCATTAAAAGTCATAGTATAGTTTGTCATGAAGAAACTATAAAATATTATGTATGCCATAAAATTCTCATGAAAATGTCATAAAATGTACAGTATCGATGTCTTACAAAATGTCATGAAAATGTCATAGTATAGTATGTAAAAACATTTTTATGCAAAATCACTGTCGGTAAAAATTCATAATTTAGTATGCCCTGGAAATATTGCAAAAAAGTCATAGTTTAGTATGTCAAGAAAATGTTAAAACTTTATAAAACGTCATAGTGTATAGTATGTCCTGAAAATTAATGTAAAAGTGATAGCAAATTATGTCATGAAACATGTCATTCAAATAATATTAAGTCATCAAAAAGTCAAGGTTTATAGTATGTAATACAAAAGTCATATCTTTCAAAGTGTCCTAAATTAACGAATTTACTAATTAACTAATTTCCCCCTGGGATGAATAAAGTTTATATATCTATCTAAATGAGTCATGAAAAAGTCATTGTATGTCGTTAAAATGTGATTACAATTCATGGTGTCTTACATGTCATGAAAATGTCATATTATATATGTACATATATGTAAAAAAAACATTATGAAAAAGTCGTATATGTCATAAAAAGTGTCATAAGAAGTCATAGTATAGGATGTGACCAAAAATGTCATGAAAATATCATAGATTAGTATGTCATGAAAATATTAAAAAGTCATAGTATAGTGTGTCGTTAAAAAATCATACTTATTCATTCATTGCACATTAATTCATTTATATTTTCTCCGTTTTTTTGGTGTGATTTTGCAGTCTGACAACAGCAGGAAGGAAGGACCTGCGATACCCCTCCTTCACACATCGCGGCTAAAGCAGCCTGTCACTGAAGCAGCTGCTAAGTGCTGTGTGTCCGGCATAGAGTAGGACATGGGCTCTCTATCAGGGATGACATCTTAACATCATTCTCCTTTCTCCCACCAACTCCACCAGACCAAAGGGTTAAGTCTCTTCCTGTCAGCAGTCGAGATGCTGCTGCCTCAGACCACTCCATCGATGAAAGCTGATGCCACCACGGTCGAAAAAGGTCCTCCGGAGTGCTCCCTGTACTCCAAAAGACAGGAATCTCCTTAGCAGATGGATTCTGCTGTGTTCCTTTTTGTCTGTTCCGTCTAGTGTATTGTTCAGGTGAGCACCCAGATCATAGAAAGTCTAAACAAAGCATGTCATTAAAATTTCATAGTATAGTATGTCATGAAAATGTCATAACAGTCATAGTATAGTATAGTTGTCATACAAGTGTCAAAGTGTTGTATGTCCTAGTTGTAATAAAAAAAGTCATCGAATCATGTAATTAAAAATAAAGTTGTATTATAGTATGTCATAAATAAGTCAAATATTCACAGTAAACTATGTTTTACAAAATGACATAAACATGTCATAAAACCTGTCCTAAAAGTCATAGATTAGAATGCTGCGTTCACACCGGTCACGTCGTTAGTATGTCTTACAAAATGTCATAGCTTAGTATGTCAAAACAAATTTCATAAAAAAGTCGTAGTATAGTATGACATGAAAAGTCATAATTACTGTCTTACAAAATTTAAACAAAATACTTTTTACATAAGTATTTTATGAAATATTTTATAAAAAGTTATAGTATGTCTTTAAAATCATAATTTAGGATGAAATTTCCTGACTTAAAAAATTAAATATGAAATATATTATTTTGTCAGACATACGACTTTTTCTTCACATTTTTCAAATAAAATACCATGACATTTTTATGATATTTTGTAAGACATACTATCGTATAATTATATACCGTACATGTTTTTTTTACATTTATATGACATACTTCACTCTTATTTTATGAAATTCTTCATGACAAACTTAATAAAGATTGTATGACACTTCTCACAATGACCTTTCATGACATATTATACGTTGACTTTTTACGCCATACTAAACTAATACTCTGCCATACTATACTATGAGTTTCATGGCATTATAAACTACACTTTTCCTGAGATTTTGAGACACACTGTACTATTGCTTCTTTTTTTTAAACTTTTTCCACGACATATAATTACTTTTTTACAACATAATAAACTGATATTTTCACGACAAATATAACATATCTTTAAGCGCTACAGAAGTCTACTTAACCGTTTTACCTCACATGCACTTGAAACTACTTTCTGATCCCATTTTAAGTTCACCCAAAGTTAAGTTTGCTTTTCTGTTCTGTGACAAAGACACAATTTTATTTCAAATTCTACACACTTTACAGCTTTGCAAAAATAGATAAATAAAAAACAACAAATGCCTTCATTTTGGTAGTACTTCACCAACAAAAAAATGCATTTTCTTAAACAGTATATTTTACTGTGTATCTAACCTACAAACCAACAAGCTACCTTAGCTGATATAACTGTAGAACATGATGGTGGCACTCGCATCATTTATTGGCTTGAAAAGTACATTTTTCACAGGACCCCCTCGCCTTTAACACAAACTAATTTCAAGATGGCTGATCCCTGAGGAGGAACCTCGCTGTCGCCCTCATTGGTACAGTTACTCCGCAGCAAGGGTTGGATCTCGTTGTCGTTGGTATTTGGGCGGTCTCTCACTGCATGCGTCTGTGAAAATAGGAAGGATGTGTGAGATTTAAGATTCATTTTTATTGGAATGTTGCACACTAAGTCCATATGGACAAATCTAAATAATTAATTGATTGTGTTATAGCAATATCCTATTCCTAGGGATGCGCCGATACCAGTATGAGAACTTAATAATACCATTACAGCTCTAACAATAACTTTGACATCATTTTAACATAATATTTTCATCAGATATTCTTTACTTTCTGACTGTAACAAATGAAAAATTCAACATGATGCTGTTGCTGACATTTTAACGTTCAACTTTGTGTTTTCCTGATACAAACAGAGGCATGTTAATAAGTAACTGTTTAACAGAGTTATCAGTTTTAAAAAAATACAAAAAACTGAACAAAACTCACATTGGTACACATTGAAGAGTATGGGCTCAGTTCTGGAAACACTTTGATTTAAAGGTTTTTCTTTCTCAAGTCCTATTCCAGCCTAACTTTTTACTTAGTTTTGTATTTCAAGAATGGGACAGAAGGGGCATTGAACGCTTTCAAGTTCTGTTTATCGGCTCCAAATGAGAATGGAAATGGGGCATAGACTTACATGTGTTTTGGGAGAAAGAATCTGCCCCATTTTCATGTTAACTTTCAAATCTCATAGTAACTGTTTTTTTAGTTGAATGTTTTTTTCATCTCTGGTCGCTGGTCCAGTGCTGGGAGGGCTCCACGTGCAGCAGGATGATGTTTTACAGTGGGTCTTGTCACGCCCACCCCAATAACTTCAACAGGTGTGACACCAATGCACAATTAGAATGATGTCAGGATGACGTAATGACCCTTCCTTCTTCCTAGCCGTTTAGACGGAAGTTAGCCTGCTATTACCCGCTATGTTGATTTGAATGGGAAAGTCAGATCCACTCAGTCCGTTTATATGGGTTGAACGCAACATAATGACGCAACCTAGAACGTAACCTGGCTGGCTGAAGCTAGACAGCCAGCTAACGTTAGCGAACATTAACTATAACGTTACAAGGACTATTTCAGAATAATTTCACGACTGTTTTAATTACCTCACACGAATATCAATTTGGCTGCAACTGGCTCCTGTCGTTGTCAAATGACCGACATCCAGCCGTGCTCCGCTCCGCCTCGAGGTCTTCCTTTACATCCCGTACATGACCCGTATGGTGTATTCTCTGCCCTAACAGGACCCGTGTTGGACATAAAACTCCATCTATGCCTGTCTGACACATACTCGTGTCTTGCGGAATCTGGGTGCTCATTTTCAAATGATCAGCGCCACCGTAGTGTGATTTGATTTGTCACCTCTGGCTCAGTGATCTCGCACACTCATTGGATGTGGAACCTTTTTTGGTGGATTGCATACCAACTTTTGAGTGCATACCGCCACCTACCGTACCGGAGTATGTAAAGCTGGACCTATTCTATATTCGCCTGTAATTAAAAAAAAGACAGCATGACAAAAGGAAAAGTAAGAAAAATAAACTATATTCTATCAAACTAACAGGTGTTTTTATTAAGACATCTATTACCTTTCTTAGCTTTCCACACCGTGTCACCCACCTCCCAGAAAAAGTCATAAACCTCGTAGTGTGTTATCTCATTGAAAATGTCATAGTAAAATATGACATAAAAAGGTCACAAAGAAATCATAGAAAAGTCATAAAATGCTATAGTATACAATCTCATAAAATATGTCAGATTATAGCATAAATATCATAGTATAGTATGGCACAAAAAAGTCACAGTATAAAGAACAAACAAACAACGAGAGTTAGATTATATAAACAGAAAGTTAAAAGACAATATTAATGACTTTCAAAAATAAATACAGCTTTATTAAACTTATAGCAAGTCTATTATACTATGATGACATTTTTATGACAATAAAAAACGAATCATAGTATGCAATAAAAATGACCCTAGAGAACAGACTTATTGTAACATCAGAGCAAGCTATTTCGTTGACATTCAACAGTTGCAGTCTGGGTTCGGTCACCATATGTTTAACAGAAACACGGTCCATGTACTCACCATGGTGCTCACAGGCATTGCTGTCATTTGTACCTCACAGAGTTGTGTTAACCACTTGGGAAACAACATTCCTCCCAAAGTCAGAGACACCATCACACAATTACAAATATCCCTACCACGGAAAAGGGGAGAGAAGTTGTGTGTTTTGGAAAACAAAGACTTGGCATGGCTTTAATAATCATTGTGATTGGTCTTGCCTTACGCTTTACTTGCACCCATCAATACTGTTCATAAGTCCTCATGATTGTGTTGTATAGGCCTATCATACAAATGCTAATAACCCTAGCTATCACTTTATGCTCACAATGCTATAGTGTGTTATTGATGTTTATAAGACAGTATTCCATTTCAGAAACTTTGAATTTATAATCTGTTATGATACATTAGAGCAGTTCTCTATGTGTCTGACCTTACGGTGGTTATAGTGTGCTATGTAACCCAGAAATCAGATTATCTTGTTCTCACTTTGGCATGGAGATATAAAGCGTTATGAATGCTGAACTTAACAAACCTTGTTATAAGTTATATTTGCATGATTATATATATATAAAGCTTTTGTGAAGCCTGTTAAATGCATTATAATGTCTTATAAATGTGCTTACAATGCAATATAGACATGTCCTTCACATACAGTGTTACAGACTTGCTTGAAGTTGAATAAAGCTGTGTTTATTTTTTAAAGTCATTCATATTGTCTTTTAACTTACTGTTTGTATAATCTAACTGTAGTTGTTTGTTTTGTTCTTTTCTATATTGTGAGCTCTTTGCAAACTCTCCCAATTTGACTTTCTGCTTTTGCATCAATTTCCATGAGTTTACGTTCACTGTTAATATTTAGCGCCCTCCAGTGGTTAGGAAAAGCAAATTACCAAATTAGGTTGATTCAAAGATGTTCTGTTACTTATTAGTTATCAGCTAGTTATTTGCTAAAAACAAACCCCAATAAGATCAAGGAAAGAGTAGTGCATAGTGGAAAACAATTGCTAATTGAGAGGAGAGGCTATCAATGGGAAATCAATGTGATGTCCCTTTTGATGAATTTCAGAGGATTTCACACAATCTCAGTTGCAATATATTGGATTTATATATAATGCTGACCCAAAATAATGTAAAATATGAAGCTGAGGGGTGATGCTTATGACAGCTGAATCAGGGAATATCAGAAACAAGATTTCAAAGGGTTTATATACATTTTGTATCATTGATGGCTGAAGTGTTCAGATGCTTTACTTTAGTAAAAGTAGTTTAAAAGTCAAAGTTCTGCTTTGAAAATGTTGCTTAGGCAAACAAACATAAGTATTATCAGCGCAATACTTAAAAAACAAAAGGAAAGGTATTCAATGCATAAAATGCATAAATATGCATAAAATATTAACAATGAATGTAAACTCATGGAAATTGATGCAAAAGCAGAAAGTCATGTTAATCAATAGATTATCAGTGCTCATGCATGCAATGCTATTATTGTACTTGATCATTTGTGTTTATGTTAAATTCTACTCTGTAACCAAAAATTGTCAAATGTATAAATGTAGTGGAGTAAAAAGTTTCCTACAATGGAAACACTCAATATAAGTACCTCAAATATGAACTTAAGTGCAGTCCTTGTTGCTTCTATACCACATGTTTCTGTTTCAGGTTGACCTTCTCAAGCAAACACATAAATATAGCCCTCAGTATATTCTAGATCCTCTCATTTTAAATCTGCATGCTCAAAAAAATACTGACGTTTTATTATACATTTCAAACAAACTTCAACTATGTTTTCCTAAGCTCCACCTTCCCCTCGGTTCAGAGGGATTTTTTCTTTTTTTTAATGTGCAGCTGCCATGTAGCAGAGGGAGGAACAGCTGGCTGAGGGAAGAGCCAGCCCGGGGAGTCAGTCACATTCCTGGCTGGGATTCAATGACTGAACCAGACACAAACAAACAGAGAGGGCGAGAGAGAGAGAGAGAGAGAGAGAGAGAGAGAGAGAGAGAGAGAGAGAGAGAGAGAGAGAGAGAGAGAGAGAGAGAGAGAGAGAGAGAGAGAGAGAGAGAGAGAGAGAGAGAGAGAGAGAGAGAGAGGAGAGAGAGAGAGACTCACACATTGAGTGAGTGGGGAGACAGACTGAGAGTAGCCTACGCCAGACTGAGCAGACGAGGCATATTTCGAGCTCACATTAGGAGTGCGTAAAACCGCAAGAGCGCATAGAAACACGGTACCCGGTGATTGTACGTTGGATAATACGAGTTTTGAGCCTCGGAGTTGTCGACTTTAATTGCGTCTGCTCACAGGAACAGCCCCTGTGAATTCAGCAGCCGTCAGTTTTCTGAATGGACGCGCTGGGAAGCTTCTCCGGTGACATGGAAATGCGCGTTATTGAGCGTGCAGCCGGATGCTGAGGACGCCCGATCCGACAAGTCAATTTTAGCTTTCACTTTGAGGTTGCAACTCTCTTTTCCACCCGGCGACATCATGGAGGGCACGAGCTTTCAGCCCCATCCCGGACTTCAACAAACTCTTAAGCAGTTTCATCTGAGTTCCATGCGCTCTCTCGGCGGACCGGCGGCGTTCTCCGCTCGGTGGCACCAGGACTCATTCTTCGGGAAAGATGGAAAATCCGTCGAGATGATGCTCACCCTCCCGGCTCAGACACCTCCGGTAATGTCCGGTCCACTTTTCATCCCGTCCGACCGATCCACGGAGAGGTGTGAGACCGTCCTGGAGCGGGAGCCCATCTCCTGCTTCGTGGTCGGCGGTGAGAAGCGACTGTGCCTGCCGCAGATCCTCAACAGCGTCCTGAGAGATTTCTCCCTCCAGCAGATCAACTCGGTGTGCGACGACCTGCACATCTACTGCTCCAGGTGCACGGCGGACCAGCTGGAGATCCTCAAAGTGGTGGGTATCCTGCCCTTCTCTGCTCCGTCCTGCGGGCTGATCACGCAGACGGATGCTGAGCGCCTCTGCAACGCGCTCATCTACGGCGGTACTTACCCTCCTCACTGCAGCAAGGAGTTGGGCTCCCTGGAGTTGGAGCGAACCGAGAAGAGCTTCAAAGTCTATCATGAATGTTTCGGTCGGTGTAAAGGCGTGTTCGTTCCGGAACTGTACACCGGTCCAAGTGCCGCCTGCGTCCAGTGCATGGATTGCAGACTCATGTTCCCTCCTCACAAGTTTGTGGTCCACAGTCACAAGAGACTCGAGAACCGGACAGTCCACTGGGGATTCGACTCCGCAAACTGGCGGGCTTATGTGCTCTTAGACCCGGACTACACCGGAAAAGAGGAGAACAGTCACCTGGAGCAGCTGCTTAAAGAGTTAAAAGGAAAATATGATCTGTCGGGCAAGCGGTCCAGTAAATCGTGCAGAGTAAGTCTGTTCTGTTTCACCTTATTATCAGCCACACACTTATTGTCTGAGAGGTCTTTAGTTTGTATCTGTGGATATTTCAAGGAACCCATCCTACTACAGCACCTACATTCATGAACATTCATTTTGAGGAGGCTTCCTTCTCATGTCACTGTCTCCCTTGATTGATTGTTTGTGTCTTTTCCAAGTGTTGCCAGTTGTATTAGGTGACCCCAACAGAGTTATAATGCAAATCACATGTCTTATTACATCTTTCTGTGTGTGTCCTCTACTCTTGCACTGTGAAACGTCACTCACCTCATATATTTCTAAAAGAGGTGACAGTGAAGCGTCTTACCGTCAGCTGACGCCCCTGAGTATCCCTCCCATCCTCCAAAACTCACAGGCCCACCCCCCACCCTCAGGCTTACCCAAGGGCATCTGCATTATGATAAATGGAGTCCCGATGATATATTTTACCAGTGTGAGAGGGAAGAGGGGGGCAGGGAAGCCCATTACGGTGCCATGAGGTGGGGAAGGGGATAAGAGTTTAATGAGGTTTGGGATATGGAAATGTGTGTGTGAGAGAGAGAGAGGAGGCGTTGTGGCTGGTCGGGATAGGATAAGATATGAATGTGTGTCAATGTCCAGGCTTCCTTGCATAAGTCAGAGATGTTGTGGACAAAGGGCCAGGAGACGAGGTGACTGTTCCTTCGTCACAGAGCAGCTGCTGTGTGGGACTCTGCTAATGAGTGGTCATCTCTGTATGCATCACCATGGTGCTGCTCCAGTCTGAGCAGGAGAAGATGTCTCACAGGGAAACCTCAGTACTCTCTTTGAAAAATGCTCAGGGAAATGTTGTCGGTTTATAGAAACACGTCTGAAACATCGAAAAGGTTATCAGTCCTGAGTGCAGCATGTTTTGGTAGAAGTTGTACCCAGACGTCTTTGTGCGTTCAAGAAATATCTGTCTGTACAAACAAAAGTTATCGCAGGTCCCAGGTCAGCACCAGCGGCTAATTTCTTCCCAACTGCAGTCGGCATGGACTTGATGTATCACCCGTGAGTGCTATATTTTGTCAGATTGTTGAGTCCTGCGCAGTCCCACGCTGACAGTCTTTTAGTTTGCGTGTGAAATAATCGGAGGGCTGAGCATCTTGGAGGGAGCGTGGCGTTTGCTGTGGTTCACTGTCAGTCGAGTCCCGGTTAGCAGACAGGCCTGGTCCTCAGGGAGCTGCACACCAGCGCTCCCCCATACATCAGCCTGACAGGGCAAGCTGCTGAAAGGCCGGGACGGGGGCTCGCAGATCGCGCTTGGCTCGGCTTACCTATGAAACAAAAAGTCAATGTTATCGGCCTGCCTCAGTCTCCCTCTGATGTCAGAGTGTTTTATTAATAAGAGAGAGCCTTGAAGGTTACCTCCTCTGCCTGTATCATCTGTCTAGACTCCCACTTCTTCTACTGTATGTGGTGGCTGGTGCAGATACAGCACTGCTGGAGGAAACTGCTGAGACAATTATTGCTGATGTAGCATGTGGTTTTTTTTCGTGGAATAGTTTTGAAGCGCAGTTTGCTGGAGAGATGGAAGTGTGATTCAGAATTATTCCATTTTTTTTATAGGCAGTGAATGTAGAAATTGAAACATAACCAGCCTCATCAGAAGCCGGATCAGAGGAGGGAATGAGCCCAGTGAACCATTGTGTCTGTTTTGCATCAAATCCTGCATTTGGTCATTTAGCTCTTGACTTAATGTGCAGATGAGGCCAGATTGCTGAGAGGAGGCTGCAGACTCTCATTCAGAAGATGCAGGGTGTGTGTGTGTGAGCCAGGCCTTGACATGTGTTGTCAAAGGGCCGTAACCCCTGACCTTTCCCCAAAGACACTGACCGAGCCTTCCCCCATTCTTTTCACACCATCCAATCATGTGCCCTTGTCTCCAGTCCACTGGGCAGATGGCTGTCTGATAATGGACGGAGGGATATACAGTGGGCAGATAACAAAATCTCAACTGCAGCTTGATTCCAATGAAACATTGCCATTTGTGCAATGCTTACAGTGCTCTTTATGATGCTTATATTGCTCACTGTGTGTTTATCTGCACTTGCATGCGTGTGTGTATGTGTGTGTGTGTGTGTGTGTGTGTGTCTTTAGGTATAGCTAGTATACGAGTGGTGTTTGCATGTAAACAGGCAAGTGTAATGCATGGATCAGCTGTGCGGGTCAGATTAAAATGAGCTCTCTGCCGGCTCATTTCCATTCCCATCTGTCTGCTGACCACTGGGATCCCTGAAAGCTGACAATGTGCATCTCTTTGGTCCTTGATGGCCCTGTCTGCCCAGTGTTGACCCAGCCAGTGAAGACTCAACCCACCCACGTCACCCAGACACACACACACAGAGCCATTTGCATTTGGTTCAGATTCAGCATATTTCAAAATCTCACTCCTGGTGCAGCAAATTAATGCTTTTAGTCGTTTGTTGCTTGTGTGTAATGTGCCTTCTTCTACTTATCCGTCTCTTGGAAGCATCATTCTTTTTGAGAGCAGTCGTCTGACTCTACAACCCCCCTCCCCCCCCTTCTCAACGCCCCGCTGACCAGCCCCCCGCCCCAGAAGCCAGTGACTGCTGGACGGAGCATTTTGGCCAAAGCACAGACAGCGTGTCAAGGCAAAGGGGTGTCAGGAGCTCCCAGGGGTTGTGGCCTCCATTCTGGCAGAGGTGACCCCATGTTAAAAGGGTGTCAGCTGGGGTTCTGTGATGGGTGATGTGTGCTAAAGACCTGCCGCCTCCTTTGTCTGAGGGCCGAGCTTTCAGAGGCTGTGAAGTGCAGCCTTTTCTCTTTGTCCGTGCCTTGTTTCTTTGGCTGCTGTGTGGATTGGTCTGTAACTTCCAGCTTTTCCCAGGGTGGGAAATCCATGCTCGTGAGTTTGCCCTGTCACTGGTTTCCCTGTTACGTGCACAAAGACATATTGGAGCCTGTAGTGGTGTCTGCATGTCTGATAGAGATAGGGCTGGGCCACAGTTCAATATTATGGTTTATCGACTTTCAGCAGAACCATTTTGCAATTATATGATCTTATCATGATATTGCCTCACAAATGCATGTTCAAATCAATGATTCTGTGCCAGTTTTAATTCAATTCTAACAAAAATAGTAACAAATGACGAGTTTGGCCCCAAGGAATGCTTTGAACAGATCAAATGAATTATTTGATCTATGGTTTTGAATACATTTGCAATCATGCTCTATATGATCTATATCAATATTTGAAAATATCCTGAACATAGTGATGTTAGATAGTTTTTTTTAACTTTTTTTTGACTTTGTTGTTAAAGCACTTCTGGCAAAATTCAAATATATCACAATGCTTTTGACCAAATTCCTCCGTAAAGTTATTGTGAGTTATTGTTTGCAGTGATGGAAGAAGTATCCAGATCCTTTATATAAGTTAAAGCACCAACACCACAATGTCAATTACTCAGCTGTAAGTAAAACACAAGTATTAACATCAAAATGCAGTTTATAAAGGTATCACAGAGCAAAGATACTCATAGTGCTTGTGTAGTTCATTTTTTAACAATATTATTCAACTGATCATATGTTTTCTATGTAATAGCTGTGGTCAAGTAATTGTGGTAAAGTTTAAAAAAGTACAATATTTCCCTTTGAAATGTAGTGCAGTGGAATGGAAATAGTCAAGTAAAGTTTTTGGGCATGCCTGTTGTTGCTTTATATATACACATTCATGAGAAAGGTAATAGTGATGTATACAAAGGGGCCAGGTAGAGGCTCACTCAGCTCCAACAATCAGATGTTTGGAACATAATGCTGATGCTATAAACTTGTGAAAATCATTGGTTCCAAAGTCAAATAGCAAGAACAATTTTAAAAACAAATACAATATACATATATATGCCTATACCCACCTAAAGTTAGATGATAAGAAAGTGAGTTTTTAGAGAAAAGATGTTGTGACTTTATCGTACGGAACCAGTTAAACTGAAAAAGAAAGCATTTCTGGAGTGTCCATATCTTGTTTCCTGCGATATCAGTATTATGGAAATATACTGTAATGCCCATCTCTATCTCCCATCATTTCACGTGGACCGCTTTTTTTTTTCTCGTTCCTCGCTAAAACCTCGATGACACAGCACAGTGCTAAAGTGTGAAAGACTTCTTGTATAACTCATGGAGTGAGGGAGGAGGATGATTAGTGCTGATCAGCGATGATGAGATGAGGGAGGAGATGAGCACTGGCTGTGACTGCAGTCAACAAGCCAGTCGGTCCATCGATGTGTTAGTGGCAGAACAGATGCCCGTATTGGGTTATCATCAATTCCTCCTCGATCACCTCCTGATTTCCAGCTCTGTGATTAAGAGTCAGACCCATCTGGTGCAGAGACAGGAAATCCTGGAGTCTGCATCTGCTGTTGGCTGAGCTACTAAGCCGCTGCAGTCAGGGGGGGGGGGGGGGGGGGGGGGGGGGGTGAAACTCTGATAATCCTACATAACCCCTGGAATGCAGAGACCACAGTGCACATCAAAACCGTCATCTTCTCTGGACAACGTCTTCAGGAACACACTCAGACAGACTGAACGTCAGCCATGGAGTCTCTCCTCCTTCTTTGGCCCACTCTAAGCATCCTCACAATTTATAACCAGTCCCTCTGGAATTTTGTAATTAGAGCATGAATTAGATATACTGCGGAGAGCATGTTACATGGAGGAACAAACATTGTAATTGTACATACCAATTCAAGATTTCAAATGAGACCTAGAGACACGAGCAGGATCTCTCTGTTTCTCCTTAATGACCCTCTGCTCTAAGCTACATAACTGTTAGAGCACATTGGAGATGTGCTATTGGAGCTCCAGCCCGAGCAGAAGTAGGCCCTGCTGGTGCCATATGACAAATCGGCATGCTGCTCTCGCCTACAATCCGCCCACCGACCACCTCCAAAGCTATCATAAGGATTAGCTCACGCGGCTAAACCAAACAGACTGCTCAGTGTTCAGACAGCATTTGGCCCAAATCTTGTTCGTGCCTCCTGTTTTGATGGCGAGCAGATCACAATTGGGGGCCGCTATCTTTTCACTTGCAACTGGTGCTGTGCCAGGTTGAAGCACGATGCCGTGTGCGGCTGCGGGGAAAAGGGAAGAATGAACGCTTTAAGGATTTACACGTCTCCCTTGCTCTTTGGGATATGCATAATTAAAATGTTTGGATTAGGATGGTTTAGATTAACTTTGAATTCTCTGCTGAGTTCAGAAGACGGAGGAGACACAGAGGGGTGCAAATGTACTTTTGTCTTCGAGTGCTAGTGGCATAAAAAGCTCGGAGCTTGATTCTTGAGAAATAATTTACATCACAGACCTGTTTTGTGTACGTGTGTGTGTGTGTGTGTGTGCGTGTGGGCAGGTGTGGACCTCGACATTTGGAGGTCTGTCAGACTCCACACACTCTCAGAAAGAACTCGTCCTCTGTTGGAGTCTGCTCCGTACGCTTGTGATTGGAGGGCGGCTGTGGTTGCTAAGCAGAGCTGCTCTTCCTGTGCTAAATAAGAACTTCGTGCTCTCTGACTGGTAGGCTTAAAGAAGCGCACCAACACACACACACACACACACACACACACACACACTCATATATGAATGCACAGACTTCACAGTGCATAGATCTCTTACTGTACAGAGACCTCAGCCTCCTCCATTCACTGCCCATCCTAGGGCTGGGCGATATGGCCTAAAAAAAAAATCTCCGATTTTTTTACAAAAAATCCGATTCACGATTTAAATCGATTTTTTTCCCCCAAAATTTTTTGCAGATGACAGAAGCTGTTGAAAACAATTTTTTCTTTTATTTTGTGATGATTTTCCCAAGTAGGTTGATAAAAAATAAAGTGCAAACAAAACCTGAACATTGTAGAAAGGTGCCTGTAGTATACAAAAAGTATTTGGTCACTCTTTTGTTTGCCTGAATCATTTAAATATAAAATTAAATTAAACATAACATTAAATGGCATTAAATAGTAGCCTTCCATTGTAAACAACTGTGCAAATGTAACTTTTTACAGTAAGCTTTTCTAACTGAATACACTGATACAAACACAGCATGAAATAAAATGTATATGACCCTTTAACATTCACATTTTCAAAAGTGCAACATCTGATCTAACATCAACATAACATATTTTGCACAGTAAATAAGTGCATGTAAACAAAATCAAGTGCATTCACAACATAACCAACAGTATTAAACAGTAGTGCATGTTTTTTCTAAATATTTTTTGCCAGGAAGACAAGCCTGTCTACTACCTCTGGCTTCAGGCATGCACGGTGGCATGTAACAATGCCCCCCCACACACTGAAAAGCCTCTCAGAGGGGGCACTTGTAGCTGGCACAGAGAGGTATTTCTTTGCTAAAGTACTTAGCCTTGGAAAGTTAAGTTGGTGACGCTTCCACCAGTCAAGTGGATCGGTGTCTGGGTCAACCTGCTGGACCACAGGTCAGTTGTTGCGGAGTAGAATGACATCCCCTCCAGCTCCGCAGAGATCCTTTGGCGTGTACTATTGTACAGCCGAGGCAAGGCAACGTCAGAAAAATGTTTACGGCTTGGTAGCACGTACCTGGGGTCCAAAGCTTTGAGACGGTGAATAAACCCCGGCTTTTCCACGGTGTATATGGGCACCATATCTTTTGCGATATACATCGCGACTGCATCCGTGATGGCTTTCCACCGGGCACTCTTCTTCTCATGCGGAGTACAGTTGGTGAATGTCTCCAAAATGCTGGGTTGTTGTTGTGAGGTGGCGGCGGCGGCGGCCAGCAGTGAAGCTGCCATTGTTTTAGTTTGTAAACAATGCGCGCGCACTCTACTACGGGAACCCAACGGGGGGGAGGGGTGGGGGCGATTTTCTCGATTTTCAATAAAACACATCGCCTTAAAGCACACATTCGAATTAATCGATTAAATCGATTTATCGCCCAGCCCTAGCCCATCCTCTTTCATTGTGACCTCCAATGAAAGTCTCTCCTCCTCCTCCTCCTCCTCCTGCTGCTTTCCTTTCTCCAACTCCTCCTCCTCCTCTCTGCATCACACACACTTCTACCACAGGTCAGCACTGTATAGAGCTCCCCTCTCCATCAGTGAGACCTAGGTGTCTGACACCTCCTCTGCCCCGCCACCATCACTCACCTCCTCCATTTGACACCTCCTCGACCCTGCAGGCCCCACACACACACACACACACACACACACACACAAACAGGCTCTCCTCCTCCACTGAGATCTCCTACTGCACTCCCCCTCATACTGTATTATACTTAGATCTCCACCTCCACTGTAGTGAGCACATGCTGTATCAGTCTGTATTCAGACTGGCCTACATACGCCGCACATGTATCACTGTACTGCTCCAGGGGTGTGAGGGCTGATCGTCTTTGTTTTGAAGAGATGAAAACTCGCCATCGTTCTGTGTTTCATACATACATACATAGACACACAGACAGACAGATGGATAGATGGATAGATAGAAATGGAGAGATAGTGCTACTTTGTCAGGATGACCTCATCACCATCCTCCAGCATCTTTTCCAGGCTTGTTTCAAGAGCCCGCTAAATGAACAAATGAGTGGGATCCACATTATTTTCGTCTCTCTCCTGTTTCGCTGTGTGCCATTACGGACGCCTATCATCTCACGTATCTGCTCTGCTGCTCAGAACATTACATCTCAAAATGTGATCTGAGAGCACTGTGTCTCCGCCATGACATTCTGCACGTACTGCCGGTCCCCGGGCCGACTCTCTAATAAATGGTTTATTTCTCTTAGCTTAGTTTCAGAAGGGTTCAGAGCTTTGGGTTAGATGGCAGAACAATCATTCAGTGTTGGTGGAAAGCTGCAGACTCCTGTGTGCTCTTCAGACCAGCTCGACATGCTTTCTTGCAGAGATGGAGCAATGCAGCATTGTCAGCAGACACCCGTATCAAATGAATTCAGCACAGCTGTCCTAGCAGACTCTGTTGCAGTAAGTGTGTGTGTGTGTGGGGGGGAGGGGGGTATTTATTCAGTATTACAGTCACCCCGGGAGCCGTCATGGTCACTCTTTGCCAGCATCATCTGGTCACGTGGACCCTTTTTCCCTCTTCAACCTCGCTAGTTTCTTTTATTACCTCAGTGGAAAGCAGAATGTACTGAATCTCAGCGTCCCGATTTGGTTTCTCTAGCTGCCTCACCTTGTTCTCAGCTTCTTCTCTTTCTCTCTCCATCAATACAGCGGGGTCTACATTTATAAAGACAGGCATACAGATGGGCCACAGTTGCTCACATGCTGAGGACACCTCTTCCCCTCACCCCCCTGCTCCCCCTTTTTGCAGGTGTCTAATAGTTGCAGGGTTGCCCCGCACTGTGCTCGCTGTGCCGGCTGCCCAGCAGGGCCGCTTGCCTCCCTTGTGCTTGTGGCTTTGACAAGCGTCTGGCTTTATTTCCAGCTCGTCGACGAGCACAGACACAGACAGCCATGGCCTGAAATAGAGCAGGCCAGCCCTTTATCCTATAATGAGGGGACTATTATAAGACTTGGGTCTTAAGCAGAGTATCAGCAGGTGTCAAGAGAAGAGGTAGTACACGCATCATCTGACAAAACGTCAAGCTGCTTCTCAGATTATCATCAAAAACTAATCGTGTAAAGTAATCACCTCTCCTTTTGGCACCAATAGTCTTAAGTCCAAGGTCAAGTGGACTTGAAGACAGTTTTGAAAATATGTCTGTAACACAAGCCAGATATTTTGGAGATAATCAATCCACTTCTGACCTTGTACCAATTGAATGTGTTAAATCAAATGCAACGACGATAGTCTGGTCAGGACATCTGTCCCATATGGAATGTATGAATTATTCCAGAGGTAATAGCAGGGCATTGTCGGTGCACTCGTCTTCACAAAGACGCCCATCTCTGCCATGTCCGTATTTAAGTGACCCCTTTCAGCTGCCGAACTGTACAGGCTGCAGATATAATGAGTCCCTCCAAAGAGATTAGTCGCCCTATCACCAATGCAGCTCCCTAATTTCTCTGCCTTTGTTGTGGGGCAGGCTGTACTAAATGGGATAAAGCGGCTTGGCCGGACACAGTGGGAGGAAGTGGCTTTTGTGTTGCTAGCAGGTGCAGTGGAATGACAGTGAGTTTTTTGGGGAGGTGTATACGTATGCGTATGCGTATGTGCATGCTTGTATGTGTGTGTGCGCGTGTGTGCAGCGTTGCGTCCCCGCCGGGCCAGAAGGGTACATGCTCGCCGAGTGCCGCTGAGATACACCAGGAACCTCTAAAGCTCGACTTGAACCCTCAATCACAGGGCTCCTCAGGGGTTTGCAGTAAATTCTTCAGGCGAATGGTTTTCTCTCCCCTTCCTCCTCCTCCTCCTCCTCCTCCTCCTCCTCCTCTTTTCTCTCTCTCTCTCGTTTTCTGCTCACATCTGGTGAACAGCGCTAGCACCCCTGTCATCTTTTACTGCGTTGAGGTCATTTCCACCCTATCGGTAAAGTGGAAACACATGATGTGCAGGGTTCGGCCTTAATGGGGTGGGGCTGGCATGGACCAGCACTGACACAGCTTTACAGCCAAGAGCTGCCAAAACAGCCTCTCTGTGGAATGCCCCCCACTTCAAAATTAAAGACATTTCGGGTAAATAATGTTAGAATACTTATATTTACCCGTTAGATACTTAATTACTATAATTACGTCATATATAGGATAACATATAGGGTCTTTACATGTTTTTCCTCTAATGAAATGGAGCAGCAGAGCAGAGCTGAACGTGTCGTTCATGGCGCTTTGAAACAGCACACAAAAAGAAAAGACCGAGCATTGTTTGGCTTCAGAGGGATATTAGGTGCATAATGAATACCAACTCCGGAAAGACATGTTTCTCCTTATGGAGTTTTTCTACCTCCGTTCCAATTTATTTTTCTGTAAAATTCCTCCCTATACACTCGCTTTTTCCCTCTTAATCACATTATTGATTCCAACTGGTGAGCTGGAGATACTTTGGCAGACACTCTGGATAAAGGGTGTGTACTCAAGTTTAATTGGGATTCTCCTTTATCAATGATGTGGATTTCCTCTTCTTCTTTGCCCTGCTGCGCCATTCTTCTCCAAATACTTCACACCACAGATCACAGTGTTTGTCATTCTCAGGAATCTGAGCTTCTGTCATTTGTGAAAACTCAGCTCTGCCATCTGGCACACTTTAGTTGGTTTCTTGACGGTGCATTATTAGTATATGAGCTTCATATGAATTAATTGTTCTGTCACGTTGACTACACTTTACGGTAACATTTCTCTCAAGCCATCTACAAATCATTTTTTTGCTTTAAAGTAAAATCCAACGACTTTAAAAACGTTTAGCCACTCATTTAGCTCATTTCTTGCTCAAGTATCTCAACCAAATAAACAGCTTTACTGTCTCTCTTCATGGATCTTAATGTGTCTCCAAGCAAATTCCAGTCACACTGTGGTTTCCATTTTGTGGTAGACAGAGCTGCAGTCTAAAAAGGGGTGGGCTGCAGTCAGTCAGTTACTGCTGTCTGTGGGTAGACTACAGGCAGAGTGGCTGCTAGCAGCAGCTGCATGGATTTTTATCCCTGCTGTCCAACAGGACTCCATCATAGACTGCAGCAACGCTCGTTATTGAGGGCGCACACTCCTGTGCTGCATGCCCCTGTCCTCATTACCTCTGCAGCAGCTTAGCTCTCTGCCTTTGTTCTCTCTCTTGGCTTGCAACTGGAGAATATGGAGAGAAGTGCTGAGGCTGCAGTTAGCTCGGCTGCCCACAACTTCTGCCGCACAGGAAAAAACCCAGCACAGACAACCACCAGCCCATAAGCCCTCTTGTCTACATATTTCTACAAAGCCAACACACAGGAGATGCTGCGCTTTGATTCTTCATGCTGACCTGGATGGAGGCTAGTTTGCTCCGTGCTTTCTTAAATTCTGGTTGTTGTTGTTGTCGTCCTGGCTGCTTGTGTCGCTTGTCTGATTTAAAAAATGTTATTCTCAAGTGCACTTGTGTGTGCTGGCATACTGACCAAATGCCCTCATGGCCAATCTGTTGTGTGAAAGGTTCCACAGACTTGCTCCTCAGAGGCGTCAAACAGCAGCCGTGCAGAGTGGCTGGAGGGACAGTAAACTTTTATCACACTAATAACCCGCAGTCACAGCTACCTTAATGGCTTAGGCAGCCACACCAGGGGTTGCTTGGAGGTCAGGTTGAATTGCAGGACATAAATGGTAGATTCGAACCGGTAGAACAAATAAAGGAAGAAGAAAAAAAGGAGGGGCATCTGAGGTGAGCAGAGGGGAAAGAAAGCTGTTATTGGAAGAGCAGATAATCACTTAAATTGATTTGCAGTAAAAGGAAGCCATTGATTGCAGTGCTGTTTTATAACAAGGCGAGCTGTGGCCATTTATCCCTCAATCCCACCCAACTCTGCACGCTCACAAACCTTGGACTCAGGCCGAGCATGCCGTCAAAGGGCACAACTCCTACACAAGTGACAAGTCAGTGAAAACATTTGCCCGGCACTTGGTGAAAACTTCGGTCGGAGAAGTAGCAGAAGACGAAGTGCGAGAAAGGGGATTTGTTAATGGAGTTCAAATCTAAACTTTTTCTCGGATTCCTCCCTTTCTCTGGCTGGGGTGGACGGGTCTTGAGAGTGTTTGTTTTAGGTGAAGTCAGTGCTGGAACAGAATGTTGAGAACCGCAGGCCAGACTGTGGTTCTGCGGTTCAGCTTCGACCTGAATGCAGACGGCTCTGTTTGTTTTGCTTCTCCGTTTCTCAGGGAGAAGTTTAGAAGCTGCCAAAGTCCTGCGCTCACACCCAAGGAACGCAAATAAAATCCCTTCACACAGAAGAAAAAAAATAAGGTACCTGGGTGTAGTCGCTACATCTGGACCTCACCACCCCCACAGAGCAGGGGTGCATGTCTATTGGTGTCTCTGCTGTCCGGCTCTCATCTTGCAAAAGGGCTCTTTGGGAGCTGAGATGGCGTTTGATTGTTTCAGTGGCAGGATGTTTGTGTGTTTTGTTCCAAGCCTTTTCATAAACAGCAGTTTTTATGTCGCTGAGGTCAACTGGTTTTACTAGACTGGAGAGGCAAGTCCAGAGGCACGGAGGCCTCCCCACCATCTGGCAGCCATAAAAGGGGGAGCAGGGCGTTTTTCGTGGGGGTTTATAGGATGGTCGGGTGAGACATTGAGGAGAGGAGAGACAGAGTGGATGGTGGACTCCGGTTGCCCCCGAGCTGCAAAGCTTCCTCTGCAGTCTGAATGACAGGTCAGAAGTTCATTGCCTTCTTTTTCATCCTGCATCTGCCTTGTTAGGTGAAGGAGGGGACAGTTGGTTCAGAGTTCGAGGGCAAAGGAGAGGACGTCACCGTGAAGCTGTTGTCACTGCTGCAAATAAAGATGTATTCTGGGCAGGAGATCTTTGTTTCGATTTAATGAGCTGGCTGTGTCTGAATAGTGTTTCAGAAGACGGTAGCTCAGCGAGTGTGTGTCCCCTTGTCGTCGCTTTGTCGTGAGCTTGTTGTGCTGTGCAAAAGATCAGATCTGAGTCCTACAGATGGTGCAGAATTATGTGGCTGCGTAACACTGGTGATTCAATGGCTTGGTGTTGTTTGGGTATGCGTCACCCTCTCAAAGCGCCCTGCACCCCACAGAGTAGCGAACAGTAAGTTGTTTTGTACAACTACAGATTCCAGGTCCTCTCTTTTTGACCAGAAACAGTCTCGCAGTTAGGTGGTGGCTTTGTTTTGTTTGCACATCTGATTTACAGTAAGTGGGAATAACAGCATTGTTAAGCCATGAAAATACTGGAGCTAGAGGCCAGTGAGATTTTTGTGGATATTTCTGCAATGAAGACACTCCTGAGAGTCTCAGTTATGTTCTGCTGGAAGATTTCTTTCCCAGTTTTAAGAGCCTGAGCTGGCGCTGTCTGGTCCATCTGACGCTGGATGCTCAGCCTTATAGGTTTTCCAGAATGGGGTTATCGTTGCAGAGGACTGTGCTGCTTTGCTGACTCTGGCACTGATACCTCCCATAGAGATTTCATCTTTTGTTATGCTGCAGCTGAGATGTGTTAACCCTTTAGCCCCTTCAAGATAGTTAAGCAATAGAACATCATGGAGCTGTATGTACATACATCCGTTGGGTGGTATGAAAATAATAGTAATATAAGAGTGGACCCCAATGTGTTTGTTGTATACATTAGTTGTGTTGACCCTTTTCTCTTGCTGGACTGGTGTTCTTGTTTTTAGACCGTCTTCCGCTTCGTACGGTTTGTATATGAACAGATGAAAAGTGCTGACAGCTAAAGAATAAGAGCGTGTTTGGCAGGCACGCCCTTGTAGGTTTCTGTGTCACTCAACTCGCATACATTTTTAATCGTTTCCTTGCTGTGGTATAGAGCTCAACACGGCACTGCTCAGTCACACGCTCTTTAGGCGGCTCATGCTCGGTTCGGCTCATAAAACAGGGGGTATAAAAAGTGTGAGTTAGGTATTTTCACTCATTAAGACCAAAAAATAACACGTTTTGAGTGACACAAATATAGCCAGCAGGAAACCAAGCAATTGATCGATGGCAATTCCAACTCCGATAGCGAATCTTAAAGTTGCTGCAGTTTAAAAGCTCATAGTTGGAAAATATAATCGATGATTACAATGGTCGTTACCTAATGTCTATGTTTCCTTTGAGGTAGATACCAGAATGTAATCTCGTGTTATAACACCCTCACGCCAGAGGCAATTTATAAAGCAGAACCTGTCAGTGGTGCCAGTGTCATTTCTGAGTTCATATTATGTGGTTTATTTTGTAGAGTCTCCAAAACTTATCATGACAATGGTATTCAATATGCTGCCATTGCCAGGAACATTGATTGCACTTGACAAACTTTAAAGAAAGCATCAAAGACGCCTTCAAAGGCATGCCACACTAAAATAATCCAGCCAGAGATTCACTGAGAGCCTCTCGACATACTTCAGCCTGTTTATACCCTCACATTTTGCGTCATGTCAGAGTGTCGAGCTTTAAGAAAAGGAGTGAAATAAAGCCCAGGCCCTTGATTGAGAGGCTGGAAATGAAGGGCTCTGCTCTTGCTTTAGTGGTTCCGTCCACTGCAGTGATTCAGGGGATAAATATGTGGCCTGTGTCTCTTTAAGAGCGCTGGCCTGTCTGCAGAATGCATCAGTCCTGTGGAGCAGACACAGGCCAGCAGGAGGGGAGGGGAGGGGGGGGGGGGGTGGAGCGTGGGGCTGTGCGGAGGGAGGGACGAGGACAGGAGGGAACAGCCGCAGTCTGGGCTTCCAGCCTCCTGGCTAGACTGCTGAAAGTTATTATTGAGTTCCTGTGTAGGGCCTCCCCTCCC
Source organism: Melanostigma gelatinosum (assembly GCF_949748355.1). NCBI lineage: Eukaryota > Metazoa > Chordata > Actinopteri > Perciformes > Zoarcidae > Melanostigma > Melanostigma gelatinosum. The sequence continues at coordinate 17,040,593 of NC_136636.1, read as the reverse complement.
GGCGGCATACTCCTCTGTGCTCACTACGAGGTAGACGGGGAGTACTGGAGAGGCAAAGAGAAAAGTTGGCAGCCTCCCATGCCCCTTTGCAGTGACCTTATATGCAACAAATAAAGGATAATTTTGTTTGATTGTGTGTTTTTGCAAGGGTGAAGCCTCTGAAAGACTGAGAGCAACCACACACGCTAACAGCCTTTTCAGCTGCTCGACAGCAGCTGAAACTGCGGCCTATAGCTCACTGTTGTCTTAAGTTACAGTTCAGCAGACACGTCCTGTTTTCTTAGGAATGGCTTTAACTAGTCAAGACAAGAAGGTTGGCGGTTCACCAATGAGAAAGCAGCGAACTAAATCCTCTCCTGGCGTGCTAAGTGATGAGTATGATTCAAGGACAGGTGGTGGGTGGACGACGAGTCTCCTTCAAACAACTTTGTCTTTGCAATAAATAACGGCCATGAATTAAACAAATTTGACTTTTTAAAGCATGAATATAATACAGAGTATCAATAGCCTCTCCAACACGAGCTAGTTTGCATGTATTGTAGTACTCTGCGTAATTAGTCTCTTGTAAGTTATCTTGTCCAAACTGCAGGTCTCATAGATCTGCTGGGAGAGGCCATGGAGATGACATAGTTACACACATCATGCCCTCCTCTCAGGCCTGTGCCTGCCTGCAACACTAATCCCTGGCCTGCCTTCCCTGTTAGCGGCTACGTTAGCGCCACAAAGCGCCTGCATCCTTCCAGCTCAGCCCACCAAGAGAGAGACAGGCTTTTATGTAACGCTCCGTCCTGTGTGTTTGTTCTGAACCTGCTATTGCTTAAAGCGAGGCTCCCTCGGGTTAACAGTACCCAGCTGCTGCCCGTCCTACTGTACTGAGCGTGTCATGGCTCTGGCTCGCGAAAAAGCCTGAGCCCATGCAGCACCTGAGGCTCGTCAGGAGCCGGCGAGGATCTTTCCCCGCACATATCTTCTGCAGCATGTCACATATGTGCCCTGATTAATCCCAGCATGTGTCTTCATTCATGGTCAGTGCGATCATTCGGCCTCTGTTTTAAAGCCGTCTCGGGCAGCGTTTGCAGGAAAGCTGGGCGATGGGGGGAAAACCCTGGCGCTGAAATGGGTATTTTGTGGAGTTCTGTTTGTTGAGTCAGAGCTTAGTTGGGCTTTACTGTTATGTGGTTGCCATGGAGAAAAACACAGGCTCTTGTGCAATAAAATCAACCAGGAAAAGACATTTCCAAGAATTTGTCAGAGTCAAGAAACAGACGGCAAATTGCAGAATTCATGAGGTGCTGCGGTCCGCCACCCGCCCCTCGTAGCCCTCCATTTTAGAGGGCTCGTATTCGTTTTATGGAAGCTGCCAGGCTCGAGTCCTCTCACCTATTTACTTCTGTAAGCAGATATGTTTTCCTATGAATGGAGGAGGGAAACTAAACCAGTGTTTAAGGATGGAATGTGTGTTCTTAGGAGCGGATGTTGTGGGTGTTTTATCCCCTATTTCCCTTACAGACAATTCCTTGAACAAGTGGAAACAAGTGAAATGCTATTTGATCTCTGTCAAATATTACTGTATACACACACTCGCACTGTGAGGCCCTCCTACATTTGACTCAGAGAGGAGATTTTCGGAGGCAATTACTCCCAGTGTAGTTTGGAAAATGTGTTGACAGTTCATTGGTCGAACACTTATAAAACCCACTGGTTCTTTTTTTTCATGAGCTGTGATTCTCTTCAGTAACGTCAAGGCTCCCTATTGCTCTTTAATATAAGGTATTTTATTCGTACAGTTTCCCGTCTCTCTGAGTGGACCCACTGGCTTTGTTCAACCAGCGCAGCTTTCTGGTTGTGCTTTCTAGCATGAGTAAAACGCCTCTTGTATGGCAGTGCAGTACAAAAGCTATGATCCTTTCAAGCTTATAAGCCGAATTTGAAGTTCAAAGCTAATCAAACAAAAAGAACGCCATGAAAAGGCACATTGGGTGTCAACTTCAACAGTATGTCATGGTTTGAATGGTCTTAGAAACAATCGAGGTGGACAGGAGATTGTGTTTTCTAACGTGGTGACCAGGAAGGCAGCATTTCAACCGAATGACTAGAATGGTATCTATAAATTTCAGCAGGATTTATTACCTCGGTTCAACCAATTAGCTCCCGAGCAGTTCTCAGGAGGACATATACTGTGTTGGTGAAATTACATCACATGGGACCCTGAGTGAGCAGTGACCCTAATTTAACCTTGCCCTCTCACATTTTTTATGACCTCCTCCCCTAAATCCCGTCTACCCCCGTCCCGGCTCCTCACACCTCTTAACCTCTGGTATTCATCCCATTTTCATCTTCCCAAATAAACCTACCACCTGCTCTCCTCTCCACTGGCTGCTCGGCGGGGCATGTGCTCATGTGGTTTCGCTAAATTAGCTGTGTGTTACTGTGCTCACGGTCATTGTTGCTCAAATTTGATTATTTAAAGCACTAGGTCTGCTGAAAGTATGGTATATATTTAGTCTGCAATATATGCTCATGACCTAGAAATGGAAAGATGGACTAGTTAGAAGCTGAAATGATTAGAAAAATATCTGCAACTATTTTGATAATCAATTAATTGCTAAAGTGATTTTGAAGCTTCTGAAATGCTGATTTTCTTTGTTGTATCTGATAGAAACATTATTAGATTTGCTGGTTTGGGACTGTTAGAAAGACAAAACAAGCAATTGTTATCTGCATTTCATTATTTAACAATGGATCAATTAATCAAAATAGTTAATTAAAATAATCTTCAGATGAATCGATAATGAAAATTATAGTTATTGGCAGCCGGAAGGGAGAAGACAGCAACATGATGGCCAGATAAACCCCCTGTGAGTATCATGTCACATTACCGAGCAGGGATTTTGATTCACATACACTGACATATTAAAAAAAGAAAAGATCACGAGTTCGGTATCGCAAGATGCTATCTGAGTTCTTGGGTGTCGTTAAGGACGAGGTGGTCTGTAATCTGGCCCGTCAATCTCTCAGACACTGGAGGTCTAAACCATTGCTGTTGGAACTCGCCGTCCCCATGCGCTTGCTCTCCCTCCCCTCCGTCGTTCTCCCAGGCCTCCCCCTGTCCTGACTCCTTCCCTGTCTCTGCCTTGTGAGGGAGGTGCAGAGGAGTCCTGCAGTACCAGGTACTGCAAGTGATATAATGGTCTGTGTATTCGGAGCCGTTACTGTTTGGGTTGTGGAGAGGTTATCCAGTGACATTTTAATCGTCTTTCTGCCTTCTTTGCCGTGGCATTAATCTGCAGGATTAAAACCCAGCCAGTCAGACACTGGACTTGCTGTCTTGTTGTAGAGCAGAGGGAGTGTGCTAACAGCGAGAACGGCGGCGCACGCTTCCCTGCGAACAGGCAGGGATGTGCTTATCAGTGACAAACCAAGGTTTCCAGTCCGGAGGCATCTGACCTCTGATGAGAGGATGGTTTGTTAACACACCCAACTGTCTCAGACGGGACAGCGTTGGTTTATGTCAGTGAGAAAACCACAGATCTTCACTCGTCTCTTTCATCACGCTGCCATCGCTGACTTGTATTCAGACATAAAATCCTGTGTTCGTCTTTTGTTCCAGAAATGATTTCATCAAATTGATTGTACACACATAAAGGTCCGTTTACTCATCACGGAGAGCACTTTTTCAGCCTGTGAAAACAGATGTATTATGTATGAATGTGCAATACTAAATCACTTGAATGCCCCTTTAAGAGAAATATTTTAATAGACCTATATAAAGTGTCCTATATATGACTCAGTTATAATTTTTTACACTTCTTGCTAAAGAAAAAATAAATTCCCCTTGTTGAAATGAAATTGCAGCCATACAAGTGAAACTCTATTTACATTGTAGATAAGAGGTGTAAATGTTGGCATCACTCATCTTTACCCAACCTTGAATTGTAGAATATCTCAAAGAGTTTTATGTCCCAAATTATCAAGCTTCAAGTAAACGTAAATTGTGTATAATTTAAACTCACAGAGGCAGAGAAGCATCACCGGCACAGAGTCAGATGAGTGTAATGCCAAGGGATTAAGCATGCACGGCAAAGATGGCGTTGGCACTGCTGCACAACAGATCAAGTTCTGTTGAGGCACGCACACGTGTACGAACGTCAGGATACAGCCACAGCAATGCTGCAACACTGCTGCATGATATTTAATGAAATTACAGAACTATTGACTACTTTGTAATTTTGGAACAGTGGAAAAAAGCTGAGATGCATTGAGAGTTCCTCTATTTTAGGTGTGTGAAGTATTCTTGCACAGGCTTGCCTGGAAACCATTTCAGTCTCCCCGACAAAGACTTTCTCACATCGTTCCTAAATTCAATTCAAGCGCAGAGAACATCTGAATCAACACTGTGTATTCCAGCAGGGTTGCAGGTAAAACTACATGGTCAGAGATTTCTTTAATCAATAAATGCAAAGAAGAGAAAAAAAGGAAGAAGTAATATTCAAATGAATGAATATTTCATTTGTTTGACCTTAAGCCTGAACTGTGAGATGTTTTGAACCCAGAATCAACCAAAGCCAAAGTGGTAATTGGCTTTTGAATCACATTTCCTTACAAATTCGAAGAAGACCTTTCTTCTTTTGTTCATGAAGTTCCTGAAAGTTGCGCAAATACTCTTCAAGTAGGAATCCCTTCAGGAGCACCAAATTAAATTCCATAAACGTAGATCAGCATGAGTCTGTCTTTGCTCTTTCCCTCTTTCTCTGTCTTTCTCGTTAACCTTCATCCCCTCCGGCCTCCTGGTTAGCACTGCAGCTGCTCCGACACTATATGTGTGCTAAATGGGAATAGAAGCATAAAGGCATTGTGTGTGTGTGTGTGTGTGTGTGTGTGTGTGTGTGTGTGTGTGTGTGTGTGTGTGTGTGTGTGTGTGTGTGTGTGTGTGTGTGTGGTATGTCCCATTGGATATGCAGGATATGTCCCAGTGGATATGCAGTAGTGTGTGTGTGTGTGTGTGTGTACCAAATTGGTTTGCAGACACCGCCTTGTGTCTTCCCTCAGATCATGTCGTCTGATGTTTAATTCTCTTATTCCAATAGTAGGCCTACAGCAGGGGGGCTCAGACAACTATCTGCTGAATTTGGCGCTATGTGTGTCTATAAATACACCAGTTGGAGAGCACGTTTCATTTACTAAGATAACTTTTCCTCACAACCATACCAAACATGCTCATGCTAATTATGTATAATCTGCTGTGATATCTGTTTCGTGTCTTTTAGTCTTGGGTTTCCATGTCTGTTGAAATGACTTATGAGCCCTTTGTAGTGTGAAGTCATCCTCTGAGGGAGAGACAGTGATTTGGACACCACTGTCAATATAGTGGAAGAAAGTCAGGCGGGCATGTCCTGTTTTGGTTGCCTTGTTTGGACCTGAATTGGAATTAACTTTCCGCCGTGCAGTAGTGCAGTAATCTTTCTTTTTGTTTGCTGTCACAAGCAAGCTTATCTTCTCAGGGAACTCATTTCAATCAGGAACAGGTTTTTTTTTCATGACGCAAAGGGTAAAAATGAAACATGTCATCAAAGGATTAGAGAGAGTTTGGTGTGTTGTGTTTAGTTTTGATTCCCAGTTGAACTTGTTTGATTGCATTGAGTGAGGCGAATTTAAGACAAAATAATACAGGTACAGTAAGTGTTCTGTAGGAATTACCAACTGCTTTCACTGGGGTCTCTGGATCTAACAGTCATGTCCCACACGCAGCTCACTTTATGAATGCTTGACGAATGCTGAATACTTCTTCAACACTTGTGCCTTCAAGCTAAATGTGTCACGCTGTGCAAACCTGATGAGATATTTTCCACCTGTAGGAGCAGCAGCTCGCCCTGCGTCCGCCTCAGACCTCATCGAGTCTCAATCCCAAAGACAATTAGGGCAATCCAATAAGCTTTACTGTAATGCCGACCTCATGCCAAACCCTGCAGCTCTCGTTGTGTGTCCTACTGTCGTGGCTCAGTTCAGCTATATCCTCAAACTGGGCACATCGGAGGCAGAATAAATTGATAAATTAAGCTAAGATTTAGTGAGTGGAAATGGAAGCTTGAGGTGTATCTGTGTGGAGTAGGGATGAAGTTTCAGGGATATTCTGGGCAGACACCAATAATTTTTCCCCCAGCTGTTACAAAGCGACCACAGGGCTTTATATAAATCGAGAGACTGTCGCACAATTTATGCAGTGAGAGTTGAATAGAGGGCTCAGGGCATCTCTGGGAACATCCACACCAAACTACAGGGATCAGATTACTCAAACTAGTATTCTCTCACTTCCAACTAAGGCTGTTACCCAAGCAAGCCGTGCCAGTTGGTGTGCCCTTGAGTGAGACAGCGCCCCACTAAGCACATGTCGATCTGAGGATTACATTCAGGGGTTTAGGAGGGGAAAAGAGGCTGTAATCTGAAACTGTTGTGTCTTGTTGCTGTGCACTTTTCTTAATGCCATGCTATCATGCACCATGCGTTGGTATTGTATGACGGTTGCCCGAGGAAATTCAGCGGGGGAAACTATTTGTGTCCCACCAGATGAGAGCCTCATGTTTTATTTCTTGATAATTTAATTTGAGGGTTTTTTTAAGTGGCACAACAGATGCTCAAAGTTTTGATTTAGCCTGCTATTACAAGGTTTGTCAACATGTATGTAGGTGCAGTTAAGAGGAATAGCTTAACGTTTTGGGAAATGCACTTAGTTGCTTTCTTGGGGATAGTCAGATGAGAAGATTGATACCACTCTCATGTCTGTATGATGAATATGAAGCTACAGCCAGCAGCAGGTTAGCATAAAGACTGGAAGCCATGGAAAGACAGCTAGCCTGGCTTTGTGGGAACAAAGTCTCTACCTGCGACTCCAAAGTGTCATGTTGTATCTTGTTTGCTTAGGGGGTCCCGTCTAGGTGAACTGTTTCCCATTGTTTCCAGTTTCCAGGTTGTAGCTTCATATTTACTGGACAGACTTAAGAATGGTATCAATCTTCTGACAAAAGTCTGGCAGGGCAAGAAACACAGCAGTCAGAAGGCTGATTGAAGATCCAAAGTTTTTATATATTGTTATTAATGCCCCCCCCCCCCCCCCCCCCACCCCCCCAAAAAAAGTCAAGTGTTATTGTGTTGACAAACCTGTGCAAGTTAAACCAACACTATCTGGATGGTTAGATACTTTCAGATGTTCATGAGAATATATGTTTTTATTTATTTTGGGTGAACCGACTCTTTAATCAGCATTCTCTCTGTGGAATATATATATGTATATATATATATATATATATATATATACATATACATATATATATATATATACAGTATATATACATATATCTGGTTAAATTAAACCTCCATACCAACAAAGGCCGACCGTGGTTTGGTCCCAGATTTACTGCATCATGGTTCAATAAACAAATACCGGTACTGTTGATAAGCTCCATGTTCAAGTGAAATAACAGTTCAATTGCCACCATGCTCCAGTTAGCACAATATTGACAAATGATTCTTCAAGCAGGTCAAACGCTAGACATTGATATGTTTGTGATTTGTTGTGTTGTGTAACGTGTTTCTCAGCGATTATCTCCCATGCCAGCATCAAGATAGCTGGGGCTTATTATTATTAAAAAATAAAGCATGTCTCTTCTTGCCCAGCTGCTATTAGAACCTGTTTAGCCGACAGGTTTGCTTTGAAACGCTCCCTCATTACAGCGCCTCAAAGAAATATCATACAATGGCGAGTTGAAAAGGGCAATGCTTGAATGGAGACTTAAAGGAGAGGCTGTACTTGGCCTTCAAGTATACATTCCTTCAGCTCAGTGCTTCCTCTGTGGTCCCGCTCCCCGGGCCCAACCCCCTCCCACTCAAGACTCAGTTCCCACAGGGGACTCGGCCAAAGCAAACTCCTCAGAGGAAGTCTCCCTCTCTTACCAGAGAGAGTGAGGTGGGGGGGGGGGAGAGGGATGTCCTATCATCTGGCTCAGTGGGACCTAGGCAGTAGGATGCGCGAGGAGGGTGTTATGACTTCGTGGCCATGCTATGTCTATGATGTGGTGGTGAGTTAAGCCCGTGCGGCTGCTCTCCTGTGAGGTCAGTGTCAGATTTAGCCAGCAGGTCCCTTGTGGTGTCTGGGAGTGTCTGTTTTCTGACTCTATTATGTCTAGCGCTCCTAGCCTTCCTGGAGCTGCAAACCTCAGGGTAGAAATAGTACCAGACAGGCAGACATCCTTTTGTCGGGAAAACAACAGTCATGCCAGTAATTACAGAGTCTGATTACACCGGGGCAGCAGTTCTTAGAAAACCACCGGCCTTGAGTCAGGCAGGTGAGCGGCCAAGTCACTATTGCTGAGCAGGATGCAGTCAGCAGGAGGTCTGGGTAAACACAATTAACCTATTGTAGCAAAACCAAACAGGAGGCTCGGTGTGTGTGTGTGTGTGTGTGTGTGTGTGTGTGTGTGTGTGTGTGTGTGTGTGTGTGTGTGTGTGTGTGTGTGTGTGTGTGTGTGTGTGTGTGTGTGTGTGTGTGTGTGTGTAATGTGGATACTGGTCAAACAGGTAGAGACATTTATGAGTCAGGGAGGCGAGAGGGGAGTGTCCAGACAAACATGTCATGCTCCAATGAAGCAGAACAAGACTAACCAATAAAATGAACAGTTAACATGTTCAGAAAATGCTATGAAAAGTCATGTAAATTATTGTGAAATAAATGTTATTCAATTATCAATTCAATATTTAACCAATTCAAGTTTACTCGACCTCCACTCATTGGTGACCACAGGAGGAATTGTTGACATATACATTAATAAACACTTACATCTGCTTACAACTACAATATAGTGTTTTATTAACCATTTATCAAATAAAGAAATGTGTTTATAAATACTATATAACAGAGGTAAAGTAAATTGTTACCAATAAATCTGTACAATTTTTTAAATAATCAAATAAATACACGTCAATAAACATGAAAATACATAAAGGTTCATTGAAACTCCAGGCATATTTCACAGAATGCTAATGAATAATAAAAACTGATGATGCATCATAATGGCGATCAAAAATCGAATGAAAAGAGAGGTATTCAGAAAGGTTATTGAAACATCAATAAAGTAAAATGATAATGAGTGTTTTTTATCAGGGAATATGAAACGAAGTGCAGTGATTTGTCAGCAGATCCGAAGAGTCTGAAGTTTGCCAATTTAATAGTTCAGTATTTATTCTATGAAATGTCAGAAAATCGTGAAAAATGCTGATCATGACTTCCCAGAGCTCAAGGCGATGTCTTGATATTGCTTGTTTTCACCATCCAAAACCTAAATATATTCAAATTTCAGTGAAATAAATCAGAGAACAACAACAAATCCTCACATTATCAAAGCTTGAACTCGAGAATAGATATTATTTTCTGTTTGACAAATTGCCTTAACATGATTGTAAAACTCTTGTAGTTTTGTAGACGTTTCTGTCAACTTATTTTGTTGCAACGCTACCGCCGACTTTGGGTATCTGTAGTTCAGGTAGGTTACACAGTCCAGACCTGACTAACACCTCCACCGGTGAGCACACTGTACCAGGCACACACACTCCCACTCCCACACACACATATACAAGTCCACACCCGCACCCACCCATCTCCCCACACGTCCCAACACCCACTCACAGCTGCGTGTGCACACACTCGCGCTCGCGCTTGATGTAGAAAAGCTGTGAGACGTGATTCATCACCAGCCGTTTTTCTCGCTTAATGCTAAACGAGGTTTGTCATTCATTTGCATCTCGAGGTGATTCCAGTGGAGCAGCGATGAAGGTTTCACAACTACACGCAACCCAGGCAGGAGTGTTTTCCATTGAGGATTTCGAACGTAGACGGAGTAATCGTTTGTCTTGAATCGCACACGCAGACAAGGAGATGGGAGTCTTTGCCATTCCTGGAGGCAGAATGTCATCGTAGTGAGTAAGAGAGTAGCAGGCAGGTCTGTGCTGGCCTCAGCGCCCGCCTAGGTAAACATATCCTCTGTCCGACAAGTGCAGACCTGAGGGCTGAGGAGGTTAGCTATCTCAACACATGGTTCTGCAGCTTGCCACACACACACATACATACATATAATATATATACAACAGGGGCTCTGGAGACTCTGTACTTTGTGGTACTTAACAAGGCAGATGCTTCCCTCCTCGGGTTTTCCAAATCTCTCAAACATTTCATGCCTCCATAGCCCTCCATGAACTCTCTCTGAACACTTCAGCTCAATCGTCTGTCAGATCTGAGTGCAATTACTTTAATACATCTCCCTCTCTGTCTCCCTCTGTTTCTACATTGCAATATTTCTGTGGTTCCAGCAGTCGATGCGCTCCACCTGATGGCGCCTCTTCTGCCTGGCAGGGAGCAATGTAGCCCTGCTGGCTGCCAGCCAGACCAGCTTGAGTGTCTGCTCAGCTCAAAGCACTGCTCGCACACACACACACACACACAAACATACAGACAAACCAAGCTCAGAGACTGAACGCTTACACAGACACATCTTCTATCCCCCTTGTCTCTCTGTGATTTCCTCATGACTCTCTGCTCTTTTACTGCAAGGCTGTAAACATTCACGTCATGTTCGTCATTTACAGCCATACAGTAGCATTTTTAGAAGTTGTGGGCTCCTGAAATATCCACTGTACTCCATGATGTAATATCCGCACTTTATCTGTGTAAGGATCACGATGACTAACCGTCTATTCTCTCTCCTCTCCTCAGGCTCCCAGCCCTGTCCAAGCAAAGAGGTCAAAATACAACAAATTACAATCTCCATCAGCTGACAAAGACAGGAAACCCGACTGGCTACAATCGCTGTCAAAGTCTGCACACAAGGTTTGTTGTGTGTGCACGTTGCTAGTGTGAAACCGGATTTGCCGTTAAGCTCAAAGGTCGAAGGGGGGATGTAAAATCCGTTGTCCTTTTGAATCATCACATTGTCACTTATGTATGACCTCTCGTCATTCAGCCTTGTTAAATGACGATTTAATGTTCTAATGGCATTTTACTGTGAGTTTATCGTAAGTTTATTGCTTTGTTTGTTGGTCCAGGATCTGAAACAAGTCCAACTGAAACAGAGGCCCTCTGCTTTCCGCCCCTGGTCTCCTAAAGCAGCAGAAAAAGGGAAACCAGCCACTCAGAATGAGGTGGAGAGGTGAGTCATCTCATGAGAGCTGTGATAGTTTCAGTTTTAAAGAGACACTATTGGTTAAATCAAGCTTTCAACCAATGAAATGCTTTAAAAGTGACCTGTATTTCCTCCACAGGTCCTACTCAAAGAGCCACGAGACTTTGGCGGCTCCCAATCTGACAACTGCTCCCCTGGCCCCTCCGGTCCATCCCAGGGACAGCCACGCTCCTGGCAGGGGGCCTGCAGCCATTTCCAGGCCACCGCAGGAGCTGCATAATGGAGACACACAACCTGCAGCAAAACCGTCCCCCTCCAGTACCGCCAACCAACCCGGAGACATGGACACAGATGGAGAGATCGACGTGGACGACTGTGACGATCGTAAGTACAACGCATCACAGAGTGCTTGCAATGATCCAGAGAAACAGAAAACTTGAAACACTACGAGAGTCAGTTGATATAAGACGCAGATTCTATAGTTAAAACTTGCATTACACAGTAAGCTCTGCTGGACATGAGCCACAGCAGAGCTGGGTCAGAGTGATTCCTGTACAACTGCGCCACCCGGTGTTTATTTGAAGAAATACAAGAAAAATACAAGTTGCAGATTTTGCTGTTGAAACATGCTATTCTATTTAACTGTTGTATGAATTATTTCTTTGTAATGTTGCCAAAAATGTGCGTGGAATGATTGTAGAGCAGCTCAACCAATTTGAAAACACCACATGTCGCATTTAGGAGAGAGTGAAAACTGGCTAGCGAGTAAGCAGAGGTTTAAACGGTTAGCTGAAAAGATAAATAGTTAAAATAGCCAAAAGTAATGGCACGTAATCATTGAGTTTAGTTCTGTTGACTTGTAGCGCTAAAAGCTTTGTCACAACAACAGACAAACTCTGCATTTTCTAATCGCTGTCTTACTGAAGTTAAAACTCTCTCTTCTGCATGTCCAGTGCCAGCTTCCTCCCTGGCTTCTCCTCCTTCGGCCTGCACCAACGTTTCTCAGACTCTGACCCCTCAGAGTGCTACTCGACCTCAGGAGGGAGCCGGCTCGCTGCCGGAGAACGTTTGCCCAGAAATGGACACCCTGAGACAGATGCTGTACGGAGGTGCAGACACCAAAGAGGCCCGGGAAAAACTGCTGCAGGAGATTGTCAAGTTGAGAGTGAAGCAGGAGGAGAAACTAGCAGCTGCATTGCAAGCTAAACGCAGCCTTCAGCAGGTAATACATCCTGTTTGAAATGCTATGTGGTAGGAATGACAGTGATCTCTGAATATGAGTGTTTTAAACATGAAATGATTCTGATGTTGTTGTTTTTTATAGGAATTGGAGTTTGTGAGGGTGTCAAAAAAAGGCCGTCTTCGTGAGGCCATTGAAGCCAAGCGCAACCTGAGAAAGGAGATCGAACGCCTTCGCGTTGACTGGGAGAGGAAGATGACGGACGCGGAGGAGTCCTGTGGGCGGCTGAAAAGAGAATTGGAGAGGGAGAGACAGCTGCGAGTCTGTGACAAAGGATGTGAGGCTGAACGTCTCCGTGTCAAGTACTCCACTCAGGTAAGATGTCTGCAACATGCTTATTATCACCTCAACCACCAGTATATACTCTGTCTAGTTGGGGTTTTTTCTTCATCCTATCTCTCATTTGAGTATAATGTATACTCAGTGCTGCCTGTGTCTGGTTGTGTTGTGCAGATCGAAGAGTTGCATGTGCAGCTGCAGCAGGCGGAAGCTGATCGTGAGCAGCTGAGACAGGAGCTTCAGCAGGAGAGAGAAGCTCGGCAGAGCCTGGCGAGTGTTGTTAAAGACCTTCAAAGCCAGCTGGCCCTGCAGGCCGACACAAGCCCTCCCGGAGACCCCAAGGATGCAAACACAGACGCACACAGGCAGACCACACAACACACCAACGGATCATAAAATTGCACATTCAGAACTGGAGAAAGAGACTTAATAAGAAAGGAGCATGGTTCAGGACTTTGTTGCACCTCCTGTTGGGGAAACGAAAACTCAGCAAAATGCAACGGCTGTTTTGTAGAGGAAAAATCTGTCATATATAATATGATATGATACAAATCGATATTATTATGACAATATATACATTTTATGAAATGAACTGGAAAGTAGCATGATGTCTGAGCATGCCGTAATGCGCGGAATTAAGAAAGACCTCTTCAGTGATGACCACATCTCTCCAGTGACGTCAGAGACACCTGACGCTGTCCAAGGATTTTATTTTAGTATAAGCTATTCTAAGATGTGCAAATATAGCCACATAACACTACTTGAATATGAAGGGAAGAAACATGTTGAGTGGTTGATGAAACTCTTAGTGCCACAAAATATTGGTACACTCAAAGGTGTCATTGTAGACCACTGGAAACAAGAGACACCCGTTTACCACTATTTACTTTTATTATCGGCTTGCTTTTTATAACTGTGTAGAGGATGTACTTTTTAAGAAATATTGCTTGCGCAGCACTGTTATTCCACAGGCAAGAAAAAAACCATCCATATACAAACATGTACGCATGTATACCAGCCTGTCTACTTTTTGTATTTTATAAACCTGAAGTATTGGAGGTCAGGTGGGCTTCCTTCAGGTCCACCACTGTTTTATGCTTAGACATTTTATGGAAGTGTTACTTTTTAATATTATAATGCAACTTTATTTGTTGTTTGAACATTGTTTTCAAGTCATTTTTTTTGCAACCAAATATTCTTGCCCACATCAGTGGCCCTCCTAAAAGAAAAACTTCAATAGCTGTCTGTACTTGTTGAAACGCGGTACTTCTGATTTATTGAGTATTGTAAAATAATTTATATTCTATCATAATTTGCTGCCTATCAACAGAAAGCATTCATTTTTAGTCACTGGTTTTAGGGCTCTTAAATAAACAAATGCTGTTTATATGAACAACATTTCTACATATATACAAAATATGGACATATATTTTTTTACTTTAAGAAAAAAGGAATTGCACTTTTTAAAGAAAAGAACCTTGCATTGTGCATCGTACTCCCTGTTACATTTTTCCAAACACAAGTTGACATGAACTTTGAATTTTAACATACTTTCCCTCAGTATCCTCTGATGTAAATACAATGATATTGTAAATAAGATATTTGTCGGTATGTTTGCTTGTTCCAGACTTAAATTGATTATGAATATTATTTGTTGCTCTTACTTGAAACCAAAAAGAGACTATATTTGGATTTGCAAAACTGCAATTTTGTTGTTGTATCCCTGAGTATCATTGCAATCACAGGGCATTTAGCAGAATGGATGGACCTGTTGGTTTAAACAAGGAGAATGAAACCATCAAAGGTCATGAACCTATTGTCAAGGTTTGACACACCAACAGAAAATTATAATTTGTCCCTTGATTTTGTTATTTGAGAAGATCTTTATTATTTGATATAGAGTATATATTAAACCACAGACCAAAAACTGAAACATGGATTTGAAATCTCTGCACCTCCAGCTCCCTCGTCAGATAGAGTAGAAGCAACATCTTCTGTTGGTTTCATCCTTAGGTGCTCTCGTGTATTTTAGACAAGAAACACTTTTATGTCTTATCATTACTTATGATACCCTCGCTCAGTATTTGTTGGGTACAGTGTAATAACAATATCCATTTTGTTAGCTGATGCTGTTGTAGTTTTGGTTTGGAAGTGGGGTTTCACTTGCCTCTTGGTTAAATGTTTTCTTTTCCTTCGGAAAACTTGTATAATACCCATTAAAATCTAAATCAATCCTATGGCGTGTTTCTTTTTATTTTGACCACAATGTAAACAGTATTTGTGCATGATTGTGTGAATTAATCTCTTTATTTGTATCTCGAGGGAAGGCAATGTTGGCCACTGGCTCTACCACTTTGGTGGACTGCCATCACATTTGTTACAGACATCCTAATAACTTCCCTGGCTTAACGTTTCAAGTTCCAAAGTTTCATTTATTGTCATTGTCAAACACAAGGTTGCGCAATGAAATGCAGTTTGTAGTGCAAAAAAAACAACACAAAAAAGCAAAACTATATTACATGGTGAAGGGTGGAGTTTCCCAGCCGGAGGAAAGAAGTTGCTCTGACGTCAACGCCAGACGGCAGCATGGTGAACATACTGATGCTGGGTGGGTATTGTTTTTTAATACCTTTTGAGCTCTTCGCAGGCGCCTCTTCTTACCAATATCACTGATGCTTGTAAGATGGGTACCAGCGATGTCCTGGGTGGTTTTGATGAGCTGCTGTGGAGCCCTCCTGTCCTGGGCTGTGCACATCCCATGCCAATTAGTAGCCAGGCTGCTTTCTACAGCTCCTCTCTAAAAGTTTTTCAAAAATTGGCACTGGGGATTGCTGTCTCATTTCATAGGAAATACAGCTGTTTAAGAACTTTATTCACCAGGATGGAGATGTGTGATGACCATATCAGGTTGTTGGTGATGCTTATTCTAAGGAAATAAAAACCGTTCACTTGCTCCACCACAGCTCCTTAGATGTAGACGGGGGTTAGGTGTGTCTTAGCCTCCTTTTACCTAAAATCAACAATCAGCTTCTTGGTTTTACTGATGTTGAGCAGTAGGTTTTTCCTCTGAGTCCCACTCTGCAAGATTGTTGGTTCCTTCTCTGTGTGAAGTCTCATCTTTTCATATCGCCACCATCAGGAAACATTTTGTATTCGTCCAATACTAAATAATCACATTCTCATCTTCAGATTTATTTCGTGTTTAGTGCTTATTAGCAAATGTTAGCATGCTAAACCAAGATGATAAACATATAAAACATACCTGCTAATCATCAGCATGTTAGCATTGTCATTGGGAGCATGTTAGCATGCTGATGTTTGTTCAAAGTTGTTGCATGGCTGCTATTGTGATTGTAATTACAAACATTTATGAATTGGTATGAGAAAAAGTGCATTCAATTAGCATATAAATATTTTTTTGAAAATAATAATTTCATAAGAGATATGATATAGACCACAGAGCAAATTTGTATTTGCTCTGTGGTCTAAAGGTTTCTAAGAAAGCAAAGTTGTATTATTTGATGTTGAGAGCTTTGGGTCTCAGTCCTTGCAGCAGACATTTTGACCTGTCGTAAAAGGAAAAACACAGGTGTTACTCATGACATTAACAGTTTAACTCAGTTTCATTCATGTGTCTCAGTAAGTCATGACAGTGTGACAGTGAGCCAGCATGCACAATACCAGGATCCTGACACTGAGCCAGCTAAATGGATTCAATCGTCATTAACCTTATTTTGTACATTTCTGCAACTGTAACATGATGTCTTCTGTGAAAGATTACCTGTCTTACAAACAAGTTAGGTCTGTGACATCATCAGCCAAATTGATGCAACTTCCTTTTCCTGATGATGGTTCTATCACCAGTGTGAAATAAACTGTTGATAGAGGTGTACGTTGTCCTAAATTAAAAGGTGCAGCAAAACTTACAGAAGAGTGAGAAAGTCTTCTCTGTGAAGGCAAAATTAATGAAATAAAAAAAAATGTGTGGGTTGTCATGAGCATGCAAGGCCTATAAAGTAAAATCAAAAGCTTGAAATCACAAATAACTAACTCTACTGTACTTCATTATTCGTCGATCCCATTATATATTATATACATAAAATGCATGTATTGTATGTCACACAGTTGCCTCAAGGGGGAGATCATTGCACAAAATTGAAGGGTGGATACTTCTGACTTGTTTAGCCAAATGCCCCATTGACAACGATAAATCACGACTATCCTAAAAGCGATCTATTAAATCATCTGTGACTTCTATGTTCTTTAATGATTAGGACTGCCTAGTTAAATGAATATTAGCCCCATCCTTGTCCCTCTCTTTCTTCAGAGGCTTACTGATCGCGTGAAAATCCCTCCATTAAAGCAAAGCTGAAGCCTCCCTACAGGATTACAGCTTGAGGAAGATTTAGTGACTGGCACATGTTGCACACTCTTTCTCTGCGAGCCTTCTCTGACGGCAAAAATATATGTACAGTAGAACCTATGGCTACACTGGATCGCTGGACACAGGATGACGAGGAATGAACCTTCAGGATGGGAATAGTGTTCCCTAATCCAACGTGGGAAGACTTTAAGTGGAAGAAGAGGATATGCTGCGTGAGAGAGGCTGTGCTATACAAACTTTGCTCAAGAGCCCTGTAGAGTGAGGTGAAGGTGGGTCAATGTGGTGTGAATGGGACGGGAGAGTTGGACTCAAATGAACAGCTCAGGGATGAACAGCACCCCAGCGATGGCACCTCTGTCTCCAGGGCCGAGTGGCACCCCACCACGCTCCTCTCTGTCACCAAAGAAGACCACATTTCAGTCTTTAGGATCTCCGTCATCAGGAGTGTTCTCTCCCTCGCTTGCTAAGGCCTCCAGTCATCAGGCAAAACAGGCCTCCAGTCCCTTGAATTCATCTACCACGTCCATCATGAGCTCTCCAAAACTCTGGAAGAAAGCATCCATCTCCAGACTCGCTGAGGAGTTTTTCTGGATTGGTGGTAGTGTGGTCGCACAGCCAAAATGGAGACTGGGTCAGATAGGTAAGATTCACTAACGACTTATTCAATTATGTCGTCTTCAAACACTCAAATTACTGCACAATGTCAACAGATTGTTCAGCAGAAGTGTCTACAAGCTGCTGCAAACTAAAGAGGGGAGCTCTATATATATTTATTTTCCAAACATATGACATTAATATGATATTTTACACCACAACATGTGAATTTCAAACTTTAACCATGATATCTTAATGCAATAGGCCTGTAACATGAGTAAATGTTCTAACATCACAGAGCAGAGTTGCCTGTGAGTATATAATGGGCATATGGACAGTAGACAATCCTTTAGGATTAACCTGAATGATGGGCCAGGATGCGTCACATGCATCTGAGCTTCAGATTACAAACAAAGGTTCCCTGCTCTCAGCACACAAAATAAACGCACCTCTTCACCGTGACCTAAATGTCACAAGATAATTGTTAGATCTGACATGCTATTTCAGTACATTTCACTTTCATTATAGTATTATAGGTTACTGAATATTCAGTACATTGAATATGTTATTTGCACAAACTCCCTTTGATGTTGGCAGTAAATAACTGACAATATGATGACCTCTGTGGATTTTCTGACAAGCTTGACTCCTTGTGCTCCCGTGTAGTGGAGCGGTGTATGTGCACCATGCAGACCGGCACTCAGATGACCAAAATGAAGGGAAAGAAGAAAGGACTGGTCCGATTCTTTTACCTGGACGAGCACAAGTCCTGCATCCGGTGGCGGCCCTCCAGGAAACATAACAAGGCCAAAAGTGAGCCATCACCAAACCATGTCCACCACCACATATTTATTTTTGCAGCGCTGAATATCTACAGCTGGCTGTTCTAGTGGATTTGGTTTTGATGGAGCTCCCAAGAGGAAGCTATTCATACATATAAATTTAACTCCATATTCTTCTCTAAACTACCGTTCTCTACCGTTTCAGTGAGGCTGGCACATAAACATATTGGTGTATCTTGCTATCAGTCCACATATCATTAGCTCTGATACTTCTGATCAAAATGACCTGCCACAACTGATTGTAACGTTTTGGTTGTGCGCAGAACGTTTGAGTAGAGTGCTGCAAGAATGAGTACTTAAACCTGCAAATTACTTCGTGCAAACCCCTTTTGTGAATTTTGAAGTTTTTATGTGTCTTTAAAAAGGCAGCAAGTGGCTAAATGAGACTGCAAAACGTCATCACGTCTTCACAGCCTCACTGTGTATACTCGCACTCATGCGACCGTGGTGTCGTTTGTTTATAGCCTAAAGTTAGCATTTTACTTATGCAGATTGCGTTCATACTTCAAAAATCATAAATGGGTTGTTCATTTGTGAGGATTATATTGTATTATACTGAGTGTTTGCAATCCAAAATGATTGGTTATTATGCTGTTTTGAACCCAGAGTTTCTTTCATTTCCGTCAAGACGCTGAAAGAAGTTACTGATTAGATGAAGCTAAAATGTCTTCATCATCTGTTTCAGTAACTATTGATTCCATCCATGAAGTCTGCGAGGGGAAAAAGTCAGAGATCTTCAGGCGGTATGCAGACAACCGCTTCGACCCAAACTACTGCTTCAGTATTTACTACGGGGAGCGAGTGAAGTCCCTGGACCTGGTCTCCACCAACGCAGAGGAGGCCCGCACGTGGATCACTGGGCTGAAGTACCTCATGGCTGGCATCAGTGATGAGGACAGTTTGGCCCGGAGGCAACGCACCCGTGATCAATATCCTTTATCCAGCCTCTCAACATGTTTCATGTCTGAGCGACTAATTATTACAAATACATTACTCTTATAGAGAGGAGTTAACAACACATCCACTTGTTGAAGATACAACAACACACATAAACTGACCTGATCTGATCATAATTCTTGTAGTTTCCTCCTTAACTGAAGCCTCACGTGGTTAAAGCAGACTTTCTCCGAGGCCGACAAAAATGGAGATGGCAACTTGAGCATTGGAGAGGTTCACCAGCTGCTCCACAAACTCAATGTGAATTTACCGAAGCAGAAAGTCAGGGAGATGTTTCAAGTAAGAATTTTAACCAAAAGTCAAGTCATAGATTTAATGAGCATGACCCACCATCAAACTGGCCTCTGTGCTTTTGTATATTCAGTAACCTAGTGTCACTAATATCTCTTAACTGGAGATGTCGCTTCGTTCAATTGTGGCTTCGTGGCTACAAAACAGAATACACATTGTGTTTGGTAACTTGATTGATGTTTTCTACTTTAGTAACATACAGCAAGCTGACAAATAAACGAACAAGACTCACAGTCAGGCTAACAGCTCTGTGAAGCTGAACTTAGCAACAGCAGTGCTATGTGCTAAATGCTATCATGCTGACAATGACAATGCTAACATGCTGGTGTTTAACAGGTTTAATGTTTACGATGGCATCCATCTTTGTTTAGCATCTTAGCATGCTCACATTTAAATATCTAAAAACTCAGAGTACATCTGAGGCAACTTTATTTTGCAGGTTCTCTTGGTCATACAACAATATTTTTGTTGACCTGATGGTGGCGTTAGTGGAACAAGTCAGAGATCATCAAAGTTATTACAATTCATCCTCAGGGGAACATGAATATGTACCAAATGCCATGGCAATCCCTCAAAAAGTTGTTGAGATATTTCACTCAAAAACACAAATGTGAACCTCATGGTGGCACTAGAGGAAACATCAGAGGATCGTCAAAGTCAGTGTGATTCATCTTCTGGCCACCATGAATGTATGTACAGAATGTCAAGGCAATCCAGCCAGTAGTTTTTTAGATACTTCAGTCTGGACCAAAGTAGTGCCAGCATGCCTAAAAATAGATAAATAGGTTTGTACATGGCAAAAAAAAAATGGAATCCAGCACAAAATGCTTTTAAACAAAACAGAAAACAAAACAGTGAGCATCAGCATGACAGGGCTATAATTACATTATTTCTTACTGTAATGCACTGATGTTTCTCAGCGTGCAGCATAATGGAAAGAAAACAGGCTGGAAAAAATAACAAGAAAAAAAAGAAAAGTGGTTTAAGATGCAAGAGTCTGGATGTTTCCCTAAGAGGCCTCTTCTTTGGGTGATCCTCAGATCTTTTGAGTGAGAGACGGATAAAAGGATGGCGATGGAGCGAGCAGACAAATATGTATTCAAAGTATTTTGGCTGAACACTGCATGAGAGTGCCACAGGAAGACCATATGACCACAGCTGAACAGATGGCTTCAGTTGCACTGCAGTATTGCTTTAGTTCAGTAGCTCACTGTCTCCCCTCCTGATGGTGATAGTCTCTGTGAACGCGCTGCATCATGTTTGATGGTAATAGAGATATATCCTTCAGATGGGTTGATGGTGGTACATATTTTCTTTGGCCGGATGGTTATCTCTAGCATTGAGAGAGTTACTTCTTGTTCATAAAATACTTTATGTCGTTATCTGTAGGAAGCAGACACAGACGAGAACCAGGACTCTCTGGCCTTTGAAGAATTCTGTTTGTTCTATAAGATGATTTCCACACGCAGAGACCTCTACCTGATAATGATCTCCTACAGCAATCAGAAAGAAGTCCTGGACCTTCACGACCTCGCACGCTTTCTGGAAAACGAACAGAAGGTAAAAACTAAATGTAAAATGGTTAATGCCACTTTTAGTTTGTGTGTATTTGTTATAAAATATCATACTTAAGATTTTTATGAAATAAATCCCCTTATTTTACATAATTAAAAACAGGGATTTCTTTTCAACAATAGCCATGCAATGTGTTAATGTTCTGTAATTACCATGTTGGTGGCGGAGTCCGCACAGGGGATTCACAGGAAACAATGCATGCATGTTTATATTTTTATCTTATTGATATCAGCTTCACTGTTTAAACTTAAAAGAGAAAAAATAATGAACATAAAGTTTGAATAAAACAGTAGAATTAAAGTTACAGCACAGTGCAGTGCAAGATACAAATTATATTCCCAAATGTAATTTAATAAAAGGCATACATGGTGAAGAGAATTAAAAGCTGCTAAATTTAAATTCAGGGCATATCTATTGCCTCCACGCGGCTCTCAGCCTGGCGACGGCTGAGATGGTGGCAGCTACCAGAAAACAGTGCAAACAGTGTGAACAACGGCAACAGTGTTTCCCGGTCTGGACGGAGTTATCAGCTGTAACCCCTGTATGAGAGCAGTGCAGAGCGTCGTCTGTGAGCTAGCCAGTGGGGCACGCTCACATGCACGGACATGCACACGCTGTGGGCCCGGCTACGAAAACAAAGCACAGAGAAACTCGGATAATAACACACACAGAGGGAGAGCAACTTTATTCTCTGCTCAGGTACATTAGGCTACTCCACCATATCTTTATATAGCAAATAGTTGTTTACTGCTCTGATAATGCTCTGAATATCCAATTCTGCACCTCTAACCCTTGATATAAAATCAAGGGTTCACAATAAAAGCATTCAACAGATGAAACATACGTGTTAAATGTCGAATCAGTTCAACCAAAAATGACATTCATGATATTGTTTTATTTGCAGATGCGAGGATTGGCCAAAGAGTATTTAGTCGATATCGTGGCCAAGTTTGAACCATGTCCTGAGAACCTGCAGCGTACAGTTCTCGGCATTGATGGTATGGGAAACTTGCTAATAACAACTTATTTAACAATGCATCAATAAGATATCATATGTCACTTGGACCAGACACAATATCAACATACAAAAAACACAGCTGCTCTGAAACCTTCTTCCTTCAGGTCTTACCAACTACATGAGGAGCCCTGCAGGTGATATATTCAACCCCGAGCACAATCAGGTGAACCAGGACATGACGCAGCCTCTAAGTAACTACTTCATTGCCACCTCACACAACACCTACCTGACAGGAGACCAGCTGCTCTCTCAGTCTCGAGTGGAAATGTACGCCTATGTTCTGCAGGCAGGCTGTCGTTGTGTGGAGGGTAAGAGCCTGAAAAGCCAGAACATCGGCTCTCTTCATTGTGATTTTAAGACAGACAATGTGACTCACTCATCACTCCTTTGTTTGCTTTCTTCCTCCTCTCTCAGTGGACTGCTGGGACGGGCCTGACGGGGAGCCTATCATTCATCACGGCTACACCTTGACATCCAAAATTCTCTTCAAAGATGTCATTGAAACAATCAACAAATATGCCTTCACAAAATCACCGTAAGTGCTTCTGGGTCCTGATGCTGATGTGTTTCGTCAAGCCTTCACAATAAAGCATCATACCTGTAGCTCAGGTGTCACTTCACCCCCCCAGGTACCCAGTGATCTTGTCCATAGAGAACCACTGCACTGTGCCTCAGCAGAAAAAGATGGCTGAGTATCTGAGAGAGGTGCTGCAGGACAAACTGGATCTTTCAAGTGTCAATGTGCATGAATGCAAGAAGCTGCCTTCCCCTGAGATCCTGAAATGGAAAGTCTTAGTCAAGGTAAAGTTGTTTTAAGCAACATGTGCTGCAATATGCTACTCAAGGATACTCGAACAAAGCACAAAAACACACACAATCACACATGGACTTGTAATATACAGTCATTCATTCTTGTTTTCAAGGGGAAAAAGCTGCCAGCAAACCTTGATCCTGATGCAGAGGAGGGTGATGTGTCCGATGAAGACACCGGGGATGAGGAAGAGGAGGAAGACGACGAAGATGATAATGACAACCCACAGGCAAATTAAACCTTGATGGATAGATAGACAGACAGACAGACAGACAGACAGACAGACAGACAGACAGACAGACAGACAGACAGATAGATAGATAGATAGATAGATAGATAGATAGATAGATAGATAGATAGATAGATAGATAGATAGATAGATAGATAGATAGATAGATAGATAGATAGATAGATAGATAGATAGTTATGCATTATGTTTGACTGTTTTAGGACGGGAGTATCATCACCTCTACCAATCAAACCAAAAAGAAGAGGCGATTTGGAAGTTCAATCACGAGGAGCTTCAAACGAAAGGTCAGCTCTTTTGCTTATTTTTTAAACCTATTTGTATAAAGTTACAGAAGATTTGCCAATAATGCTTTTGTTTTCAGAGGGAAAAGAGAGTCCGAGTGAGAAGTAAGACGCTGTCTGATGGCGAGTCAGACCACAGCGGGGAGAGGACACAAATTGTTTACCATCCCAAGTAAGACTAGTCATTGAATTAAGCCATTTAATACTCTTAGTATCAGCAGTTACACTTGAACTTTGTCGATTAACTCTCCCTTTAGGAAAAGGAAAACAATGATGTTGTCCCGAGCTCTGTCTGACCTGGTCAAGTACACAAAATCTGTCCGTGTGCATGACATAGAAACACAAGGTAAAGGATCTTCAAAGTGAACATCAAACCGGAATTTCTTTTTATCACACACACAATCTTCAAGTTCATCATATATTTTAGTAATAGATGTGTGATGCAGTGTTTTATTTTCTGTCTGGTAGCATTTGTGAACAGCTGGCAGGTATCATCCCTCAACGAGACTGTTATGAACCAGATCTTACAGCTGAAGCCGGGGGAGTTGGTCCGTTTCAACCAACGGCAACTCATAAGAGTCTACCCGTCCAACTACAGAGTGGACTCGAGTAACTTCAACCCACAACCATACTGGAACACAGGATGCCATATGGGTAAGACCGTCGCGGAGACTGCAATACTGCCTACTTTAACATTACAATGACAGCATTTGATTTATGTACATATGTTTCATTTTAGTTGCAATGAATTATCAAACAGAGGGCCGTATGCTTGAACTGAACCAAGCCAAGTTCTCAAGAAATGGAAACTGTGGATATATTCTGAGGCCTAAGTGCATGTGTAAAGGTATGTACATGTGTAGATTGTGCAGGTTTATAGCACCTGTCTGTGCAGGATTAGACTTTTCTTTTCTTTTCTTTCTCAGCTGCCTTTAACCCCATGTTGGAGGATCCTTTACAAGGA
This sequence comes from Melanostigma gelatinosum, assembly GCF_949748355.1. Taxonomy (NCBI): domain Eukaryota; kingdom Metazoa; phylum Chordata; class Actinopteri; order Perciformes; family Zoarcidae; genus Melanostigma; species Melanostigma gelatinosum. The sequence continues at coordinate 17,015,942 of NC_136636.1, read as the reverse complement.
CACAAAAAGACTCAGCTTGTGCTAAAGATCATCAGCGGACAGCAGCTACCCAAACCCAAAGACTCTATGTTTGGGGACAGAGGAGAGGTGAACACGCTGCAGACATGATCTGTTATTGAGACACCGGACAAAAGAATCTCTCCCACTACTGAAATACTTGTGTTTTTCTTCTTACAGATTATCGATCCTTTTGTTGAGGTTGAGATAATTGGCCTAAATGTAGATTATTCCAAGCAGCAGACCGGGGTGGTGGATGATAATGGTACTTCTCATTTCATGATCTCATAACAGACAGTCGATGTTCCAGTTTTTCCATTTGTGCAACATCCTTTTAATGTTCATTCAGGTTTCAACCCAATGTGGGAGGAGACCCTCGTCTTCAACGTTCAAATGCCAAAGATCGCCCTGGTGCGTTTCCAAGTGTGGGATCATGCTCCTATTGGACGAGATTTCATCGGACAGAGGACTGTTGCTTTCAGCAGTATGATGCCAGGTAGATTACATGATCAGATACCTGCATGCACACTCCAGAGTTGCACAGAGTAAGTCATTTGGGAAACACGCTTATTGCAGATGGTTAAATGGGAAGATTGATACCAGAACTCTTATGTGTGTCAGATCAGTAAGGCGACAGCCAGTTAGCTTAGCTTAGCATAAACACTGGGAACAGGGAGAGACAGCTATCCCAGCTCTTCCAAAAAGTAACAAAATCTGTCTAGCAGCACCTCTAAAACTCACTAACAACAAGCAACGTCTTGTAGTGAGTCAAGAAAAAGTCCAATACATAGCTCGTTGTTAAGCCACGTGTTGTCTTTACATTTTGTTTTTTGTACAGATCAAACAAACGGGACATACGATGTTGATTAGCAAACTCCCTGCAAGAAATCAAATAGCCATATTTCCCAAAAGTTAAACTGTTCCTTTAATATGAACGATTTTTAAATGCAAACTTTGTAGGTTATCGGCACGTGTACCTGGAAGGGATGGCGGCTTCATCCATCTTTGTACATGTCGCTATCAATGATATGACTGGAAAGGTAAGTTTCTTTTAAACAAATAACTCGCAAATCTAATTTAATCTTTCCCGACAACTCCATCCTAAATCCTTCGGTGTCCTTTGTGAAACAGATCAAACCCACAAGTGCGGTGCAAGCAGCCAGAAAACACATCCAAAAAGCAGCCCAGAAGCATATGAAGGGTCCTCAAAAACAGCCTTCTCTGGACTTACCTTCTCTGGACTTATCTGTCCAGTCCTCAGAAGACGCACGCGTTCTGTTCCTCTGCAAGGATCTGGATACCATTTCTCAGGACAGCAGGAATGGAGAAATATTTCCTCTGTTACAAGGGCCAGCAGCCAAGGCTGCCATTCACAAAGGGGCCATGACTGAGCCAGTGAAGCGAGCGCACAGAGTTAAAATTCATGAACCACCAGAGACAAGGAGAGGTGTCTTCAGCCGGATGTCCTCCACTGACTCCCACCACATCGGGGCTGCTCCCTGTGCGAAGGCGGACAGCTTTGACCTCGAGACCTCACCCCGGGCTTCTTGTTCTGATGGTTCTGACAGCCAGAATCAAATTCAAGAAGAGTTGGAGAATGAACCTGATGAATCAAACTGTGCTGAGCAGGATACCGTTCAGGTGCTTGAACCAGAGCAGCCTGAACAATCTGAGGAATTGCCAGAGCCAGACAAGGTCACTTCCACTGGACCTGAACAACCAACAGAACCTCAAAGTCAGACTGATTTGCTCCCTCGGCCTCGGCCCGCGACACAGCATATGCTCTGGCCTGAAGCCAAATTCTCTTCACTTATCCCTCCGCCGTCCCCTGCCAGGGTGAGACGGACCTTAGAGGCTTTGACCAGATCCCGACCGCCCACCCAAATACGAACAAAGGCACGCTCACGCAGTTGCCCTCGGAAGCCGACTACTTCTCCCCAGACACCGATGATGAACCGCCAGCCTGCAATCCACTGGCAGACGCAGGGAGCACAAAACTACAACAGCTACGGCAGCCAGATGAGGCCCATCCCCAACGGCCTCTGCCTGTCTGACAACACATCCAGCAGCAGTGGCGGCAGCAGTGGCGGCAGCAGTGGCGGTAGCACCGACAGCCTGGAGTTTGTGGCCTCCTGTGTGCCAGCTGGGGCAGAGCAACGTGAGGGGACCCTGCAGAGGGAGATGAAGGCCCTTTTTGACCAGAGGATGAGAGAGATCAACTGTAAATCACCACTTTTTCTAAATGGTGAGTCATCGGTGATGTGTCATTCATGTATGCAGAAGTTAAATAAAAATAACTGCAAACTAAAGTTAAGTGGCTGTATGAAATCAGAATTTGTGCTGTTTTTTTTCTCTTTTAGATTAGAGAAGAAAACAAGGCCCTTCAGAAGACAAAGAAAAAGAGTGACAACATAACCACAAAAAGGAGGTGTGGGAGGAAGAAGTTTTAATTGTTTGACTAGATCAGTAGGACCACGCAGAATTACACAATTAGACTGTTTTTTGTTTATTGTTTTAGAAATGCTGTAATGTTTACAGTCAACACAGCTTTTATGCATGAAATAATTTTTATTGTTGATATCATGTAATGCCATTGCCAACTGTACAAAACAGCATGATGCAGAGTCATAAAAAGTAACAGCTAACTTAAAAAACTAAGTACATGAGCATTATTTGTTAGTTGGATAATCTTAATATTTTTAGTTTTTATAATACTCAAACTATAATGTTTGCTTTTTCATTCAAATTGTAGCATTCTTACTCAAAAATCAATATAATAAATGTGAGTTTTTAATTTTTAAATGCAGTATTTTTTTCTTTATCTCCACAAGTAAGAAGGTTCAAAACCTACAATTAAGTTGATGTCTATGTCAAAAAACTAAAAATTAAAAATGTTCAGACTTAAAACGTTATAAATGTAAATTCAAATGTTTATGCATTTTCTTTTTCTTTATCTTTGTCAACATTTGCTTGGGGTTTGTTTGCATTGCTGGTCCTCAAGCGCAGACTCAGTTCTTCAGTCAGCACGGTGCAGCAGGATTTCTGTGGGAAGGACAAATAAATATAAACAGCAGTGAAACAAATCAATCCACTAATATGTTGATGAATTTAATGTAAACATTGTTGTGTGGATGAGAGAGCATGACTGACTAAGTCTGCTTGTGTGCATTTTGTTCCTCAGTTGACGTGAAAACCAATTGGTAAATGACAGGGTTGCTTTTAACTGTAACGAACTGTGTTGCCATGAAATGATTGAGCAAACGTTGCAGCCTTTTAGGCTCATGAAACAGTTTAAACCCCGATTGAATGAACACATATGCACACGGTGGAGCACAAAACAAGGCTGTTTGAATTAGTTTCTGAAAGGTTAACACTTTGGAGATGGGTGGATGTTGTTGTTGTTTTGCCTGACATGCACGTACCCGCTGCTCAGCTGCACTTCTGCGGCTCTTGGAGATGAGCTCCAGGACAGCCAGCAGTGCTCCCAGCCCCAGGCCCAGGGAAAGAAGCAGAAACATCCCCTTGAGGCTGTGTGGCTGCACAGCTGAAGACTTGGCCTTGTCTGCGATGCAGCTGCTGGCCCACCACTTGCTTCGCAGGTAGGCCAGCTCCCCTGCCTCGCTCAGCTGTAGGATTGCCACGCTGAGGTTCTTTATGATGGGTGAGCCTTGAGGAAATTGATAGGTATATTGTTTATGATACAATTTGCATTACCGGGTATTTTTATTTTTTATATATATATAATTTTAATTTTTCTAAATGAGTAAGCTTACCAAGGGTGGCAGCAATGCTGTAACCCCTCATTCCAATGACTTCATGTGCTCTGACCAGCTCACAGTGGCGTGCTACTGCCAAGTCCAAAGAAACAGACTCTCCAATAAAGGCAAAGTTTCCCTCTTTTGCACGCCGGACCCCTTCGTCCATAGATGACACAGGACTCTTGGTTCTCGCCATGTGTTCATAGATTCTGCGGTACACTGGATTGTTTGAATTCTGCATGAAGGATAAACAGTATTAGAGAATAAGCAGCGACACAAGGGGATCCATAAGTGATCTGATGTCTGTACCTTAAAGAAGGCAAGGGTGGAAGAGCCAGTCAAACAGCCATACTCAATTGTATCCTGATTGGCCAAGTCCTCAAAACCTTTCAAGGCCAGGTGAGTGGACTCAGAGGTCTTAGAGGAGCTGAGGTTGGAGAAATAACAAGCCAGGAGGACGATGGTAAATATCCACCAGCTGCAGCAGATGACACGTCCTGAAAGAGCTTTGGGGTGTGGCCCAGCACCTGACAGCACAAAAAGAGTACAATGAAAAGAAGTCTCAAGCAAAGAGGAAGACAATTTCCAGAAAATAAAGAAATCAATACAACCATTATCGCCAGTGTCTGGTTTTTCCATTTACCTTGGAGTGTCAGAGCTCCAGCTGTGTACCACAGGCTGTGGAGGAGGCTGAATCTGTTCTGCTCACTCTGAGGCTGACTCCACTCACATGGGCTGAGTCTGCATTTACATAAAAATGAATGTGAACTCAAATGGATTCCACTGCCAGCAGAAATGTGAAAATATCCACAGACAAGAAGTACATACCTTGATATTCAAATCCACAGCAAAATCAACAAAAAAACTCATTATTATCATTTTCCCCAAGACATTAATCTACCTCCATCACCAACCTGGCAACTATATAGATGCAAGCAGCGGTCCCCAGGTAGGCAATGAGTATGACGACCCAGGTCTCGGCTGCAAAGGGGGACAGGAAATCAAACAAGCCGGTTCCCTCTGAGATGTCCTTCCTCAGCAGGATGCTGATTCCCGTCTGCATGAACGGTTTGGTCATCCCCACCGCTTTCTCCCGAGCTGCAGTAAGAGTCAGCGGAGCAATCGCAAGGTCGGCTTCCTGTCGGAGCACATAAACACTTTACATTTATAGAAATTCCTCAAGGAATTTAAGATTGCACCAATAACCCTGCTGATATTGTTAACACCTCACACTCATTGATTTTGAATATATCCGTTGTGAGTTAAAGACGGCAGCTGGGTAATTCAAGCTCCTGCAGAGTGGCTGACTGCCCTTTGACCCCTCCAAGGGTCCGTTGTCATGTACTCACCCCTCTCACCACCTCTCCAATCATCCCATTCCAGATCCCGTTCTCATCTTGTCTTCCGTACGAGGCATCTTTCACCAGCTGCACTTTGAACTTGAAGCCCAGTTTCTTTGCTACTTCAGACAGCAGGTCCATGCAAAACCCTTCCAGTTGTGAGCCTTTGGACATTGCATATGGCTCTTGCTAAAACAAAATATGTCAGAAGATAATCGGTAAAATGTGTTTTATCTTTAAAATGTGTATTTACCTTTAGATGTTCAAAGTAAACAAGTGAACCACCTTTATTGTTGTGATTCTCATCTCTGATTGCACTCATGTTGAGGAAGAAAAATAAGACACACGTTAGGACAATAACTTTTAGACAAAAACACCGTTCATCGTGTCAAACAGATATATAGCGGGGAATATATCAGTGGTTCTCAACCTAGGGGTCGGGACCTCCTCAAGGTCTTAAAATAAATCTGAGGGGTCACCAGATGATTAAAGGGTTAACAAAGAAAAAAATCGTCATCAAAATACTGGATATTTTGACCTCTTCAGGGCTACAACAATTCCTTATATTAAACAAAATAAAGATGAAAATAAATCCCCCTTTGGCTGAACTTCAAAGAGCAAAAAGCAACATAGCAACTGTTTTCATCCAAGCCTGTTTCAGTGATGTCTGTTGGTTCACCACTTTCATTCAGACTGAAACATCTCAACAGGTATTGAATGGATGAGGATGAAACGTTGTCATTTATGGTTCCAAGAGGATTAACCATAATGACTTTGCTGATCCCCTGACAAATCATCTAGCACCAGCAGGTCTTAGTTTTCACTTATCCAATGAAATATCTCAACATCTACGAGATGGATTGGCACTTTAGTACAGACATTCACGGTTCCCAGAGGATGAATCCATACTGACTTAAGTGACCCCTTGACTTTTCTGACAATAGCATGTAGCTATACAAAGCCGATAGCTAGCTGCAGACTCTTAGTCTTCCTTATATGATTTTTATTTGTATTGCTAAGTTGTTCTGTTGCAGTTTGTTTGAAAATATAATGTAATATGTAGATGAGATAAGTGTTGCCTCGTTCTTAATTATGTGGTGAAACATTAAAAAAGCTGCCTGTTTTGGAACATGATTTGTTTTGACTACTTGAAAAGTGAGGGAGCAACACATAACAATGATACATTATGACAACTGACAACTGATTTAGTTTGACAGACAAGTTTTTCACTGCTAAATTTAGCAGAATCAAAGAGCCCTTTGTGCATTGGCCATCTTCAGACTTTACTCTGACATGCAGAGATGTCTGAAGTGAACTTTGGTGGCGAATGATTGACCCTCTAGACATAACTGGTTTCCTGTATCCTAGAGAGCTGGCCACTCTCCTCTCCGACTTGAAACGGTTTGCACAACACAATCTATTTAGAGCAGTGTTTTAATTCAAAGAATCTCAATGCCGTGGCACTGTGAGATGGGAGGGAAGTCAAAGAGTATCAAAAGCCTTGATTCAGGGCCAAGGCCTTGGGGATCCATCACCACAGGGTGATCCTGACAACCATCAGATCCTCCTATTCAAAAGATGACACGTATACAAGCTCTTCAAGACTTTTTGGCCACTCTGAGACACAAGGCCTTTGTTTGCTCCATAGAGCTGATTTATTACCGGTTTTTGGTGAGAGGGTCAACTGGCCTGCTTCCCTTTCTGTTTTTCTACAGTTGGACAGGATGTAGCGCCACACTTTGATATTGATCCGAGCTGACTGTTTATGTATTCATGTCTCGTCAAGCCTGAGAAATTTCTACCAATCCAGCAGGGGAAAACATGAGAAGTTTTGGCAGAGAAATAAAGCAAGCTGTCACCACACTGAAGTACAAATGCAGAGACCGGGTCAAACGTTGAAATATAAGTAAAAAGTGACAAAACTACATTTTTTAACATTGTCAATCACACCACTTTCTAAATCAACACGTGCGCAGTCACTTTCAATGTGGTTTGAAATTGATCAGTGTGGTCTAACAAGCCTGGTTAAATCTGCTACATTGATTCGGTGTGTCAATACTATTTTTGCAGAGGTACAAATCTGTAATTTAAAAAAGAAGATACTTCCTTACCTGCAGTGCACACTGCCATGTCCAGGAAAAACCAAACAGACAATACAAAGAAGCTAGACAGCATCCTGATTCTTCTGGTTTGCATCCTACAAGCATACAAAAGAAAATGAGTGGTTGGTTGTGCATCAGATGAATCACATGGATACACTTAAATACATTATATTCAGTATATTAAGACATTTCTTGGTACAAATGCAAAGCTGTGGATCAAATTAACGAATCATTGAGTGGAGTGCATATGGAAGTCCATAGTACCTGACACGAGTCCAAGATGTGGCTGCTGCTGGCACGTCAGACTTCAGACAGACCCCAGTGAGCTCGACTGTGATGCAGAGTGAACCAAAGATTTCAGATTCAAATGTGTTGAGACTGCAAGCAAAGTTTTTGTGGGTGGAGAAAGTGGAAGAATTTTGAAGGGGTGGGAAGAAGCAGCATGACATACAAACATATAGCTTTCTCTGTGGAACAAAATGTGGTTATTCATACTAACAATGAAGAATATATCTTAATAATATGAATGAATATCATTATCTTGTTACAGAACAGTACCATCAAACTCATATTGTGGTGAAGCAGAGTATCACAGATTTTATAATATTTACATTACATGTGAACAAAGTTGAATATTTGCTGGAAGCAGCTGTCCTTGTATATTACATTTACAGAGAGCTACACATAAAGTTTATTTAGAAAAAAAAAGACATTCTTGAATTGAATAACTTCTATTAACGGGACGAATATGAATGTTCCGTGCAGATTTCATTGGAGGAGTTTGTGTGAAATCAGTATTAAAAGACAGGCTGTAACAGCGTTTGAAAGCAGGACAGCATTCTCTTTATTAACACTTTAAAAGGAAAAGAATCAGAGCACAGAATTGAGTGACTGGCTACAGATTTTGTAAGGCCCTGAAGGTTTATCAAATTGTGGAAAAACAACTGGATGCTCTTGTCCACATGATAGTGTATGTTTTAATGAACGATTTAATTTTTCATTTGTATTTTAACATTAACATCTGAAACAATAAGCAAGGTAAAAAGAAAAATGTAAGAGAAAGAGCTAATGTTTAACAATGTAACACATAACAATTTAGTATTTCCAAAAAATATTATAGTTATAAATTTAAGTTCAAATGGAAGCCGATGCTCAGTTTACAGCTGGAAAACTTGATAGCTATATAAATGAATTTCAGTGTCCAACCAACGGGCATTGTTTCTATTGCAACATAGCGGACTGAAATAGTGTGTTTAGCAGACATTTTATAGCTCCCAGTGACCGAAACATTTGAGTCAGCCAGTGATCAGCTCATCAGTTTGATCATGCAGTATATAAAGTGAGTTATAACATATAAATAAATTAAACAAAAGCCTGCTGGCATGGAGGAATTATAGTATATCAGCAGTGGCAAAATTAAGTGCATCTACTCCTGCCAGTGGGTGAATTAAGTTAAAATCATTGTTGGCTTTGATGGGCCTCAACCATAACATTATTGTCAAATCTACTGTACCAGTGGAACCAGAATGTCAGAAAACTAGCTACTTATAATGGAGTCAAATGTGTGTAATCGGCAAATGGGAGTACAAATAATGTGTGTGAATGAAATTTGTAAGGGTTGTAGGCAGGATTTTAGAAATACTGAGATAATGATTCCACATTATATTTATTAATTTCACTTTTCACACATACAGTAATATATACATTAAATCATATACCAACATGTTATTTTGATTCTTTAATGTTTTAATCAAATCTTTCTTTGGATTTGTATAGCTTAATGTAGTAAAAGGAGACAAACCAACAGAGACAATGCACAGCTCAAGCAGTACAAACCAAGAAAAAAAACATACAAGCCCCCCCCCCTCTAGAGATAGCAGGTGAAGGTCTATAACAGGTACAACATGGGTCTATGGGAGATGAAGACGGGGCTATAAGGCGCGCAATATGCGTCTCGTTGTTTTACTCATCGCTTCTTTCTGTTGTGATCTCTAGATTGAGTGCAATGTATTCGGTTTATCCTTTTGACCAATCAGAGAACAATGCGCGTTGCGCGCGAGGTGAAGCAGCGACCTACAATTGGCTGAGGTGTTTTTTTTCCAAAGGGGCGTATTTTTCAACCCATCTCGACTGAATATTTAGCCTCATCCAAGGAACATTAATTTGATATCTTCAGAATTTCGCAACCCTTGATTTGGGAACCGACATCGTTTGACAGGTTTAAACCACAACTATGAAACCAGGCCGAGTTTGTGTGTTTGACCGAAGTCACGGCGGAGAACTGAAGTGCTGAAGATGACGCTGTCGCTCCTGAAATTACCGGCTAGCTAAGCTAACGGCTAGCATGTCCGCCTTGGTTGTAGTCTGTCACTAGCTGACATTTAGCTAGGTGCAGTTTTTCTGTTTGGCACTCGCACTGCAGAGGACGATTTCACAAGGTAAACCACTCCGACATGTTCAGCACTGTCAGCGTTGCTGAGGAAACCTGCCGTCTTGTTAACGTTACACGACTTCTGTGTCCTGTCCGACCGAGTATTGTTATCACATCAACCAGACAGTGTTTTTGCAGGGGTCTGGAGTACAAAGCTGTAGACGAAACGTTGCACATTTGCGGTGTCGTGATCTAACGTTTACATGCAAGTAATTTATGCATTTAGGCACGGCGCATACAGTGCGTCTGCTTTCTGGTTGCTGTTGGCATGTGTAATTGGGCTACTAATCAACTTGCAATCCAAGTGTTGTCTCTGCTGTTGTGCGCTTAAAATGGCTGACAGATGTTAGATACTCGGGTTGGTATTTAGCGCTCGTCAACCTAACTACGCACAGCAACAGGGGAGAGCTAAAAAATAGAGGATACTGGCATTTGATTGGGCTGAGGGAATGGGGGGCGGGTACAGACTCCTGATTAGACCAATGGAGAGGCAGCGTAGGTGCATACATGCGAGCAGTACAACTAACTGTAGTTGTGTTTGTGCAGCAAGAGTACTTGAGGTAACATGCTGTGTTTTTAATACAACAGCACCAGAGTTGACCCCTTTTCCCCCCAACTATTGTGTCTAGAATTGAAAAGGAAACACAACAAAAATGCAAATGAGATTGCACTCTTGACATTGGCAGCAGTATAAAGGAGCATGATTAATCAGGGTAACACAAAATATAAAACAAGCTCTGAGGGCAGAATATGATATCACTTTGTCACCAAATTATTGAACTATTCATGTAAAAAGGCAATTATGCAAAGTAGAAATTGTTGACACACATTGCATTCAATCATTTTCTTCCCTTTGTATTTGTTAGGGAGCTGGTTTGAACTCCCATGCGGAAGGTGAGGAGGTGGGAATGTGAGACAGTTGCTAGCGGACTCAACATGGGTAGGGGCCGAGGCAGAGGGAGAGGAAGGGGCAGGGGATCGTCTGGACAGTTGCGGCCCCCCTCGCCCTACAGACTGCAGCTCTCTCCATCCAGGGAGACTTTGACGTACGCTCAGGCGCAGAAAATAGTGGAAGTGGACCTGGAGGGGAGGCTCCATCGCATTAACATCACGGATGCTCTGCCAGTTATTACCGAGGACGAGATGATGGCCCAGGACATTGCCGAGTGCAACAGCAACAAGGAGAACAGTGAACAAACGCAGACTAAAACTAGATCGTGGAGGAAACCCTCAAACAGTAAAAGCAGGAAGAGTGGTAAAAATGTGTCTCACCAGAACCAACGGTCCGGCTCCCAGCAGCACACGGGACCTACTAATTCGCTCCAGCAACCGTCCCACCAAATCCCTCTGCCTGAGCCCATCTTTCGTGTGCTGAGTTCAGTTTGCCCCTCAGAGGCGCCTCCTCTCCCGACAGCCTACTATCGTTTCATAGAAAAGTCGATGGAGGAACAGGACAGTGTGGCTGAGTACGACATGGACGAGGAGGACCTGGCCTGGCTGGATATGGTGAACCAAAAGAGGGTGTGTGACGGCTATGCCTCCGTATCCGCGGACACCTTTGAGCTGCTGATCGACCGCCTGGAGAGGGAATCCATCTTGGAGTCCCGAAACCAGGCTCTGTCCCAGAGTGCCGTGGACGAGGATGCCTTCTGCTGCGTCTGTCTGGATGACGAATGTTTGAACAGTAATGTCATCCTGTTCTGTGACATTTGCAATCTAGCCGTCCACCAGGAGTGTTACGGCGTGCCCTACGTACCTGAGGGTCAGTGGCTGTGCCGCTGCTGCCTGCAGTCCCCCTCCCGTCCTGTAGACTGTGTGCTCTGTCCCAACCGAGGAGGTGCCTTCAAACAGACAAGTGATGGACGTTGGGCCCACGTTGTCTGCGCCATATGGATCCCAGAGGTGTGCTTTGCCAACACGGTGTTTTTGGAGCCCGTCGAGGGGGTCAATAACATCCCTCCTGCTCGCTGGAAACTCACCTGCTACCTGTGTAAGCAGAAAGGCAGAGGAGCGTCCATTCAGTGCCACAAAGCCAACTGCTACAGGGCCTTTCATGTCACCTGCGCACAGAAGGCTGGCCTGTTCATGAAGATAGACCCAGTCCGGGAGACGGGTGTCAACGGTACCACCTTCTCTGTGAAGAAGACGGCTTTCTGTGAGCATCACTCTCCAGTGGGGTCTCGGCGGGACGGGTCTGGAGACGAGTCAGTTGAAGGGAGAATGGTGGGGGGCCGGGGTAACCGGGGTCAAAGGTCCTACACTCAAAGCCCCCCACCCCCACCACCAAACAAGAAGGCTACCAAGGGCCAGAAGAAGAAGAACGCGAAGGGGGCTGGTCGGTCGACACGCCGCTCAACTGTGCCTGTGCTGCTCGTGCCTCAGATCCCCTCTCACAGGTGTGACATTGGCATACTGTCGAAATTTACATACCCAGCATGCCTTATTAATTTCCTGTGGTGTCTGCTGCCTTACAAGATATTATTAGTATTCTTGCAGGGTTCCACAGTAATTCATTTTTGATCCAGTGCATTAAGAAAGAGTAATGTATACCTGTATTGATACTTAACATAACTTACCACCTTATCATATGTTAGTGGTATTATTATGACCGCCAGGTTTTGATGTGTAACGGTTACGTCTCCACAGGCTGAACAAGATCTGCACAGGAGTTGAAGTCCAGAGGAAGAATCAGTTCATGCAGAGGCTTCATAACTACTGGTTACTGAAACGACAGTCACGAAATGGGATGCCTTTAATACGCCGACTCCATTCCCATCTACAGGCCCAAAGGACTGCAGAGCAGGTGAGGGGAGCGATAATGACCAGTGTGTGCGTTTAAAATAAAAATGAGAGAATTAAACAAATGGCAGGAGATGCCTTAAGCTGTTACGGCATTTAAACAAGTTAAAAAAGATTTACTCTTTGGTGAGTTTTGGGATTGTACATTTTTACAGTAATGTCCCCATGGTTGCTCTGCTTCTTGGACATATGACCTGATCCTTGTGATTTTCTTTCTTGCTGGAAAACTTGTAGGGGACTAATAAATCCACTTCCCAATAAGAGTCTGGAACCTGCAGCACACTTGAGTCTCAGAGCCAGACTATCTGCTCACTGCTCTCCAGCACAAAGCCAGAGGAAAGACTGATTGTGGTGGATTAAAGCCAAACAAGAAGTGTGTTCTCTTTGTGTTCAGAGGGAGCCTGATGAGAAGCTGTGTGCCGCAAGAGAGGAGCTACGATACTGGCAGAAGTTGAGGCAAGACCTGGAGAGAGCCAGGCTTCTGGTGGAACTCATCCGCAAGAGAGAGAGGCTAAAGAGAGAACAGGTGCGTTGCAGAGGAAGTGCTAGATGAGCTATAATTATTTGGGGTTATTTTTTTTACAAGGCTCCCGTCAGCATTCTCATTCATAAGCTGATGTATTGGAGCTGAAACTATTTTGCAAGTAATTGTGAGAAAATGATTCAGCAACAATTTGATAGTAGATTCATTGTTTCAGCAATTTGCCCAAAATCCAATGTTTTATTTTTTGTCCTCTGTGACGGATACCTCAATATGTTTGGATTGTCGTTAGATGCGGCGTTTATCTCTGTTCTCTTTAGAGTTAGCCGTTCATTTGACCCACCGTAGAGTGACTTTGTTAGTCCGCTCCTCACCCGCGTGTGTGTTTACGTCACGGCTCCATAGATGAAAATTCAGCAGGCTGCTCTTGAGTTGAAGTTGACCCCCGCGTTGGTTCTTCTGCGATCCACTTTGGAACAGCTGCAGGAGAAGGACACGGCAAAAATCTTCTCTCAGCCGGTCAATCTGTCAGAGGTTGGTGCAGTGCTTAAATACACACTTCATATCAAGCAGCATAAGTGCTTTGGCTTTGACTCGGCTAACGGTCTTATTTTTATCATTCACTGAGGTCCCAGATTACCTAGAGTTTATTTCCCAACCCATGGACCTCTCCACCATGTGTACCAAACTGGAGGGACATGCCTATTGCTCCATCGCGGACCTAGAGAAGGACTTTAACCTCATGATCTCCAACTGCCTCAAGTACAACTCCAAGGACACCATGTTTCACAAGACAGCCTTACAACTCCGGGAGGTTGGTGGAGCCGTCCTCCGTCACGCCCACAGGCAGTCTCAGAGCATCGGCCTGGACCCCAGCACTGGGATGCATCTCCCAGAGTCCCCGAACAGACATGGCTTCTACAACTGTACATGGGACGACGGTGAGTTGAGAGCGGGAACAAGCTATTTCTCCACGATCATAACCCTCATGCCTCATCTGTTTCCTTTTTTTCTTCTTCCCTCTTCAGTCGACTCTCTGTTGGACCCGGAGAACCGACTGCACTTAACCACAGACGAACAGCTGAAGGCCTTACTGGACAAACTGGACGTGGTCGCATCCATGCGCACCAGTGGTGGTCGAACCAAACGCATCCGGTTGCTGCGCCGAGAGATCAACTCTCTCAAACAGAAGATGAACCACCAGCAGCAGCAGAACTCGCAGTCTGTGAATGGCAAGGACGACGAAGGAAAGGAAGAGGAGGAGGAGGAGGAGGAAGAGACGAAGGAAAAGAAGAAGAAGAAGACAAAGGGACCTTTGACCGCCATGTCAAACTCTGGGAAAGGTAAAAAAAAAACTATACTTTTAATATTTTTTGTGCCATTTGGCCATTGCTGACATAATGTCGGCAGTAATGGCAGATTATTTGTTGTATTTAGAGCAACTAACAGATATTTGCATTGTCGAATAATCTGCCGTTTTAATAATTTTGTCTAGTGCATGTCAAATTGTGATGCCTATTATAATTCCCTAAAGTCCTATGTGACGCCTTCCAGAGTCTTGCTTTGTCTGATCAACAGACAAAATCATCATCATTTTAAAATGAATGAAACATAGAAAAGCAGCAAATCCTCATCGTTTCAGCTGTATTCATGATCCTTCAATACATTTCTCTTTGATCCAGATGACTCTCCACCTGTGCTGGAGCTCACCTGCCCGGTATCATCGCCACTGCCGGGAGATCCTCCTCTGGAACCTCCGGTCCTGGGCATCGTACCTGGAGGGCGACGGTCTCCCGGACGCTCCTACAAGCGTCAGAGGTCCTCCCGCAGTGGAAGCAAAAGCCAAGGCGAAGATGAGGCTGAAGTTGGTGAAACGCCATCGTCACAACAGGAGGCGGTTCATGAGGTCACTCCGCTGGGGACACCCCCGACTCTGCCGTTGGTTGGAGTTGGTCGTCGTACGTCTGTTCTGTTTAAAAAAGCTAAAAATGGGGCGCGAATGGTAAAAAACAAGTTCCCACCACAGCAGAACGGTAAAACCAACGGGTTGGACAGCACCCCCGTCAGCCCAAATTCACACAGCGTGACCAACATCATCACCACCTTACCTCCCACTCCAAACGCCTCCCCTGCACCTCTCTCTCCTTCCTCACACCACCTGAGGTCCAGAGGTCCGAGCTCAGAAAGTGAGGCAGACAAACTCCCTCCACCACCCAGAGAAGCAGGTAAGGACAAAATGCATCACTTCAATGCAGCGAGAGATTCAAAAAAGTCCATATTTGTCACCATTTCATTGGTGTTTCTGCTAGGCCTGACTAATGGAAAGCACACCTCTGCAGACCATGATGACGACCAAAAACTAACGTGAGTATTGAGTCACAGAGGCAATGGGCCCAACACAGGAGGGAATAGGTAGCCTTTTATAGCAATTTTAGGGTTGTTGTTTATGCTAATTATCTTACGAATCTCACAAATGTGCACTTCGTCATGAGCAAGTTGCATTCATCAGGCTGAAACAAGCCGTTAACGACAAGTTTGTGCAGCCCAGAGAGTTTAGTGAATCCAACTTGTAGCCTCAAAGAAAGAAGTAAGAAGTTTAGCATGAGAATGAGAAAATGTTCTTGCATGGGGCCCATTGTCTTTGAAATGCTTAGCTGTTAAACTGTCTCGGGGTGACCCCGAATACTCTGGTATTTGACGATTCGATCAAAGGAGCCTGATTTCACTGCCACAGTGACTAGAACATGTGGTTATGAAACAAAGGATCATAAATAACAACATAGCCTTTTCAAAATCGAAGAATAGGCCCACATTTATTAATATGATTAGATATATTTTGAATTTATGACCGATTCTCTAAAATCAACAGGGGGAGGCATGTCTGTCCGTCCGTCCGTCTGTCCGGCAAATGTCCCCGCTGTGGTGCTAATAAAAGATCATCTTATGTTATCTTGTTTCCCTCCTGTGGATTAATACAATGGGTGGATATGGAATCGGGACCGAAAGTTTAATTTACAACCACAAGAAACCGTGTCAGTCTGTCTACTGACTCGCCGCAACTACAGAAACGCACAACAATTCTTAAATGACAGCTCAGCGATGGCAACATGAATGTCCAATCAATTCTTAGTCGGGGACACCTCTAGAATATATAGTCTGACCGTACATTGTGCGTTAACCTCTCTTGCTTTTCTCTCCGCTTGTCTGCAGCTGTAGTGTCTCCCCACCCAAACGAAGTCGTGGTAAACCTGCGTTGGCAAAGGTTCCTAACTGTGACCATGGAGACATCTGTGGGTCTGGTGTGTATGAGAATGCCTTAATCAATTTCTGAGTGTTTAATGGATGCATAATGTAACATTTTGCACACAAAGCTTTTTTTATGAGCAATACCATTTCATGAAATTTTCAGTTGCGGCTCAAGACGTGTCCTGAATACATATTAATTGGATGTTCACAGGACAGTCCACGCTTCTGTCTGTAGATAGTGAGGCCGAGCTCGGACCTCTGGACCTGGTTTGGGCCAAATGCAGAGGATATCCATCATACCCAGCCATGGTGAGGACCTATTTGGTCTCAAAGCTGACGAAGAACAAGGCCTCATTGCATCCCGTAGAGGGGCTCGATAACTCGTCAAGTTTAACTGACGTAGTTTGTGGTTACAGATCGTTGATCCAGACATGCCCCAGGAAGGGCTTCTTCACAACGGCATCCCCATTCCCGTGCCTCCCGTGGAGGTGCTCAAACTGGGCGACTGGAGAGAAACGGAAGAAGGGGAAAAGCTCTTCTTGGTGCTTTTCTTTGACACCAAAAGAACGTGGTAAGATTCAGACAGGCAACACATTTTAATATTTAACAACAATGGCGTCTTGGTCACTTTGAAAATTGTGCCTCATGGGTTTTCAGGCAGTGGCTCCCTCGGAACAAACTGCTGCCGATGGGGATGGATGACACTGTAGACAAACTGCGCCTAATGGAAGGCAAGAAACCCAGTGTTCGCAAGTCTGTACACACCGCATACGACCGGGCCATGGTACATTTAAATCACGTGAGAGGGAATCTGAACTTCACTCCATCCAATTTTATATAAGGTTTTAAGATTTTATCCTCTTAACCAGGCTGTGTGGTTATATGTATAGAAGCTTCGTCGACGCTCTTAAAGGTGGGAGCGTAAAACAGAAGGTTAACAGTTGGTGTATTTCTGTCATAAAACTGTTTCTCTGATTTATAACAATGGCGAGAGAGGTGCTTGAAGACGTTTTCCTAGATGAATTTGTTCATTTATTCATGTGATTTTTGTAAAAGATTTTACACAACCACTGTTGCTACGTGTCTATAGAAAGTTTTTATTTTAGGCCAAAGTGAGTCGAGACTTGGGTAAGCGAAGTGTAAACATGAAAGGGAATGTCTTGATTCCAAATATATTTGGATTGTATTTGCCATTGAAGTGTCACTGTGTTTAAAGTGTGAAAGTCCCACTCAATGTTCCCGTCATGTCTGGACACCACAGAAGAAGAGTTACCTTTTATAAATTATAATTCTAAGTGGTGTATATCTGTAAACTATATTTTCAAATCAATGTAAAGAGCACCACACTTAAAACCATCATATATCTATCTATCTATCTCTTTATCTCTCTATCTCTCTATCTCTCTATCTATATATATATCTAAAAAATATCGATCGAACTGAGCGTTATTTAAAATAACCAAATCAAACCTGCTCAAGCTGGCTTTGACATTATATTTACATCCAACCCAGCGGTGGATCATAACTTCGTATGACTCCTGAGTATGTTTTGAGTGTGTCCACATTTTATTCAACAATTGTGAGAATTGCTCAGTTAATACAAAAGAACAATTTGAAATAAATAGAAATACTGATACCAGATGTCAAGGCCAATGTGGAACTTTTAGTCCAGATATGACGCGCTGTCGGTGGGACTTTAGAGGTCTTTAATTATTTTTTTCCCATATTGTGAAACTGTGTTATGATACTAGGATGTTGGAGTACCCGGTGCAGCTACTTGGTTAGTGAGGTGTGAAGCCACTACAAAGATGAAGCTGATTGTTGTGTGGTTATGACAAATTCTACTGCGATCACTCGCTGAAGAACTTGCAAATCCGGCTGAAATGACTTGAAAAGCACAAAGAGTTTTAAAGAAGACTTGTAGGATTAGTGACTCCTGGAGCCATATATGTGGCAATGTGTGTGGTGTACAGTATATACATATATGAATACAACCTCAGTGTAGTAAAGGTGCATGTGTATAGTTTTGTAAATATGTAAATCTGTTTATATTGGCTTACATGAAGTAATTTAAGGAATGCAAAAATCAAATTTAGATTTTAATTTATAATTGATGGCAATCAAGAGTGTTATTTAAAAAGTAAAAGATTTATGTATGATGCTAAGTAGCTCTTTGTAACCGTGGTGGTATTCACCAACATGTCCGAATATATTCTCTAGAAGTGAGGCGGCGCGACACCTGAGCTCAGTAGGCAGCAGTCACCGCACTAGTCTACAAAAGCTGTTTTTTTTTCTTTCTTGGGTGGCACAGGAGATTTTTGATCTTGTCATTTGAATTGTACTGAAAGATCTATAATCTGCCTGAGACAATATTTTCTCACACAAGAATAAATGCTGTTTGAAACAACTGCATGTGCGTGCACGTGTGTGTGTGTGTGTGAGAGATCTAATCGCGTTTCACCTGCTCAGCTCAGTACATGGTGTTACCTGAGTTCACGTCTTTTTAGTCAAGAGAGACTCGAAGTATTAGAAGTGAGATTACATGAATGTTTTAAGTGAACGTGGCTTTCTGAGAGTCCCGTATCACCACAGGCTCTTCCACATTTCTAGGAAAATATTTCAAGGTCTTTGCCTGACAAAAGCCTTGAAGATCCAGTCTTTGTATGCTGCTTTAGTGCTGCACCTGTACCCAACTGGGGTTAGACGTGCACACTCTGCTTCACCCACACTAATATACTTAAACAATACACAGCACAACCGGTCACCTGCTCGACCCATTTCTATGAGAGACAGCGAGTGAGACGGCTGACAGTGGCACGTCAGTGGCTAGCGTCAGTCAGGTGTCACAACTGTGGCAAGTGAGCGGCACTCGTTCGGCAGCCGTGAAGAAGCTGCCGAGCTGAGCGGGCGGAGCCACATTTCTAGTCAGTGAGGTGCCACAGTCCTGACACCTGACTGATGCTTGCCACAGACTAGCCACTGCGGGGCCAGTGCCACGAGGAGGATCTCGGCCTTGCTGATTTATAAGGCGTCAATTGCGGCCAAGAAACTCACTGCAAGTTCCTGAATGTGTTGTGAGTTACAGTAGGTCACTGAAAGAGATTAAATAATATTTACCAAGTGTCTACATTGTATTAGTCACACGTCAAAGCTTGTACTCTAAACATATCTTGAAACTCATTAAGTTAACCACTGGTATTAACACTTTGTTGACCGTTAAAAGGCAAATACTAGGTCATACTGTTTTGGGTAATTGCTGTGACGGAGGGTCAGATGAGGCCTTCAGGTATCGTCAAGCCCTGAAGTTGAACACAGCGCAATGACACAAAGACATCATGGTTTTGGTAATGCTTGATTTCATGGGTCCCTTAATTCCTAATAGCGTTCTTGATGTTCCCAGGAAAATGACTATGTAATATGGTTCTGATTATAGCATAATCACTTCTCAGAAATCAAAGTAAATACTCACTCATTACTTATTTGCTGTTGGAAACTTTATTCTTCATATTTGTTCAACTGAATGCTTGCCTTTAAATACTTTTCCCATAATTGCATCTCACCTGCCATGCAAACAATACAAAAAAACTCAAGTTACGCAAGCAGTTAACTGGCAGTCAATCAACTTCCTGTTTTCCTTAAATAATAATAAGTACCAAATTAAGTCCAAGAAACTCACAGGAAAATATTTCAGAAATGTCAGACCCAGAAAATCAAGCGTTTTTCTGTAAAGTTCATGTCATTTTCTGGTAAATTATAAATGAAGCTCATTCACATCAACATCTCTAAACTAATCAGAACAAGTGTAGATTTGTGCAACCTGGGATTTATTTCATAATACTATAGACATACTCTTAAGACTTTAATTGACAGGAAATTCCTCAAAGGACACAAGGATGAGGCTACCGTTTATAGACAATCATTACAAAACTATTATCCAAAAGGATGAGTCGCCTGAAGTCATTACATCAGGTGTCGACTGACCATCCTACTAGAAGTACCTGCAGATAAACACTGCGTGAGCTCAGTGGCGTCTTCTTAGCTTCACTAGATGACAATGAAAGCACAAACAATGACACTCATGTAAAGTGATCAGGTCAACCAGGCTGGGATGTCCAACTTGTTTTCTGCACATAATGTAACATGAATGAAACCTGATCATTTGAATGTGATGGAGAATCATCAGCGGGATGTGAAACGACACGTTTTCAAGTTCCGTCACGGGGACGTGCCACCACGTATGACGCATGGCGGCCCAGCCCTGCTCTGGCAGGTCCAGTTTGTTGTTATTCCAGTTCATGTTGAGCCCAAACACTCAACATACATAAATTATTTGCATATCCTGTTTTGTAACACACTTGATCTATCTAAGAAAATCAAAGAACTAGTCTGAGAAAGGTAGCTTAAGTTCATTTCACGCCTCATCTTAACTTACTGCCGTGAATAGTTACAGCATAGGAATAGACCGTCTTATCTGTGGGATACATTCACTGTCCGCGAGGACATTTTCCTTCTTGTTACAGTAATAAAATAATATAAAAACATACAATTAAATATCATCGCAATTATTTTCTACCACAGTTCGATTTTAAAAACGTACTGACGCTGTTTTTTTGCCCCGACTTTCTGATGGAAAGCAGTGATCCAATGACATGCTTTCTAGTTAAGGTAAAGGAATACTACGCGCTTGAAAGGGTTCATTCCTTCTTAAATCGTGTAAAACTTGTGTAGTGTTGTAGAGATTCCAGTAGTCGATGTCTGTCAAGTCCAACAAGAGTCAAAGGGGGGTGTTCAAAAATATCTTGGAACCAGTGTACAAACTATTGTTGAGTGAGGCCGAGCGCCAGGAGAGTCCTATAGAAGAGATAAGAAGCCGTTCTCCGTGGAGTCTTGCTGGTCAGATTTCCCGCCTCGAGAGCTCTTGCTGGGGTTCGGGGTGGTTGAATACTTTTGGGGGTATCTGATGAACAGACGGTCCTCCTCCTTTTTAATCCACCGTAGAAGCTTAGTGATAGCGGTGATAGCGCAGGCCTTCGTCACCAGAGGACTGAAGCAGGTGTACAGCTCAAACTTACTCGTGACCTACAGCAGAGAGGAACAGAGAGGTGTTATTTTAGCAAACTGAAACAATCAGGCAGTGTGCACATTGTTATAAGTAGTATTGTTTCTCATTTTGGGAAATACTCTTATTCGCTTTTTTCCTTCTGAGAGTTGGAGAAGATCGGTACTGTTTGTTTAACATGAAGCTACAGACACCTAACCCTCTGTGTGGATCCTCTGCTGTGGCTCCAGGGCTGCACACCTGGAGAGTAATCAGCATCATGGGACACACCTGGGCCCAGTGTGCCCCATGCAGAAAAGCCTGAGCAGCAGATCTCCCTGACCCCAATAGTGCGTTGTGGTGGCGTTTGGTTTCTGTGCCTTGTTTTTACAGTACAGTATATTCATGCCGGACATTTTCACTCATCCACTCCCTTTACAGATTCCTAAAAAGAGCCACATACCTGCACTGCTAAAGCTGACTAATTGCAATGAATAAATGCCATGACAGTATTCAGAACCAGTTGTATGCGGTGACAGTGATCATGTCTCTACATACCCAGGCTAGCAGAGTTTCCCTCTCAGCGACGTGGTAGATGAGCTTGAGGGGTCTTGAGGTGCTGTGGATGCGGCTGTGCATATAACGATAAAGGTCCAGCAGCCTCATCTTTTCCTCTTCACTGCTGTATGGGGCCTCCATCTCTGGGCTGCATGCAACAACACATTGTACAGGTTACAGACAGGAAAGGCATACAAAGTTCCCACGTAAAACAAAGATAAGAGTGGAATACAAAAACACAAGGGCTATGGTGTACTAATGACACAAAGATGCACGGCCTAACAAAACGCTCTTTTTGTAACTTTATTCTGAGCCATGTAAATAATGTTATTATTTAACATGTAGGGCTGTGATTATTTGTATGATTTCACTTTCAAGGTTTCGATTGGCGGCTGGCGTATTTAATAAAGCACCGAATGCTTTTAGTTCAGCTCATTGAGAGATAAGTGGAGTGAATTGCCAGGGTTATTGGAAGGCAATTTGAATTTCTGATCATTTTTATTTCTCTGTGTGCTTGTAACAGGAACCTCATTTTAAAAAAACACTGTATTCTGACCAGGGCACTTTGATCTTTTAACACTAACCACACTAAGCTGTATTTTCCGAATAGAGTAAATGGGCTTTCATGCTTTCTCTTATACAAGGTATTTACACTTCTTGAGACTAAGAAAATGTTATCCTCAGACACATTTATAAAACCAAAAAGAGGTATTACACATGACAAGTAGCACCGTCAAATGTGCCTACATGCAGTGTTATAATGTTTTACAAAAGCACAAATTGAATGACTTTTCTCCTTTTTTTAAACATAAGGCACCAGGTTAGGCTAAAATATCCCTGCTGTAGTTGCACAGAGAACAACAGACACACACAAACACACACCTGGTGAACTGTGTTAGCTGGCGGTAGTTGTCTGGCACATCAAAGGGCTTGTACATGAAGTGTCTGAGGTCTGAGACGCCCACCTGGCTCACGCTGTACGACTGGACTTTGGCGATGAGGCTCAGGGAGTTCTGAGCCGTCATGGCCTCCTCTATCTTCCTCTTGCACTCGGCCACGGCGTAGAACGCCTCCTTGTCTGTCGAGAGCAGCAGCAAGCAAACAGTGCATTCTGGAGGGTCCAGGTAAGAAATGTATGCATAAAAGTAACAGTCAGGATTAAAGAGGGGGAGGCAGATGGGAGTCCAGATCTCCCCGGCCTGAAAGGCAGAGGAAGCGCCGATCAGGTTGAGCAGGAGGTGGACGTCAGCGGGCTCCAGCCTGGCATCCTCGATGACCGTCTTTTCTTGGACGATGGTGAGCAGCTGGTTGTTGGCAATGAGGATGGAGAAAACCAGATTGGGGGTGATTGCTTTCAGCAGGATCTGGCTGAGAGAGTCCCTGAGCGAGGAGGCTAAGGGCAAGCAGTGTACTGCTGCAAGCAGGAAACTGGGGTCAGAATCCACCAGGTTGAGAAGACCGTCCAGGATCTTCTCTGAGCCCGCCAGGAGTCTCCTCAGGTCGTAGTTTTTCTTGTGTTCAAAGATTCGGGAGATGCTGGCCTGGGTGAGCATGCTGATGATCTGGTAGTACACATAGAGGAGCTCTCCACGGAGCTGCTGCTCAGTCTGACGACTATTGGAGACACAGACCAGCACTAGGGGCCCTTTCTGTAGAAACACCACGGTGTGCTCCGCTGATGGAAGGAAGAAAAGACATCAGAAAACATTAAGGATAATACTGGAAGTAACATTGAATGTCTACTAGCAATGCCCCTAGTGATCAACAGCTCTGCACTCAAAAATATTGGACTTTTTGTCAGTTGGTAATAACTAATGCGTCCACATTCACTAGCTGCTCCTACACATTACACAATCCTCTGTGAAATGTCTTCACTTGCTCTCATTTATGTAATTAGACAATTACATTTACAACTAGAAAAAGCATTTCCTGCTGAAAATGCGTTTGAATGCTGAAAACTGAAATTAATCGCAAAAACATTGCTGAAAATAGATATCCAATTCAAAAACAAATTGCAAAAAGCTTAATAATTCAAAAAGCTTAAAGATTACAAATATGAAAAGTCATACCACACCTCTCCTGAAAGAGCTGAACATTTTGATATTTGAACAGTTTCTGTGGCTTAAAAAAATTCATCAGTGGTGATATTTGTAGCAGTAGAAGTTGTAGTAGAAGTATTATTAGTAGTCGAAGTATTAGTAATTAGAAGAAGTAGTAGAAGACATAGTATCCGTCGTCATAGTAATAGCTGTAGTATTGGTCGTAGTATTTACTATCACAGTAGTAGTAGTAGTAATGGCAATAGAATTAGCAGTACTAGTAGCAGTCGTACTAATAGCTGTAGTAGTATTACTACTTTTAGTAGCATGAATAGCAGTAGTAGTAGTAGCAGTTGTCGTATAAGTAATAGTAGTAGTGGTAGTAATAGCAGTAGTGGTAGTAATAATATTGGAGGGGGGAAAGACCTCTAAAGATCCCTAAGCTATGCTCTCACCTGAATAGACTGAGCGGATGATATTATCTCCACTTTGAACGAAGGAAACCAGCGCCATCATGACTCCCATTGTAGATGAAAGAGCCTCTTCACTGCCATATCGGGAGTAGATGGGTTTGCCTGCTTCACTCAACACAAAAACATGCTTCCTGTGCTGCCGCCAGCTTTCAGCAGTCACATCCTCGTCACGATGAGACATAAAAGCGGGAGATTCCTGGATGCCGGCCTCCAACAAGGGAGATGACCTTCCCTTCACACCTATTCCTTGCTCCTCCAGCTTGGCTTTAGCCAGCATTGCAACGACAAACTCCCCAGAGTCGCTGCGGTCATTGTCAGTGGCGGCATCCTCGGTTCCTTCGTCAAGTGTCTGGGAAGACGCATTGTTCTGACACTCAGAGATTTCTGCCTCCTCAGTCTCTAGCTTAGTTACCTGCTTAGATTGTGGCTCTGCGTCCACACTTTTCTCCTCTGCCGTCACATCTGACAGGATTGGTTTTGAAGGCTCCTGTTTGTCAACAGTGGTACTGTTGTTTCTCTCCACCGGATCAGGAAACATGTGATTCCCCAAGAGGGAGAGAGAAGTCGCCAAGGTGTCAGCTGAAATTATAACAAAAATGTAATTATGACATGAATGATAAAGAGTAAGCTGTAAGCTAATTAAGACATTTAATGAAAGATGAAATCATTTACCAGGTGGATTGCTCTCACAGGGTGGATCACAAATCTTCACTCCCTGTGCCTCTCCTTCTTGATGATTGTCTCTCTCCATGATAACATCCCAGTCTCTACAGATTAAAACACACACACCTCAACCAAACAATTCAGAATAATCAGCTGTATACCCAATGTGCTTCGGTGGTCGAAGTTGAACCTTGCATGCATCACATTATCATATGAATAGGAGCACTCATACTGGACCTGTGGGCACGTCACATGAGTACAAGAGAAAACTGGTTACAGAGAATTACAACTACAAGATACCAGACTCTGGAATTTAACACTGATTACAACCTCCAGCAGTCTGGCTCATGTATACTGCAGACAAACGACAGTCGCCTGGACGCAGAGACGAAAGTATTTGACCGCCAGAACTCGTTTCTAACAGCTTAACTTACTTGTAAAGCTAATGTGGGCTTCTCTGCTCACTTGCTCACGTTAAAAAAGCCTACTTTTTTTTACTCTGATAAATATTTGACTGTGTATTTCGATGCTGGCTGTAGTTACATGGCTAACATTGACCGCTAGCAAGCGAAACACACACACACACACACACATCAATTTCATGGCCTCGACTTATCAGTGAGCTTTGCAAGCAATCGTGGTCAGCTAAAATTAGACAGATAAAGACAAAGAATAACACTTACGATTTTGTACTGTCGAAACGTAGGGTTGTACATCTAATTCACGAGATCAACTTTCGTCAGCAGCCCGGCAGCAAACAAGCTGTCAAGAATGAGAAGCAGAAAACAAATTTTCCTCTTACGAGAGCAGACATCCGGAATCTCTACTGACAAGCTAAACTGACCAATCAGTCTACTCGGTGGTACCGACAGGCTAAACTGACCAATCACTCTACTCGGTGGCACCGGCTAGCCCCGCCTAGCCCCGCCTCCTCATGTCACATTCCAGATAGCGATGTAACATTTGAGCTGGATAAGCTAAATATACAAAGTGTTTTCGGATCTTTCAACGATTTGAAATAAACATGTACGGACTGTATCGCTTTCAATAATACAACTATAAAACAGGGATGGCTACATGCCTTTTCAGGGAAGACATTAGGGGATGTTTTTGATATGACAGCTAACGTAGCCAGCAGCTAATTAGCCACATTTGTACGCTGCTCATAGTGTTCCATAAGGACATCTTAAATGTAAGTGTCTACTGGGTTGACCACGGAGATCCGTGTCTACTGAGCTAACCGCAGTGAAATCTTAGGAAGAAAGACTATACGTTATTTTACCTCTTATCCTGAAGCGTGTTGGATCTGTAGTGTTATTTTTGTCGTCTGACATAAGTGCCCTGTGTGTCCGTTGAGATAAAATGTTTGTTTTAGGCCACACTGACGTTTAAATACGATATTTTCAGGCCAGTTGAAGGTTTAAACGTAATTCTCTCCGGCCAACCGTGCATTCCTGGTGGACAGTATTGTAAATATGATAACATACTACTGTGGATCCAACCCTTTGGCACATAAGTAATTTAGTGTAGACATAATAATATGTGCAGTTTAGCTAAAGAAGAAATACAAGATAACACTATTTCTTTGAAGGATGTTGTTTACCGTAGCGGGGCTGCTCTACGTAACCTACGTCACTTCCGATTCCTCAACCCTCACCATACAAACGTCGTAACGGTAAAGATGACGATGTTGTTCTCATTTCTGGATGTCGTACGCTAACGTTACATCGGCAAAGCGATGTTCTTACATTTATCTAGTGATGGCGAGATGAAGCCTCATGAGGCCTCGTAACACTTTAGCCAATTGGTTCGAGAAAGGGTTCATTACTCGGTGCTTCATGTGCACACGATACCACCTACTGGCCAAGTGTATAATCACAGGCAGCTGTATCTGAACCACATAATGTGATGCATTGAATTGTTGTGTCTGTTATGGCTGTTGGGAATGACTGAATTACAAAAATGTATGACCAAATCATTTCTGTACATAAATTATGACATATGTGCATAATAAAATATTTTTTTAATGTGTTCTGTGTGTGTACATTTTCCCAAAATGGTAGTATCATGTTATGGCAGGTTGTGTAATAATGTTATTATGCCACTTTAGGAAAATGGCATGGGCTTAAGCAGGCAGAGGACAGTGAAAGTGCTTGTGGAACTAGGAAGAGGGGACTGAATATGCTTGTGGAACTTGGACAGTGATGTACAGGACAGGGGACATTTGATTCATTTTTATTCAGAAATAACAGTTTCTCAACAGTGTTTGGTTTTAAACGATTCCTTTTTTTTGACACGACCTCTCCGGCCTTTGACAACACCCTTTCACAGGCTACAGAAGATGCTGGCGTGCACAAAAACGCAAACACATATGCCCTGAATCCAACATCATCCACAAGACTGATGGGCTGTGTGTCCGTCACTATCATGGAGACGAGGGCTTCATCCAGCGCTTGTTTTCTGGTGGCTGGTTAAAAGAGAATAAATACAGTGTCTGTTACCTGTCTTAATTTGCACAATACACAAAAGTGAACAGGGAAAAATTGTGATGGTGCATTTGTAATATTGTAATGACTTACAATGGCTGGCTGAAGCTCCAGTTTCCTCCTTATTCTCATGCAAGGCACGGTGATGCCTTAGCATGGATGAGGTGTTATTGTACCCCAACTCCTTGGAGCACAATAAACACCTCACCTTTGAATAAAATAAGAAACTGTGAAAAATACAGTTCTTGATAAGCAAACCTAATGTCTCTGAAATAGAGTTAGCTTTAGCTTACCTTATTAGGAGTTATCAAATCAAAGTGTTCCCACACAGGGGAAACCCTCCTCTTCCCAGCTGGCTCCATCACCTATCCTTCTCTCCTCACTCTCCTAACTCTCCAAACTATCTCTCTCTCTCTAAACTCTCCAAACTATATAAACGCTATCCAAACTATCTCTCTCTCTCCAAACTATCCAAACTCTCAACTGACCGCAACTCTCCACCTACAACCCACATTTTGAATGGAGCGTGAGTGGTTTATATAGCTGTCGAACCTCCCGGCAAACTCTGAACCACTTCCCGAAGCAGTCACGTGGTACAGCCGGGCAGCGAGGCTTCGGACGTCATCATTTTTGGCTCCTCCCCTACATGAAGCACGCCTCGATACGCGCTTCAAGGAAACGCCCCCTCCATTACTCGACACACGCTTCGAAGCGTCGACACATCTCGTAACATCACTACATTTATCCATCGGATGAGGAGTTTACCATATTGATTTCACGTAACGTAAGCCGAATAGCCGGGCACTATGGCGGAACCGTGGGATTTTGAGTTTTTGTCCCGCATCGGTGACAGCTGCCTGTCGTTCCTATCCGAATTTGTTGACGACTGGCTCGCCAACGATATGAGAGTTTCCATATTCAAAATATTACTCGGCTGGTTAATTTTAAGTCTTGTCGCAATTCACTTTGCATGGAAAATCTACGGGAATACAGTCAACGATATGTATTATCGACAAGGTGAGTTTTCTTCGACCGTACCGCTACATCAACTTGCTAAGCTAAACTAGTGCTAGCCACGTTGGCCTCATCTCTGTTGGTGTTCATGTTCAGGGACTGGACAGAACGGAGGCACACCTGACACAGCACCCCACCTGAGTGGATGGTAGGTTTCTGATCGTCCGTGTCGCTTCAAACAGGTAGATTATCCTCCTCACACAGTCTGGTGCAAAGCCGGTTTTAGGATCTTTGCCTAGCATTTCTTCTGATTGAGTGAGCATCCAATGGTGGAGGGAGACTGCTTCTAGTTGAATGGATACAGAGTAATTATGTTCTGTCAACTGAAGCTGCAGCATATATTGCCAACATATCACTGATGGTGGTGGGGTAAAAAAAAAGTGTATACTAGCGTTGTAGATGTTTTGTCACACTTAAATTATATTACAGTTACTGCTGTTTAAAATAGTATTGTCAGTAATGACATTGTGTTCTTGCAGGGAAAGCAAAGCAGGAGATGCCCCGAAGACTCATCGAGATTAACAGGACAATGGTGTTGGACTTTTGACTTTATCCAAGTGAGAGCCGGACTCTAGTGATGAGACAGTTCACTGATAATAAGGCTTCTTCAGTGCATTCATGGATGCACTCTCCGGCAACTGCATAGAAAAACATCTGTTATGCAAACCAGCTGTGTCACACTGATCTGAATGATGTATGTAAGGAACAATAGACTCTATGCTTCAAGTCTGTTGGAATACAGAGCCACAAAAAGCAGGTTTACATCTTCAATGATTTTTGCATGATATGTTAACCACTGGGTTTCTCATAACATGCAAGGAGCATTGTGTGAGCTTAATGGGAGATATCGATATATTGGGCCTGATTTGAGTGTTGACCCTCTTTGGCCCTTGTTTTGTTTTCTAGCTTTTCTCACAGTGAAGTTTTGTGTCGAAGTGAAAACAAATCCCTACGAATTTATCAAAATTGGGTTTAAATAAACCTACACGAGCAAATCCACCCTGTTTATGGCACACTTTGAATGAAAATCACCTGTGTGTAATCAAGGTGTGACAGATGATGGAACAATATGTATCTGAAAACAGTCAGCTGGTTAATCAACTTCTTGGCAAAAACTACACCATGAAAACAAAGCACCATCCTTCAGAAATCTGTAACAAAGTAAAAATTAGGAAAATGATAAAAAAGAATTGCACGGCATATTAATGAGGGAGGCACTGTGGTGGTTAGCACTGTCACTGTTGTTGAGACACAGTACAAACAACATTGTTCTCACTTTACATCTACAGGGGGGGAAAAACACTTGCATGAGATCTGGGCTGTAGCACAAATTACAAGTAACCCACCATGAAGCTGTGCAGCAGGACCTAGTGGCTTTTGATGATGGAGGGTAAAGTTAATGCCACAAAAAGGGAAGTTCTGGAGGAGAAGCTGCTACATTAAGCAAGAAAACTAAGCTAAAATGGCTTTAGAATAACAATTGAAATGTCCTATGGTAGTTATTCAGTGTCCACACCTCAGACTGTTCATCCTGTCATTCAAAGGTGCTTGAGCAGTTTTGCAAAGAATGGGGGGGATGCAATATTCAGATTTGCAAAGCTAAAACCAACCTATACATATTTGGTAGATTCAAAGCTGTAATTTCTGCTAAAAGTGCCTTTTTACTTGGGTTAATCATTTTTACATATTTGTGCTTTTCAATTTGTTTCATTTTGATACTAGTTTTTCTGTTTGTGTCAAAAGCGTAGTTAATAGTCAAATACAATCTAAAATATGAATAAGTCAAAGGGGCATTGAATTGTATCTGACAAGTTACAACAATTATAATGGCAAAGACAAGTTAGTACAAGACAATGTACTACAGTGTGCATTTACTGAAATGTTCTGATATACACAGTCCTGAAATAAACAACAAAATCAGACCAGTGGCAAAGAGAATACATGTTTTGTGTAAATAGCTTGATTGATATTAAATTTGCTGTGTTTGAAACTACTGGTGTTTTTAATGCCTCTAATTGCAAGTGCTGGATGGTAAAAATATTTTTCAGTGATTTAAGAAAGATCAGTAAAATTACTATTTCTAAACTTTGAAACCTTAAAGCTGATAACACTTTGTTAGAATTTAATCTAACAATACCAGTCATACCTCCAAATAGATAGTCGATGAAAAAAACGGGTACTACAAAACCAAGTCAAATAGACTCATTAATGCATTTATTTATCCAGATCTGCTGGACCAAGATTATTTTATATGCGTTTTATATGTTAAAGGGAATGGGTGGAATGAGTAGCATGTGCACGTCCATCACATTGGTGCAGGTTAGGCCAGGTACAAGTAAGCGCTGCCCAGCAGAAAGACGGGTAAAAAAAGTGTAAGAATCATTGTTGGTAAGGAAGTTGTCGACGTCCAGCCCCTGTGCTTGTGCCTCTTCATATAACCCCCCATCAGTGATGGCCCCTGCTGCCTCAGTGGGTCCATCCTGACCATCGGTTCCACCACTGAGGAACACGGGACCATTAGGCGGAAGCTTCAGGTCTCTCAGCTCCAGTCCCACTCGCAGAGCCAGCTCCTGGTTTCGACCACCTCGACCCTTGCCTGTCAGCGCCACGGTGGGCTCACCTCCAGCTAACAGACACGTGGAACCCCATCCTTCCGTACGCCCTTCACCCAAGACCTGCATGGTGCGGCAGAGGTCCCAGCTCGCCACGCCTACTTCAGGCCCCAGCCTCAGCAGCTCAGCCGCAATCTCTGGAGGAGGTTCCTCTCGAGAACAGGCAAAGCGAGCCAGGAGGCCGTATAGTCGGGAGACTGACCTCACATCGCCACACACTCCCGGTGCCAGCATGACAGGGCGGAAACCTAACTCCCGAGCACGGCGACCTGCCCATTTGAGGGCAACGCTGTTGGAGCCAATCACAGTATTGAGAACGCGTCCTGATTTATTAGATTCACCTTTATTCTCCCTCCACTTCGGCATTGGTTTTCCAAGAACTTCCTTTACTGAGGCTGGTAGGCAGTTCAGCAGCTTGTAACGTTCAAGGACTGAAAAAACTTCTTCAGGCCACACCTCACTCCACACGGTGGGGCCACTGGCTATCAAGTCCAGGGGGTCCCCAATTACATCGGACAATATCAGTGACACCACCTGTGAAGGGGTGATATTCAAAATACAATGCTGGAATGAGTTCCCCACTGCAATAAACAGCCAATTAAGTAAAAGTATGTTACCTGAGCTGGGTGAGCACAATGCGCAAGGCCTCCACCCTTTAACACAGAAAGGGCCCGTCGCACAGTGTTCAGCTCCTGAATTGTGGCACCAGCACCTGCAAGTTTGCGGGTCACATCCTGTTTCTCTTGCAGTGAGACTGGTGGGATGGGGGCAGGTAAGAGCGCAGAGCCTCCACCTAAACACAGGTTCACCACCTTGTATTAGAGATTTACATTTAAAAAGGTATGAAGAAAAATAAAAACAAATTTTTTACCTGAAATCAGTACAAGTAGCAGGTCTTTCTCCGTCAGTTCACTGGCCAACTGCTTGATCCCTTCAGCTGCCTTCTGGGCATCAATGTCAGGCAAGTTGTGTTTAGCTCCCTCCATCACTCTGATGCGACTCGTTTCTTTTAACAAGAGATGACTGTGATGGGAGTGAGAAATGTTATTACGCTGCTTGATCTTATTTTTGTATAATACTTTAAGTTGCTTACATACTTTTGCTTACTTTTTTCCATGCTGCTGTAACATCTGCTGAATCCCATGTGGCACGCTTATTACTCCTTTCACCAAATGATCCCCCATAATCCTCTCTGCCTCAGCAGCCATTCCCAGTACAGCTTTTCCAAAGCCAACCAAGTGCAGGTTGTGCTCGAGTGTGAATTTATGGCCACTGATAATGACCGAGTCCTCTTTGCGCTCTATACTCTGCCGGACCACCGTGTCTGGCTGCACAGCTTCCACTGCGGCTGCAAACACCTTGCGTGCCCGCGAGTCCATTGACATTTTGCACAACATAGGTTTTGTCCTGCTCACGTGGACCAGAAAAGGCTGAGGCCGAAACAGGGAAAGAACACGGGCCATGGACAGTTCAGTGGGTCTGAGCTGAAATTGCCTGAGAAATTAAAAAGTCAGTTTCCACAAAAACATGTTATTTAAAAAAAGACCACAATGAATACAACCATGGTGTAGTGAATACTGTAGTAAAACTATATCACAGTGAGGTAATTGCAAAACTTGAATTACTAGCACGATGCATTGAAGATTAAAATGTCAGTGACATTTGCAGCATTGTAATAAATAAAAATGTCTGTGGCCAAGAAATCAATACTTATATTCTAACACTGTATTATACTTGCGGTTAATAAGCTGTACAGTCCTCGGACTGATTGGTAGCTCTGATCTCGCCCGGTTAAATCGAAATACTTAAGAAGTACACAAGTGTGTGATGCTGTTGTATACTCTACTCACTTAATGAATAATGTGGCCATGTGTTGCTTGTTAGCTCACTTGTAAAGGCTAAAAACAAAGTGTTCAGACTATTGCCTACCTTTTGTGTGTAAAACAACCAGAACCGTACATAGATAATAGCTGTAATCATCCTAATACAGTTACACATTTCCCGGTAAAACGGTGCTTTCTGAAGACGCATGAGGTGGCCTACCTGTGAAGGTTGCAAAATGGAATATAAAGCCTGTGGGTTCCTGTGGAAGCCTGTTCTATGCCCTCCACCTCAGCAGTAAGGCAGTGTAGCAGAAATCTGACCAGAGACTGACTGGAGTTGTGTACCCTGTGTGTAATGATTGACTTGAATGCTCCACAGAACACATCCAACCACTGATCACTGATTACACCTCTGTGCATTTGTCCGTTGTTTTGTTTTTTTCCCCGGACTGGGGGAAGAAAAAAAAAAAAAGAGTAGTACTATCTGACAGACTTTGGAGCTATTCGTGCTGCAGCACAGTTCAAAGGCTACAAAACCAAAAATTACTTTACATTGAAGTCATGTGCACACTGGTTGCAAGTCCTGTTTTCTCTGAGTTGTGAAGACACCGGCATTCATAATGTTTGAAAAGGCATGTAGTGTGCACGGTTCGTTTGTGAGAGCTGAAAGTCGCCTTTTTGCTCCTTTGTAGAAATAGCAGGGAGACAAGAAAATTCAATTTGATGTTAAATGTTGGTACTGACCCAATGGGACTTCAGGTCATATAGTGTTGGAAAGTTGCCCTTTTGATGTTTTTATGCTTATTCAGTATAGAACAGAACAAAAGATAAGTGTGACATGTCATCACGTTGAACAGATTATTTTGAGGATGAAGAATAAAAACTGTTTTGTAAATTATCAGATCAGCACAGCTCCTAAGAAATAGCACATTGCCCACTGGGGGTGGGTGAGTTAAATTCACTGTTGGTGTCTTTTCCTTTAACATCTCTGGTTGTACGAGGCTATTGTGGGCAATGTTGCAAATCAGAGAGCAGGAATGCTTTATAGCAATATTAGATTTTGATTTGACTTTTTGCACCAATGTGAAGTACTTTGGTTTGGCAGGTATCAGATGAGCCAAAGACAGACAGCCCCCTCTGATTGAAAATGTGTGGATAGAAAATGCATTATATTATGATAGCAAAATTACATATACCTTGATAGAGGATCACCTCTGCCTACCCTTAGCACACACTTGGTAAAATGTAAAATCACCATATTTGAAACATTTGTTTGCATTTGACCCTTCACGAAATAAAAGTGTCTTAAGTTTGCACATTGGTGTTTTAACACTTGTTAAATTACTTTAATAGTTAGTCACTTAACATGTACTTCTCTTTTATTGTGCACATGTATGTCTATGTGAGTAATCATGTTAAAAGGTCAAAATGGCTGCCAAAGTTTAATCGAACGTTCCCCGAAGTGATGTGGATTATATTTAAAACCGTTGACACAATGCTGCGTCCACACTACGAGCAAACACAGCAACATTATACAAGTGATTTTTAATAGCAGCGCGGTGGCTGTTAACGTATGATGGGAAAGATAAATTGTCGAGCAGCTGATATGATCGTGAGATAATATTTCAGAATTTATATTTGCCGAGTATGTGTGCAAAATGCACATACGACTCTGTTTTTTTGCATATCCCTCGATATAATGTTACTTACGCATAACAGCTGAGAGTCTCCTCTTCTGTAGACCCCCTCCTTGAGACGAAGCTGCAAAAGTTTATTTAATTTATTTATTTTATCCAAGACTCTCCCCTGTGAGCTCCGGAATCCAACCAGACAATAACTTGTGTGCCCAAGATACAAACAATTCACACTTCAGGGATCCGTATGTTTTTGTTAATTCCTTAATGTTGTTTATGACATCGGACCCACTTGTTCAACTATCGCGATAACTGCTATTTCCGACCAACGCGCGTGTCAAACGATGAGTTGCGCATCACCGCGGTCGAGGAGGCGGGGCTTGGTTTTCCCTCCCTCCCCCCTCTCCCGTGGATCAGAAGTATCGCAGGCGGGCTTTCGTCGCTGTTTTTGAATTATACTTCTTTAAAAACAACAACTGCTCGCACAATTGTAGTTCATATACGTGCATCTGAATTAAGTGACATTTGTAAATTGATTTAAAGTAGAACGAGGGCCTGCTTCCCCTCAGACAGACAGAGGCCACCATGAAGCTCACGGACAATGTGCTGCGGAGCTTCAGAGTAGCTAAGGTGTTCCGGGAAAACTCAGACAAAATTAACTGTTTCGATTTCAGTTCAAACGGAGAATCGATTATTTCCAGCAGCGACGACGATTCCTTAGTCCTGTACGACTGCACAGAGGGAAAGTAAGTGGATTTGTTCATTTGCTCTGTTGTTCTTGACGTTAGCTAGTTGCTATGCTAGCTAGCGAGGCCTGCTGCACTGCGCTCAGGAATGAATGAGATGTAACGTGTCTGTATGTGCGTGCAGTTTGACAGATTTTTGCAGTTGTTTTCAGTTTCTATTGTCTTACGTTATACGGTAGTAAGTAACAGTCATATGCATATGTAACGTTTGTCATCGCAGGTTGAAGTAGATCATAATCAGTTAAAGTCACGCGAGTTGTACTTGAGTTACAGCTCGTAACTGTTGTGTTTGAGTTCTTAAATAAACCTCTCAGTGGTGGATATCTGGGCTTAGCTCGTCAATATCAATACGTTTGAGTGATATGTCAACATAAATAGTAATGAGGTAACGTTAATGCGCAGAGAAAAGCCAACCATTTTGATATTACACTAATGTTATTAAAATTAAAACAGTTGCTGGTTGTAACTTCTTGAATGTGAACATTTGCTGCTTTTTCTCTTTTTTTATGCAACTGTAAATTGTATATGTTAGTATTTGGGGTGGGCAAACCCAGCAATTTAAAATGTGTAGTTTTTAGTTTTTTACAGTTTTCTGACATTTAGTAAACCAAGTAAATAATAGATTATTAAGGAACCGATTATCCTTATTGAAATTGCAGCCTTACAATAATCTATCAGTATTTATCTGAATTACAGGTTAAAAAAAAACCCGCATCATTTAATGTCAGTGCTCAAAGCAGTGTATTTAAATTGCCGATCACCACTAAAAAGACTGTCAATATTCAGAACATAAAGATTTGGGACGAAGAAAAGGCAATTTATCTGTGCATTGAGGCTGTAACTCAGATGTGTTAACTGTAGTTGTGACATGGCAATAACTACAACAAGGCAATAATATCATCCAATGATTGAAATGCATATTCTTTTTTTCCCTCTCTCACCTCATATGATTTGTGGCAGACCTAAGAGGACTCTCTACAGCAAGAAGTATGGAGTGGATCTGATCCGGTACACACACGCTGCAAACACGGTGGTCTACAGTTCCAACAAAATCGATGGTATGTTGAGGCACAGATACGTTTTTATGTAGCATAGCATGAATAAGTTAGTTTGTGTCTAATATGATACTGTTGATAGAATTAGGAACTCATCAACGAATCAAATATCACTATGTTTTTGTTTTTACCAAAATATCTGATATGCGTGGTCGTTGATAATGGGTACAGGGCCAAACAAGTAGAGACGTTGTTGTGCATTTCACTTGGCTAGAGCTGTCGTATACACCCAGAGAAGTGAATCGCTTCACTGTAACGCAGGAGGAGACCACATTTAAATGATGTCACAATATGTAGGATAGTCTAAATTGTAAACACGATCTCCTCTTGACTTGTTAGTTCTCTCCACATTATGAGCTGTAGGGTACAGTGTGGTGGACTGTTGACGTACACGACCCCTGTGCACCGCTGCTGGATTGCGGGCCACACTGCTCACTTTGGTCTGAGGTAGTTGTTTGTACAGTTTGAGGGTCTGTGATTCTGCCCCATACAGGAGCTAACTGTACAATTGACTGCCTTGCCCACGGTCGAGTCAACTCATCACAACTGCCTGTCATCAACTTTGTGTTTGGATGCCGGCTTGTTTCTTGCTGCTGCTGCTGGTCAGGTTTCATGTCTGACACGGTAATGCCGTTTTTGTGTTATTTTTCTCAAAGATACCATCCGATACCTTTCTCTTCATGACAACAAATACATCCGCTACTTCCCTGGCCATAACAAAAGGTGAGAACTGGATTTCTGCTGGTCTGTGTGAACCTTGATTTGATGTTGTGTTGAGTTGGAAGTTCCTCGGTTCTCATGTTTTCCTCTTTTTATTTCTGTGTAACCAGAGTTACATCTCTCTCCATGTCTCCTGTGGACGACATGTTTATTTCTGGCTCATCAGATAAAACTATCAGACTTTGGGATTTGCGATCACCTAACTGTCAGGTGAGTCAGTTTTTTGTAATTTGGGTGAGAAGCCACTGTTGTTGCACTAATATGAAATTATTATTTTTTTAAAAAGCTGATTTTGACCGTCTCTTGTCATCTGTCATTAGGGTTTGATGCACCTGCAGGGGAAGCCAGTGTGCTCCTTTGATCCAGAGGGTTTAATCTTTGCTGCAGGAATAAATTCAGAGATGGTTAAACTTTATGACCTGCGGTCGTTTGACAAGGCAAGTTTGATAGGAAAAGTGAAATTAGATAGCTTTAATTTAATGGGAGCAAGATATTCACGACGCCTCTTGTCAACAGGGTCCTTTCGCCACCTTCAAGCTTCAGTACGACCGGACGTGCGAGTGGACAGGACTCAAGTTTAGCAATGACGGAAAACTCATTCTTCTTTCTACAAATGGCGGAGCCCTTCGTGTCTTGGATGCTTTTAAGGGTGCTGTGATGCATTCCTTTGGGGTAAGAGATGACAACAAAGACAGACGTCACATCTAAATCACACAGTTAGGACAGTGTTTGGAGAGCCCTGACTCGGTTAAATCCCACCGGTTCAATGACCCATTACAACGGTTGACATTAATGTTTTTTTTTTTTTTTTTTTAAATGATGAGAGTCTGATAACTCTCAGTAAATTGTTCTCTCTTGTCGTACTAATGTGCCCAAAATCCTTGCTCGTGGCTGCTGTTTTTAACCCACAGGGCTACAACAACAGTAAATGTGTAAACCTGGAGGCGTCATTCACTCCGGATTCACAGTTTGTTATGATCGGTGAGTTTCTCAGTGATGGAAATACATTAATTTATTATTTCACGGAAGGAGTTTTATCACAATCATTAAAAGCCCCAAGCGATTGGATTTTTAATTCTAACAAAGTAATGTTGTCATGAAACTTTTGTTTTGTCCGTATATGTGTCAGGCTCTGAGGACGGAAAGATCCACGTGTGGAATGCAGAGAACGGCATGAAGGTGGCGTTATTAGACGGGAAGCACACGGGACCGATAAGCTGCCTGCAGTTCAACCCCAAGTTCATGACGTTTGCGAGTGCCTGCTCCAACATGGTGAGTGGACAAGAAGCGTCACGCGAGTAGATTCCTTCATGATCCCTTTTGAAGCTGCATTAAGTAGTTAAACACAAGGGCGTCTTGAGTCTTTTGTATCTTAGGGCTCGCTTTTGATTGTTAAAACATTCTGAGGACCAGCTTCCCGAATACATGAGAGAGAAAAACAAAACATGACAGAAAACATTGCTCCTTTCAGCTGTAATGACAAAAAATACATATTGTGCTTCACTGCGGGTGTGGCTGAAGGGTGTATTCAGGGTCATATTTCCTCACCGCACACTTTGGAGCTTTTATTGACGCAGGTTGTATCATGTGTCCCTTTTTTGTTTTTTATAAAAAAAGATCCATTTTGTGTCTCTGCATGTTTGTCTCCTCGTGATGATGTGTTTTGATTAGCGTGGCG
The DNA here is from genome assembly GCF_949748355.1 of Melanostigma gelatinosum. Classification (NCBI taxonomy): domain Eukaryota; kingdom Metazoa; phylum Chordata; class Actinopteri; order Perciformes; family Zoarcidae; genus Melanostigma; species Melanostigma gelatinosum. The sequence continues at coordinate 16,977,249 of NC_136636.1, read as the reverse complement.
GTATTCAAACGTAGCTGGTCAACAAAATGATGTATTACGATGTATTTTTTTATTGAGCACATTTAGATATAAAAATAACTAGCTTTCTAAATTACCTAAGAATATATTTTGTATTGAATCTAACCCTTTGGCAGTACAGCCGCGTCCAACTAGGTGGTGCTGTGAGACGCATCAATAGTGGTTTAAGTTGTTATGAGGATTAAGTGTTCATAACATGTTGCTGTGATGTCACTAAACGGAGCATTTCACAGTAACAATCTTCTTAGTCACATTATTACACTTTTATTATTGTGTTTTTAGTAACACTCTGAAAGGAGGAGCATCTGAAACTGTGCACACGGGACACAACTCTGAGTGAATGTGAGCTTTTCATGTCATTCAGCTCAGCTTTCAATTATTTCCCCGCTGTCAGCAAACAGGAAAAGAGATTTAGAGATTCTTATATCTAAATGTGCGCAAGACAACGTGAAAGTAAATTAGATTACTTAGATACTTCAAGTGTGAAACGTCACCTCTGTGGAGCGCACAGAAGCACCAGCAGTTACAAAACGGTTCAAATGTGACGAAACATTTTGAATGCGTTCTTGTTTTTCAGGCGTTCTGGCTCCCGACCATCGATGACTGACGACAACACAATGCAGGCGAAGCCTCTGTTGGAGGCCAGAGTGAGCAGCTGGGTGTAAATTTCACAGGAAGCGTTACTATTAAATTCTAATTGTAAATAAGTAGTGTGCAGAAATAGATCATTTGTCTATTGTTCTTTTTTTATATTTCTATTTAACATTAAATTGTCTCATGGTAAGACGTTGGTTTTGTCACTTTATTATTGTGTTGTGATGTGTGTATATGTGTATTACACAAGTCGTATTTATCTGAGTCAACCACCGATTATTTTAATGAATGAATCCAAACCTACTTATTCTTGTCCTGAGTCACAGTGGTATCGGTTTAGAAAGTCAGTTTAAAATGGCCAAAGCCTTGAGATGATATCGTGAACTTTATATTGCATCTTTACTATATTCATCACATTTATATAAACGCCTTTTGAAAGGAAATATGAATAGGTCACAACTCTAAACACATTTGCAGTTTTTGATCCAGTTAATATGACTTTTTTTTTTTTTTTTTAATATCTTGCTCATGAGTTTTAAGTTGTCAGTGTAATATTCATTTAATGTTTGATTTCCAGTTAAAGTTATTGAAAGCAGGAGTGAGTACTTGTAAGTTTGTTGATCTGGGGTTTGGAAAACGTCCAGGTGATTTGTGACAGCAAAAACATCTTACACAATCTGTTGACCATCACGGTGGTCATGTGTGAATTGAGGTCAACAAAGTTGGGTAAACTTTCCAAAAACAACAACACACTTTATTTTTTCCCACCTCAGCCCAAATCATTGATCTGTGATTCATAAACAGCAGGATATTGGTGATTTTGCTCACATGATGAAACTCATTAAACTCTGGGTGTTAACAGTAAAACAATGCTTCTTCAGTGGGGTGTCTATCATCCGACCAAAAGCTATCTTACGACAGTACATCCTACTTGAATTGTTCTTGGCTCAGAAATTGGTAATTATGTTTGCAGGTCTCCAGCTCCTGCTGTGTTGTGTTGGGGGTGTCACAGCCCAGTGCTGGGCAGTCAGTCATTGAGAGCTGAATTTGGGAGTGAGGTGATCGGGTTCCCTGTCTGCGTGCACATGATACTGTCCTAGTTACTTGAGCGATGCCCCTTCTCACACTGTCGCACTCTCTCAACGAGTCCAGACACATTCAGCGATCCTGTTCTTCAGCAGTCAGAACTGAACTTACTCACATCATCTGAAGTGAAGGAAGGTTTTTTTATCAACAGGCTCCTCTGGTTGGACTTCGGTGTCTCTTGACTGGACTGAATATTTGGGCCGAGTGCCGTGGAGCTCCTGTCCTGTCTGTTTCGTCGTCTTCTGTCTTTTGACGAGCCTGCTGCAGTGCTTGGCGGGAGGAAGAGACTGCTGACCCACCATGTTTCTCGCACTAGTGGTGACACAGGAGCTGAGGGACCTCCTGGCCAGGGCAAGAGGTGGAGCGGTGCGCCTCATCAAGGTGCGCATCCAAGACGGTGAGTGACCCAGGACGGTGTACAAGTGGAGCAGTCCAACATGGGGATGAGTTGGGTCTCAGTGGGTTGTAAGATGTAAATCATCCATGATATTAGTTTTGTGTTTCGGTGTGTTGTAAAGCACTTATTTGATTCATAGCATCCATAGATTGCTTTGAGTCTGAGAAAAAAAAACATCTTACACAATCAGTTGGGCAACGCTCCAGAACAAATCACTGTCATCTGCGAAAACAAGTTCTTTATGCATTCGCTACAACAGTGGATACCAATACTTTTGGGTTATGGCCCCTTTAAATGTCTACATGTGACCACTAATCACACGTTGTGGTCTTTGTTAACATGAAGTGTGAACAGTTCAGTCAAGGAGCGTTTCTACCTTTTTTACTTTCTTTCTTCTGTTTCATTTAAAGGCTTTTTAGAGGTGAACGTATTCAGTGTTGTAAAAAAATAAGCAAAGAAATCATGAAAAATATACAGTTTTGTGTCAGATATATTATGAAAATAGTTTGACTTTGTTCATTCATCATTTGTTGACCCCTCCGATTTTTCCTGGGACCCCTTGTGGGGTCCCAAGCCCCAGGTTCGACACCACTACTTTATGATTTATTCTATACCTAAAGCATAGCTGTCGTGGCTTCCAGTGGCTCAAAAAGTTTTCAAACCAGTCATGTCCCTTTTCCATGAGCTGTAAACTTTTGTCTTTAAACCATAGATGGTTTCCAACCTGGGGTTCGGGACCCTCACAAGGGGCTTCATATTGAGGTGTCACAAAGCAATAACAAAGTTGCTAAACCACTGCTATGGACTTTATGTAACATCTAGGAAAAGAGGATTGTGGTCAGTGTGTCAGCTGAGTGGTGAACAATGGTCAGTGAGGCAATAGGTCTCTAGGTAGCAGATTATGAAGGTGGACTGATATGTTGACGAGGTGTTTATATCTTGTTTTGGTATCTGACACTAATCTGCTTCGTGACAGATGCATTCTGGGGCTATCTTTGTGAGCTGTGTCTCTAATATCAAATATTTAGTCTCATATTTGAAGTATTGATGTCAACAGAGATAAGCTTGGTGTGACAGAGACGCGCCGTCGCAAAGCAGAAAGACTTGTCAGGCCTGCTTCACTTCCTTGCTGCAGCACTGTGGTCTTTCCAGGCGTCACTTGGTTATTTTGAGCGAAGTGTGACGTGACTTGGTTGCTTGCTGCTGCCCAGTGACACTCATGTTCGTTTCAATGTCAAAAGAGAAACAAGATCATTCTGGTCGATTTCATCACCGCTGGCTTTGGTATGCCACCTGATTTCCTCTCGCCAAACGGACCCCCGATAGCTTGTGATTTTATTTTATTGTTTTAAACATGAAGGAAAAAGGGAAACTTAAAGTGAGTCATTTCCATACAGTCTAAGACAGACCTATAAAAACAGGGCCTAAGAGAGAATGGCTGATGGAAAGTATGTGTGCATGCAGAGCTGGAATGTGTTGTGGCTCAGAATAGCAACAAGCCCCAAGAGATGGTCAGGAAATCCCTCTGCACCCCACAAGGACATCAGGCTTTAGTGCATGTTTTGTGATTTCCAAGCTCGCAGAGTTTTGATTTCCTTGTTTGGTTTTGTTGATTTCATTGAGAGATTTCACCTCATCCCGTCAAGGCAGTTAGAAATCAATCAGAAGTTGGTCTTTGCCTTCTTTTACCACAGCACATGGAGCAAACATTGTCAGTCGGACTTCATGTGTTCCCACGAGAAGCGGTGCCGAAACAAACAGTCAATCAATTCGTCTGTCGCAAAATATTTTCATAATCAGCCAAAAATGTCCGACTTTTTCAGGTTCTAACGGCTCTTTTCTCTGTTTTGTAAACACTATTTATGGACATTTATCTATTAATGGATAAATTAATTGTCACATACACTCTATAGATAATCTCTTACAACACTTCAATTAATAAGCTATTGAAATGTTACAAATATTATATATATATATATATATATATATACTATAGACTACATAATACTACATACTATAAATATTTTGTAGGCTGACAATCCAAATAAAGTGTTGACAACATAGACCAGTCTGTATTTGAATGCCACAACATGAATATATACTGAAGTCATTTACTGTATTTAGAAATATGAATACTGTAGAGACTCAGTAGAGATTATGCATATGGTGAAAAATAAATGACTACCTGAAAGTGTTTAAAATTAGACGTGGTCATTACGTGTGTTAAAGAAACATCACATTCCTCTTTAATGTAAAACATCTTTGTACGTCGGTTAAAGGAGTAAACATATGTACCTCATCTGAATTCAAAAAACTAAAGTGATAGAAAGTAATAATTCAGTGAACAGATATAAAAGTGTGATCTAGTTAAGAGTATGGATAGAGTAACGTCGAGTGTGATGTCACTTTTTAACATCACTGTATTGTATAAATGGTAGGCATGAATCCTCCTATATATACATCATTACTATCCCTGACTGCACACTGTAGTCTAACTTGTACCGTATGTGTCAATGTGCTCTGTAGAGGGTGTGCTGTATATAGGGGGAAGTAAGGTATGTGATGCCTGCTGGTCTGATTTTCAGAGCAGCTGGTGCTGGGGGCCTATAGAGAGCCAGAAAAGAGCTGGGACCAGGATTATGATCACTTCCTGCTTCCTCTCCTGGACGACCAGGAGCCCTGCTACATCCTTTACCGCCTCGACTCCCAGAATGCACAGGGCTACGAGTGGATCTTCATATCGTGGTCTCCTGATCAGTCTCCGGTGAGTCGTACCACATATTCTTCATTCAGCACCACATAGTAAAGCTACACACACACACACACACACACACACACACACACACACACACACACACACACACACACACACACACACACTGCTGTTGGTAATGAGAGCCTCAAATGTAACATTAACATTTTAAGTAAATACTTACAACAATTTTATTTTGCACTTCCAAACAGAATCAAAAACTCCTGCACTCTGTTGATCACATTTCCTCACTTTGTTAAGAACATATTGGTCCTCAGACAAAATCCATACAGGCAAAAAGCATCAGTACCATATGTGTGTTTAAACATAGCCAAGGGAAAAACCATACCAACCGTTACCAGCAGCCCCTCCAAAGATCCACACAAATGAATGAGGTCCTCTGACTATAAACACAACTGCACCGGCATCATCCGGTTGTAAGCAGTAATAATATGTTTATCATGCAATTGGAAATGTGAATGTCAAGGGATGGATATGTATCCTGCACAGAAAGAATCCTGAGAACATTGTATTCGGCCTGCTAAAAAGATGAAAAGAAGCTGAGTTTAAGAATAGGGTGATGATGATGTCATACTGGAAGAACATTGTTGGAGTGCCCCTTTGATTAAAAGCAGTCTTGTGTTTAGCTTGGTGACAAAGTCAAACGTATCTGTTCGATTGTCAAAGTGATTACAACGGATAGAATATAACTAAATGCATTTACTCAAGTATTGTATTTTGAGGTACTTGGATACTTCTACTGCATTATGGAAGCACATTTTGTACTTTTTATTACATTTATTTGATAGCTTTAGTTACTAGTTACTTAGAAATTATTACTAGATTATTCATAAAATATAAAGTAATAAAGAGCAGCTCCATCTTTACCAGCTTCAACATTCAAGTGATGGATACTTCAGTGCATCCTCAACTAAGAACCAGTGATATCATTCTGAAATGGGCCTTTCTGCAGAGAAATGGCTTCATCTTTTCTGATTTAATGCTAAAACGTTTGTAATTTTCCTTGAGCAAGAATTTGACGGCAGGACTTTCACTTGTAACTGAGTAATTCTTTCAGATTGCTTTCAGATTTTCAGACTTCCTCCATCGCTGGCTCTTACTTAGCAGTGTAGCAATTCAGTCTTGAATTCGATCTTACCTAAAAAACGGTTTCCATCTGACAGCAACATAAACACAAACAGTTCATATATTTCCCACTCTGTTGGCTGCAGGTAAAACAAAAGATGTTGTATGCAGCCACCCGGGCCACAGTGAAGAAAGAGTTTGGCGGTGGCCATTTGAAGTACGAGATGTTCGGCACAGCTGAGGTCAGAAATGTTTAAATTCATTGTAATTTACTGTGGCAGATGTGATGACGTGTTTCAGAGGTGTTTGTCCTGTTCTGCCTGTAAAGGGACTTTTGTTTTGCTTGAAACACTAGGAGGACATCTGTTTGCTGGGCTACGAGCATCATGTGTCGTCCTGCTCAGGTCCTGCCCCGCTCACGTTAGCCGAGCAGGAGCTCCAGAGGATCAAAATCTCAGAGGTGAGAGGTCAACGTGCCCTCAGCGGTGCTGTCATCGTTGTATGCGCCACGCTTGTGTCTGCAATATCACTTCCTTCGTTTGAAATGTAACGTTTTGTCGTGGTTTCCTTTTCAGGGCCGAGTTAAACAGGTATGTTGGTGCATTGTTTACAGATTTCAGAGATTGAATGGGGAACGACATCATTTCTGAAAATACATTTGTACTACAGTGTGGAAAATGTGAAGCTATATTATCCCATGAAACACTTTCTGGCTTGAATATATAGTCAAGACTGTGTGTGTGCTTGCTGCCCCCTGCAGGTGACGACAGAGATCAGCGTGGAGAGTAAGCACCAGACACTTCAGAGCCTCGCTTTCCCACTGCAGGAAACAGCCAAAAGAGCCCTGCAGCAACTTGCCCAAAAACGCATCAACTACATACAACTGGTGAGCCTAAGGAGTTTGATATAAGACTGCGCTTTCTCCCAAAAAAAAATGACAGAGACATTGTTACAATCCGTGTTGATATATTAAGATGCTGATGTTTTACTTTGAGAGCAGAGCATCCTGTATTCTGTGCATTATTACTGTGTTTCAGAGGTTGGATGTAGAGAAGGAGACCATCGAGCTGGTCCACTCCAACCCGACAGACACTCGTGATTTGCCCCGCAGAGTTCCCACAGACACTCCTAGATACCACTTCTTCCTTTACAAGCACTCGCATGAAGGAGACCACCTCGAATCTGTCGGTATGTCCCCAATTCCTTGTACTTTGATCGTCGTCTGCGTTTCTCATCTGTACAAGATGTGCACAGGCACGGCATATTATCACACATATTTGCAAATATTTGAAGCCCCTTGCAAATGACAAGGTAGTACAAAATGTAAACTCTATTTTGAGCTTTCATTTTTCCCTCTTTACTTAAGATTTAATTTCTTACTTTTTTTCTTGAGAGATCTCTAGTAATGAGAATAAACATAAAACAACACAAATCACACCATCTAAACTAAAATATCAAAAAACATGACGAAACTTCTTTACAGCCATTTTACAGCAGGGTAAACGCAGATGTAATTGTTGAAAAAAAGGATTTTGTTCCCATCCAGCCAACATGCACAATACCAGGACCCTGGTCCACCTAAATGCAACAGGGCCATAATTAATGTTATTCATGACACCTGTGTTTGCCCTACAATGACTCAATAGCTGCTGTGAAAAGGGCCTACAGTTATGCCCCTCCTGCTCGTTAGTTTGATTCAGCACACCTGGACCTTCCAGGCTAAACCGGGGCTGCGGTCAAAAGAATGACCTCCTAACCTCTTTGGAAGACGTCATGGGTTCAAGGAAATACGTGAGAATTCACGAGGAGTAACCGTGGTGTTCAGAGAATCCGACTATTCTTTCATTAAGCTCCGTCATTATGATGCGGCGATTGATGTCACTGACGAGCAAAAAAGCGGAACTAAAACATGATCCTAAGAAATCTAAAAGTCAGATCCATGCCGGCTGTATGAAGAGCTTCTTTTGTGAGAGGATGCTTCACTCGTTGCGTGTGACGGAGAGAAACCGGAGGTCCATCTTTCCTGCTGCTGTCACATTTAACGATCAACACTGCCTCCAGTAGAAACTCAAAATTCACTCGTGCAATATAAACTGTTCAATGTCAATAATTCCTTTGTGCAATAATGTAAATTCAACGGTTTGGGGATGTTTAGCTTTTTAACAGTTTAATAACTTATCATAGGCCTAGCTTTTACTGCTTCTTGTTGTTGAGAATTTCTTCATTGACAGTTTACTATATTTACTGTTCATTTTACTTCATATTCTTGTTTTTTTAAACTTATTTATTACTTTTCAAAGTAAATAAACACATATTAAATGAAATGACTGTCTATTCATATTCATCAACATAAATCCCATTAGTTTATGACTGTATGAGTATAATTGTTAAACCTGTTCAAGATAGTCATATTGTTTGTTTTCATGACGGCCGAATGGTGAGTCACCTGTTTCAGCCGCAAGGAATTGTGGGGCGGAATTATTTACTTTCCTTTGGTAAAGGAAGGTGCAGTGTTTCCTTTGCTAAAGGAGCTAATAAAGGACGCATTGAAGCCCCTTTCCTGAGCATTTAGAGAATTCGAACAGCTCTTATCATGGCGGCCACTTACCGGTAGATACTTCCGGGTCATTTCACTCAGTTAAGAACCTTCCTAAGCAAAAAGGACTTTTGACCGCAGCCCTGGTCCATGTGCTGACATTGCTGATCTCCACACTCCATTGTTCATTTGAGTTAAACATACTTTAATAAGTTGAGTTTCATTTTAAGTTCAATCCTGCGTGGACTCCCTGTTTGTCACATTCCCCGAGCCAGTTTGTGACACTTGTCAACAGGGTTTTCAGTTCAACCAAATACTGATTTTACTTTTGTAATTGTTTCCTTTGAAGAATTTGTAAAGGCCTGAAAGCGACTGTGGCTCCGTGGTAGTGCAGGGTCGTCCTTCAATCGGAGGATCGGCGATTCGATCCATCTCGATGTGTCCTTGGGCACTTAACCCCAAACTGCTCCCGCCGTGTATGAATGGGTATGAATGATTAGATAGTTCTGATGGGCATGCTACCTTGCATGTAGCCATCAGTTGGACGTAAATGAGTGAATTATGACATGTAGTGTTAAAGCACTTTGAGTGCTCGGAAGACTAGAAAAGCGCAATACAAGTACAAGTCCATTTACCACGAAGAGGTGAAAGTATCCAATATGTCACAAGAAAAAAAGCTAAATTTAGAAGAAAAAACACTTTTTAATGTGATAGAAATGTATGTTTTCCCTTTTTTTAACTCGTTTAATCATCTAGACACCCTCCAGATCAGTCTTTGGGCCTCTTTGTGGAGTTTTGTTCCCAGATTTTAAACCAGTACATAAACAAAACATTGACTTAATAATGCTTATGAATCGTCTTCTTCTCCTCCCCTGTCTGCAGTGTTCATATACTCCATGCCTGGATACAGCTGTAGCATTAAAGAGCGGATGTTGTATTCCAGCTGCAAGAGTCGACTACTGGAGGATGTGGAGAAAGATTACAATTTGGAAATTGCTAAAAAGGTAATGGAAGGATAGGAAATGACATAACACAGTTTCATAAAGGATTGTAGCTGCCAGTCAGAACACTGAAGTCACGTTCTCTGTTTATTTTTATTTTAGAGGTGGATTTCTGTGTTATTTGACTCAATATATTACAATTTGACTCATGACCTCAGCATTTCTAATATCCAGGTTGTATGCACAACCTCAAGCTGACTAACAGATGTTATTTATGTTCAGCCCAAAATCCAAGCGCTACGTTTCATTCACCGATATTTTTTTACATCTATGTGCAGTTGGAGATTGATGACGGCGATGAACTGACAGACGAGTTTCTGTATGACGAGGTCCATCCCAAGCAGCACGCTCACAAACAGGCCTTCGCTAAGCCCCGCGGCCCAGCAGGAAAAAGGGGACATAAGCGCCTCATTAGAGGGACAGGAGCGACCCTACAGGACAGCTAGAGGGGGACACATCGCGCCCAGAGTCGAGTCTGCAGTTCCAGCCCTCCCTATTTCCCCAGACCCACTAACACCTCGTCAGGCACAGAGCAACGAGCAGTGACGGGCGTCCTGTTGCTTGTGCACTGAAACACTTGTGCTGTATAACTAATGTGTTTTTGATGGAAAATATGCTGATAAATGATCTGACTCTCCCACAGACAAATCAAGTCTTACATACAAACATTTATTTATATTTATATAAATATACATACAACATTTTATTGATAACTTCCTCAATTAAAAAACTAAAAAGAGTTGGGCTGGAAGCCTGGCAGATGGCGTTGTTATTATGAAGTTAATTTGTCAGTTTTTTACATACTGATAAAAATAGGTCTGCAGTTTACAATATAATAGATGTGTAATGAATTGTACATGCTTGGTCAGACGTTTCAGTCCTCATGTCTGGCCTTCAATACAAGTTTTGTGTTTGTAAGGCAATATGAAAGGAAATTCCAATAAATTCTGTTTATACTGTGGTATTAGACCTTCTTGGTCGAGATTTGTGTGTTTTTATCAAGCATGCAATGTTTAATGCATGGAAATACTTCTTGTTACATGTCTGTAAATGTGCTACATGGTTAGGGGGAAATTGTTTAGTGTTGGCCTGTTATTTTGAGATAAACATGGGATAATAATAAAATTGTGGTTTTAAACTAGACCAACATTCAGGCATCCACACGACAACCGCCTCTTGTCACGACAGTGAGGTTGCAGTGTTTGAAAGACTGCACTGTGTTGATTTAACTGCATGGAAATCAATTCAGCAGGAGTTCTGGCCACTGTAGCATCAGGCTACAGAGTACACAACAACACAACAAGCAATCAACAAACAACAAATCGAGACTCTTAGTTCACTCCCCATAACTGGTAACAGCTCTCTGCAGAACCACTTTTTTTTTTTTGCTTTGGAGGTCAGCTCAGCTGTTGGATCAGTGTGTGTGTACGGTACATATTTTAAACTTCTTCCACATGCCTCTGCAAAGCCTGCTAGGAACAAGGTGGCTTTCTGAGACTGATACTAACCATGTGCACACACAGGGCTGCTCTCTCTTTGTCCCTTTGTCAACCAATTGGCCATAAGTCTCGGTTGACAAAAAAAATCTTAAACTGATTAGTTGCATTCATCGTCCCAATTAAAAAATTTGGGAATGGTAGTGCTCAGTCATTACTGAACCAATAGTCCACAGCCAGGGTTGCAGATCCGTGAGACGATGCTATGGTGACGTTTAGCAGGGTTAATATTCACTGTGTTAACACTCTTACTTTAGCATGCTGACATTTGTTAATTATCATTAAACACAAAGTGCAACAGGCAGCATGATGGGGATGAAATCTATTTTGCAGGGATTTGGTCATAAACAAAGTTCTGAATGAAGTAAAATGTTGTCTTGATGGTGGTGCTGTATGAAAAGTCCGGGATCACCAAAGCCATATTTATGCTCTGGGCACAGTTCATTTCTGTACCAACTACTAGATATTTCAGTCTAGACCAAAACTGCAGACCAACTCGATGGAAAAAGTCGGTCACATTTTCAACATCATGCGTTATGCAACACCACATTGATCTGCAAATTAAATCAACTAAGTACTTGTTGAAATTGTTTAGGTTTCGGTTGTTTAGGCTTTCTTTGGTGGAGGAGAGCCTTACTTTTGTTCCCTTTGAACAAAGTTCTACTCAACAAAGATCATTTATGTTGAAGCTTTTCTCAGAATCCTCTGGAAAACACCCATTTTCTTTCATCCAAGTTGAAAGAGTCCAACAGTGATGCATTGTCCCCCACACATCAATCCACTTACCAATTCTTAGAATGTAGTGTTTTCAGAAAAGGAAAACATAAGTACAGGATCAGTATGTGGGTGGGAGTTTGTGTGTGGGTGGTTGAGAGGCATTGTGCTGCAATCCAGCGTATAATGGAAATGAACAGGTTTGTCACAGCTGAAAATTGTCAATAATTAATAATATTCAAAAATTCATATTTTGAAGTCGGTGTTTTCTGTTACAAAAAAACGTGAAGTTATTTTACTGTAGTATACGAACAATGGCTCGACTGTTAATAATGGAAACAAAACTAATCTGGTGGGGAATTACTAGATTTTGCAAAAAAATTACAATAATAACTTGTTATAGGAAAAATAATAATATGCCTTATCTGTAGGTTATACATTTTGCCACTTGAGAATGTGTGTTTTTAGATCTAGTTGTTATACTACTTCTGCATTGATACAGTATGTACATGTTGCTGTACCTGAACACAGAGGACACAAGGCTTTACTGAACCAAATAAATGCCGTCTACTCCACACTTTTTCCAGAGACCTTGTCTGGCTTGCAGAGAAAGCAGTGACTTTGTAATCAAGATGGAAAAAAGCAAAATCACTAATATCTACTGTAAAACTCACAACAGTAAAAGGCAAAACCAGCAACAAACCTTTGGATAAACATCGTAAAGCCCATGGGGCTTATTTAAGGAATTGTGGACACTAATCATAAGATAAAAGCTGTTATAATAAAAAACAATCAATGTCATGACTGCCTTTGTATAGTTCTCAGTATAGTGTAACACAGTTAAAAATACAAATCTCAGAATGGAGTTTGTTTTGCACACCAATTTAATCTTGTAATAAAGCCAAACATTTGCTCATTGACATTAAGCAAATCTCATAATGACATTAAGCTGAGCACACAAAGCTTTTTCATGCAAGTATGGGAAATGCAGTTCAGAGTAGTTCCCAAAAGTCTAAACAAGAGCTGAAAGGATTTGTCAATTAGTCAACTAGTTCATCAACAGATAATACATTAGCAATACTATGATGATCATTTGATCATTGAAGTCATTTTTAGGGCAAAACCGGCAAAAATGCTCTCTGGTTCCTATTTAACAGATGTGAATATGTACTGCTTGATCGGACAACATAAGACACTCTGGGCTCTGGGAACTTGTGACGGCCGTTTTCTTCTGCCGAGTAATCGATTACTAAAGAAAATGAAATTGTAATGAAAACAATCATTAGATACAGCCTGAGTCCAAATCCATGAATTGTCCATGGATTTGGATGAGTGTGTGCAGAATCTTCTTTTCTCGGATGTTTTTGGCCTTCTTGCACTTCGATTTGCTGTAAACACAAGGATCTCCTCAGACGTATAAGCTTTAGAATTATACTGATATGACCTCAGTGGGGACATGGAGCTAGGACGGTTCATAGGCTATGCTCCTCTTCATCTTCAAGTTCTTGGTAATTTCCCTGCCTTCCTCATAAAATGTTCTCCAGTAACCAAACTTTCACACCATCTGAGATGGGCTCACGCAGCCCGGGACCCCCACTACCTTAAATAATTAGTTACACATCCTTGCACAACTCTCTTTAAATACACACTTGTCACTTTAATAACATACTTGTCTTAATGTATACTATTTATTTGTTTGTTTGTTTATCATATTTTATTGTAAATTTGTATATATTTTTTATTTTTAAATGATGTCTTTTACTATTGCACAAATCTATTGTATGTGTAACATCCCTTCACTCTTGGCAAAACTACATTTTCATAATTCATTATCCACGTCCAGACAACATTCAGTTGGAAATGTTGACACTACATCATGCATTCAAACACCACATTCAAAGAATCTTTTATGAGGAATTCATTTCTTTAAATATAGTTTCTCCCCTGTCTGTCAGTTCCTGTTGCAACGTGCTACATGTGATTGTTGTAAACTGACTGTGCATGCTGCAAGTTGCTCAGGTTTAGCAAAAGAGGTAACCTCGTTCACATAGAGGTGTGGGGCTCACAAAACATATTTGTTCAACCGCATCCGGCAGAGATGAATAAAAGTCCTATAATGACTTCCTAGGAAAAAAGCCACATTCTAGGATTTCTTGGAAAATGTTTTGGCTATTCTGGATCAGTAGGTTCCCATATGGCTGTGATTACGATGCAGAATAGTTTCATGTGTTTCTTTGAATCCAATCACGTGTATCTGCCTTCATTGGTTTGCAGCCTGGGTTTATACTTGCGTGTGTTTGTGAGATGGCTCAGATTACAGTTGTATTTTAAAAACTGGAAAAACAATATGGTGTAAATCAAGTCTCAGTATTATGCTCAGCAGCCTTTATTTGGCCTGTAATTTAAAGAAAAGATAAGATATATATATATATTTCCGAGATGGATTCCCTATACGTCAGGAGAGATTATGAACAGAAATACGATTTTACACTCTGAACCTCAGACAATACTAACATGAATAAATCGTGAAGAACAAATGAGCAACATGACAATAGAGTTAACCCGTTTTCTAGTTTATTGTCACAATAACAACTTGTTTTCTCGAGCGTAATTATCTCTGACAAACCTCCGTGAAAACCTCTCGCCGTGTTGTCCACGAGGGTCGAGGGAAATCTATATTACTGGAAACAGCCTGTGTGCATTCCTATTATCTTAATGTTGAGGCGGTGAATTCCCAGAAAGAAGGCTCTGTCGGGGCCGCCCGGCGGGGCGGAGTCAAGCGCTGCAATTATTCCTGGAAAGCAGATAGGGAGAAGCTGCCGCGCGATTCCTGGGAGCGCGCGCCGGTTCAGCGAAGGCAGGAGCCTGCGGGAGAAACAGGTCTCCAGAAAAAAACAAAAAACGAGCAGACAAAACATGACGGTGCTCCGCGCGGCTTAATCCTGGGAATTGCGCGTAACAAAAAAAAAAGCAAAATCCGTTTAACCAGCAAACACGCAGAAAGCAGTCGCTGTCCTACACATGAGCGAGACAACCGGCGGTGGTCGGTGCGGAATGGGGAGTTGGTGCGGCCGGTGTGACGTCAGAGCCGCCGGTGCTGTTCTCAGAATAGACTTCTAGGAAACGGCAATTTTCAAAAGCCGAGCTTTTACACTCTGCCCTCCACACACTTGGATCCCATTCTGGTGACAACACACTCCAACCCGCTGCTACGGAGATTTTTTTCAATGTTTATGATGAAATTCATTGTTTTCATTTTTTAACTGAACGTTTTGTGTTTTGTGTTTTTATATAAACTACAGGAACAAACCCATACCGGATACACGGTGCTCTTTTATTGTCCCACTCGTATCTCACCGATGATAACGCTCATTTTCTCGCTAAGTAGTTTTTTATTTCCTTAGAGCCCAGTCTCTATATGTTTTGCTTCATTTCTGAAGGAGAAATACTGACCGGATCGTAGCCCACAGGATTCAAGAAATAGTATGATTCTTTGTGTACCAGGGTGAGTTGACTTGTCTTTGTTTCTGCGTGTTCTCTTTCATTACGTATCACCAAACCATTGCATCTGTTAAAGTAATGCTATCTTAATTAGTGTTAATTTATATTCAAAGTCTTCAAATTCGATTCTTGATTATACATGTTTTTCAAAGGGTGAGGTCTCTAAATCGAGTCTAACAAATCTAAAGACAAAGGTCTTTTTCACTGATGAAAAAAATGAATCAGAAACTTCTTCATACTAATAAAAGTAATTATAGTGTACCTTTTGTATTTACCCTTCATTTAAGCTTGACTGTGGTCAAATTGTTAATTTAAAGTGTCTTTGCCATCAATAAAAGACAAAACACAAGTAACACAAAATCTGTATAAAATAAAAATGTGGTTATAAAATTGTAAATAAGACCAAATATCCACTTTGTGGTTCTCAATTTTAAAGTGGACAGTGAAGTGAATGTCTTTCTCTTCTCCTAATTTAGCAATAAACACTGAACTGCGATGACGTGGCTCTTGCATTAATGTGGACGAGGGAAACCTGCTGTAACATGTTTTTAAAACCATATTTTCCATTTGATTTTCAGTCCGAGAGCTTGTCTGCCCGATGCTCTTTCCACTGAAACCCCACGGGATATGCGGGCAGAAACTGTACCTTCCACCCCATGCCTTCACATTCACAGCACCCCTGCATGGGACCCCACAAAGGACCTGCGGGCAATCGCAAGCAACTTCTGCTATCTAGAAAATTCAGGTACAGTAAAAAAATTATTTTACATTTACCTCCACAAATACAATTCTTGAAAATTCACAAACTGTTCCAGGGACTGTTTGGCACATTTTATCTTCTGCTGTAAAGAGATTTGGTTAAATGGCTTAATGGTGGACTGTTAACTGTAAAATAAAGAGCTGTACAGGACCGTGAAAAGAACAGACTGTTCAGAGTGACGAACATTTAGGAATCTGTGTGTGTAGGATGGTACTGGGGAGCTGTAACTGCAGCTCAGGCCCACGCTGCACTTCAAGAGGCATCTGAAGGCGCGTTCCTGGTGCGAGACAGCAGCCACCCTCTGTACATGCTGACCCTCTCGGTCAGGACTGCGCGTGGTCCCACCAGCATACGGATCCAGTACAGCTGCGCCCAGTTTTTGCTGGACTCCTGCTCCCCGGCCCGGCCCAGCCTGTCGTCCTTCCCCAACGTGCCCAGCCTGGTGCAGCACTACATGGGACCAGAGAGGAAAGCAGAGGAGGGGAAGGTGTTGGAGGACGCGCCTTCAAAACCCTCTCAGCAGACAATTCAGGAGACATCTGTGGTGTTAAAACTGAAACGGCCTGTGTTCAAGCCCCAGGGTCTGCCCTCTTTACAGCACCTCACACGCCTCGTTATTAACAGAAACTCGGACTGCCCCGACCAGCTACCACTCCCGAGGCCTCTGCTGAGCTACATACAGGACTATCCCTTCAAGGTATAAGTGGCCTCTCAAGTCTATTATGACCACATAAAGGAACAAAAAAAACTGTCAAACAGGTCCTGTCCTACAAAGAAGACTGCGCAAGCAGTTGGAGGCCAGTCCCGAAAATACTAGACACAGGGTCAAGTCTTTGCTGAAGAAATGTGCACAAGTTCAGTGAACACGGAGGTGGCTGGTTTCACACTTGATTTGTCGAGGACCGAGTGACGAAGTACCAGAAAAGAAGACGACATGTGAGCAAGCCTCAGTACTGTAATCCTTTATTTCATGATGGATGTGGAAATTGTCCATACCCGTATTACCATAATCAGTTCTGGAAGTACATAGTGTTCCTCAGAAGTACACTGATTCCATTGAGACATCTTTCATGCCATTTTAGTTTTCTCAGTAAAACATTTTTTCTACCTTTCACATGTGTACATTTTTCTATTAAAACAACTGATTGGAGTCAAACTTGCTGTATTTAAAGTCCTTTTCTCTTTTCAACTGGAAGCATTACTCACAGGACAAAGAGAAGTACTATTAATCATCATCATCTTTATTTACCGGCACATGATGACTTGCTCTTGTGACACTTGTGACGAAATATTTTCTGCTTCAAATCACCTTTGAAACACAAAGACTTTGAGCTTTAAGTGTGCAAGAGATGCGGATTGTGTGAGGAAGTAAAGGCCACATTGTGTCTCTGTGTGTGTGGGTGTGTTTTTGCTCAACAATGCGTGCAGCCTGCATCTGACTCAGCGAGTGGACGAGCGAAGGGGAGGACCGTTCATCAGCGGATTCACAGAACTGCTGAATGCTTCCTGGGAGGAGGGTGCGATTCTGAGAGAGAGGGTTCTAAGAAAAGCCTCGGTAATTACCTTCAGCTTTCGGCCTGCTTCTGTGCCACCTCGCACACAGTTTTTATTGTGGCGCAGGATGTGGTCATAAATGTTGCAGATTAAAAGTGCAACAGTGACATGAAAACGATTTGAGCCTCTGCAAATGGTGCATTTTGAGTAATGACATCGCTGCGAGCGCGTGCTCGCCGGCTCAGTGGGGGCAGGGGAGCTGAGGCTGTGGTGACCTGGGCTAAAGCCAGCGTAATAGGATCTCAGTTTCTCAATCCAGATCCAGCTTGTGGTCCTTGTTAGACGTCTCTTTCCGAAGGATGCAAAATCGTGGCCTAAGAAACAAAAAACAAACACACTCCGAATTTGGGCATGAAATGCAAAACTAGCACAAAGCCGTTGTGTAAACAGTGATGTGGAGCACTTTAGCATAAAGGTAGGTTAAATGATGACAAACTGATTACATGACGCTATGGTGGAAGACATAAAGGCTGAGCTGTTCTCTAGACAGACCTGCCGGTGATGTCGTGCCGTGTCTCCACATAACGCATCTCTTCCACATTCGCCTCCACCCACCGGCGAATGAGCGGGGGGTGTCTGGGATCCACCTCCAAGTAAACACGTCTGTTATTCAGAAAGAGAGCACATCATGAATTAAAATGTATTATGAACAGGACAGAATTAATTGAAGCAACGGTGGCATGTCACTGGAACTGTTTTCACGGGAAGTCTTTTAAAAAGCCGAACCCATTAAGGAGGCAACGTGATACGTGTGTTTTTCTCATTCTTGTGACAAGACGCAGCCAGTGGGAATTAAACCCAGGTGTGTGTGTGTGTGTGTGTGTGTGTCGGGCAGTGGAGTTTCTCACCCATGATTTGATAGAATCTGAGGAGCCAGAGTCAAAATCTGTTTGATGACTTTCAGGCCATCTTTACCTCCATCTAAAGCAGCATGGTCTTCAAATCTGGGCCCACAGTAATCCATAAATCACTTAAATACATCCATTTGATGTCACATATTTCAAAAAATAAATAAAAAATACATTCCTAAAGGAAACCTAATGCACGGATGAAAATACATTTTGGATATTTCATGCATTTTCAAAAAGGTCTGACATCAAATTTACCACATACAATTTCGCTTAAAATTGTTTTTTTTAAATGAATGAGTACCGGTAAGCTGATTGTGTTTTAGTCACCGAAATATTTCAGGTTCCAACGTGGTCATATCCTCTGAGAACAGGTACGGGGGATTACTGACCAAAGTTGAGACATGGCGACAAAGGCTTAACACAGTTTCTGCATCTGCCAAAACACAAAACACAACTTTCTTTTATCAGCAATCTGTTGAGGTGCATTTTAACGACTATCTGCAAAGCATTGCTTTCACTTGCCCTTCACTACATCTAAATGATGGACCTGTAATCTGTCCTGAAGCCCCAACCTGCAGAAAAAAAAAATCCTTCGTCTTTAACCACAATAAAAGTAAATCAATAAGCACATTTACAACTTGCTCACGTGTGCTATGTTACACTTACCTTAACGCATTCTCTCCTGTTAAATCCACCGCATCCTGACTTTGATCCACAGCAGTAACTTTAAGCTTGTGAAAGAGAAAACAAACACGGCAATTAAAAGTGATGTTTACCGTTTGGAAACAACTTCCCCAGGGAAAATAATCTATTTCTCTGCAAGACAGTTTTACAATCTGTTAACAGGGTAGCAAGAACAATAAAAAGACACGGCTAAACGTATGACAGGATGGTAAGCTGTTTGGTTCAGCAGTGAGCTGAAACTACTGCGCTTTCAGAGGGGAACACAACAGTGTATTCTGCTGCAAAGCTCTTTTCTTAGCCGTGTGTATCTATTCTACAGCTGTGACGAATGACTTGTTTTCCTTTTTAATTAACCTACTGATTTTAAATCATACTATAAACCTATTCTATTCAGCAATACATTATTTAGTCTGCAAAATGTCAAAATTGACACAGCCTAAAACCCACAGTGTTAAGTATTATCTTATAAGATAGGAAACTGACAAACTACTTTGATACCAGACTGTTTAGTTCTTTACTTATCACAATAGTAACAAATGGATTCTCTCTGAACCTACTCATCACTGAACTAACTTATCATTTAAGTACTTCAGCCATGCTAAATGTTGAAGGGGAACTCCACATTTTACACATTAAAGTCCGTTTACAGGTCTGGAGAAATACTATTATGTGAAACATTTGTGTAAAGCCTTTCATGGCTACAGAGTCGAACAATTTGAAAATGGAAAAACATCTGGGGGGCTGTGGCGTTACAAAGAAGTGAGCTCAGCTTACCAGACCTCTGAAACCCGCTCCTCACCTCTGCTTGAGCCGCGAGGCTAATCATAACACACTCAAATCTCCAACTGGAACGCTAGTGGTTGTGTTGCATTGTGGGTAATGTAGGCACTAATGTTTTAACAAGGAAG
This sequence comes from Melanostigma gelatinosum, assembly GCF_949748355.1. Taxonomy (NCBI): domain Eukaryota; kingdom Metazoa; phylum Chordata; class Actinopteri; order Perciformes; family Zoarcidae; genus Melanostigma; species Melanostigma gelatinosum. The sequence goes on along the minus strand of NC_136636.1, from coordinate 16,957,311 downwards.
AATAATGCATGGAATAAACAAAGACATCTTGACAATGTTATAGTGCAAAGTTAAATTGTACTCTTTTAATGTCAGCATTGCAAAATGCTCACAGTGACAATGCTAACATGCTAATGATTAGCAGGTGTCATATTTAACATGTTCTTAAACTAAACTAAATCTTAGTTTAGTTTGTTAGCGTGCTAACATTTGCTAATTATAACTAAACACAAAGTACACCTGAGGCTCATTCGTTTTGCAAGTATCAGGCACCAGATTACATGTCAGGGGATCACCAGTCATTCAGATTCATCCTGAGGGGAACAGGAATGCCTCTACCAAATTTGATGGAAATCCATTGAATAGTTGTTTTCACTCAAAGTGACTCAAAACAAATGGCAACCTCATGGTGTCACGACACGAAAAGTCATGAATAACAACGGATAGATCGGATAGATCATCTGGGAACCGTAAATACAAAATGTGGTACATCTATCAGATGCTGAGATGGTGAAAAGTGAAATCTTTGACCTGCTGGTGGCGCTAGAGGAGAGGTCAGGGGATCCCCTATGTCAGCAGGTGAACGCATGTACCGGATTCCATGACAATCCATGCAAAAGATTATTCAGCTTGATTCAATGTGTTGGAAAAATCTATTTGTTACAATAAACACAAACTAACCTGAGGCAGACTCTTCAGCAGACTAAGAGAAATGGCACCAGAGCCACATCCCACTTCCAAGCATGTATGCTGGGCGTCTGCACCAACTCCAGTCCCGGGTTTCATCTTCAGATCAGTGAGCACGAGTTCAACCAACTCCTTCACCAACACACAGAGAAAACACCGCTCTGGTCACGTGGGATTGATCGATGGGGTTTCACTGTACGTTGTACGTATGTGCGGCATGTTGTTCTCCTGTCAAACCTCGGTTTCGGGTCTTGGTATGAACACAGGAGGTCTCATCTTCAGTGTCAGATCTCTGAAGTCCCACTCCTCAATCACATACTGCACAGGCATTCTGCATCAAACACACACATTTATGAGTATGCTCAGTAAGAAAACAAACATCTGAATACTTATTGATATGGCGGTGTACATAGAAACTTTATACCTGGATAGGCGTCTAGAGCAGAGCTTCCACATCTGCGCTGTTTCTTCTGGGCTTAGAAACTCTGATAACTTCCCCTGCTCGAGACTTTCTATCTGGGCACGTCATGTGAGAAATGGAAGGCATGTTGTCAAATGTTAATGTCTCAATTCAGACATTACATCAGGCATGGTTGAAAGAGCTCAGAAAAATGTCCACTCACAGTTTTAGCACCGAGCAGGTAAGCAGCAATGTAAAGGCTGGAGTGTTCAGGCTCCATCACGCCTCTCTCCGCGAAGTGATTCTTCCATAAATCCACCGCCTGGAGTGCTGTGATCCGGCCTGCAGGTATGGCTGGAGTGCTGCATGTACGCACCACATGGGAGCCCCAAAGTCCCTAAAAGATTAAAGTGAGTTTCTAAATAGCCACAAATACATTCCAGCTGGGGTTTTACAGGAACATGTTGATTTCCCCGTTGTGTCCCTATCACCATTTAAGTGATGCCAGGAAGTCAAATTTAACAATTGCAGATTACCGTAAATAAATGATGTGAGATTATTAGATATACTTTAACAATCTAATGCAATCCAGTACAAGACTGCATGATTCTCAGTCGTGTTTCTAATTATGTGTCTCTCATGAACTAAATGGATTTCAGTAAAATGACTAAGATGAATTTGTTCGAGTGAGCCTACAAAGTATTTGTTGCCCAGAGCTTCTTATCATTCAAACCAGAATACCTGTCAGCATTGACCATTCACACACACATTCATATGTTTTTTTTCATATGAACTTTTATCTTTGACAGTTGCTACTTTTGGGTTTATAACCCATTACAATACCTCTAGGTTTCGACTGTTAGTCGAAGTAAATAATACATTTTGAGACGTATCATTAAGTTCCATTAACTTGATGTGGGCATTTGTAATAGATGTATTAAATATAATCTATCGATTAATCAATATTGAAGAGACAGTTGTAGTTCTACAGTCATTTTGGACATACATGGAATCTTGTCCCTTTGAATATTAAAAGGGGAACAATGAATAGCTGGCTGCCATTCTTATTTCATATAGACATAAGCCCCTCCTTCACTTCGTTTCATTTTGGTGATAAAGTCAGACATTGACTGCTAAGTCTGTTAGTGTGATATTTTACCCAGATTTGATCAAGATTGTAACCCTTCTTAATTAAATATTGTCTTTGGTTCAGAACCAATTAGAAACTCTGCCAGACCCATATTCAGTAAGACAAATTGCAATAGGCCACACACGCACGCACGCACTCCATTCAAATGTAAATGCACATCAACCAAAATATGGCTCAATAAATAAACACACAAAGTATGATGACTCTGCTTATATGTGCACTAGTTTGTAAGTTCTGCTGTCTAGTTGCTACAAAGGATGTACCTATTAACACTCAAAGTTTAGTAATAACAGTTAATAGTAAGCATTTATCATAAATTCACACCTTTCTCTTTCATGTTTGTATTTGATTACCGAGAGGACTCCCTGAAAACAACAACAACAAAAATTGAACAGTTAACGTTAGTTACCTTTGGTCCAATAATCCTGCACCCAAAGCTTCGGTAGCCTGCACTCAGTGATATCCTCCACATGATCAATCTAAATAAACACACCTTTTTACATCAGTATTTATTCCATGTTGGTGTAGCCATCAGCTGTAACGTTACCCGCTGCATCCTTTTGGTATTCTGTTGTCCGAACTATATGTACACTTTCTCGGTCATGTGTATCATTTGAACATATAAGGACCTATGTGGACATTAAACGACATTTTCTGTAGCCCATGGCAAGCTAGTTGATACTGCCGATAGCATTTCCTACACATGGCGCAGCGAAACCTCTTCAACTGTTGACATGACGCAAGTCTGCACACGCTGCGCACACTGCGCAGCACTGACCCTGGTGACTAATGTTGCCTTTAAGGACTATCGGATATATGAGTTTTTTTAGCACGTAGCTGCCTAAAACCCGAGCAAAGTGGTGACAATCGCTTAACCTAGGACGTGTATAGATTGTATACATTGATATAATATAAATTATGTGAATAGATGATAGTAAATCAATGTATTCAACTGCTAGTCAATGGATAAACCTCCGCTGTCCACTGTCGACGTAGTATTTACGACTTCCGTTATCTGCCTTCGTAAATAACGAGGAGCTCGTGAATGTATCAGTGTTGTTCCTCACACTGGAGTGCATGAATGAATCGAGTATTGGAGAGTTGTTGGATAGTTTGCTGTTATGTTGACAGAAATATTGTCAAAGTACAGTGATAGCACATTAGTCCGGACGTTTCCCAGACGTTAGAAGTGCTACATGTATTTCACAGGTGGTCACTAGCGTGTTTATCAACGTTACAACGGGAAGCTAGCAGCTAGCTTCAGCTGCTAAACAGAAGGCACACACAGGAGGCTGTCATCTGAAACTGAGACCGGTTAAAGTGTGTTAAACTGAACATTTGGTGCGTTATTTGGAGTGAGGTTGCTCTGAAAAACAAGGTATATGATGGGCATGACCTCTCGAATAGAGTGTATATTCTTCAGTGAGTTTCACCCCACCCTGGGTCCGAAGATAACATATCAGGTAAGTTCAGTGTGCAAATACTACATTAAACAAGGGGAAAGATAATCAAAATGACCACAACTGCACTATTGATTACCATAGCAAACATGGCTTAATTACCCATGTGATAGTAAAGTTGTAGTAATCATATCAGTTGATATCAGAAACATAAAGTACGTTGTGTAGTATATAAGTGTAGCATACGGATGTGTGTATCGTATGTGGAACAATTTTTCAAAATAGTATCCGTAGTTGCCATAAGTTTATTGACTATTTGTTTAGTGGAATTAGAGTGAGAATAATTGATCTTAGCAGGCATTCAGTCCCTCTACATATTCTTGTGGTGTTGACCGTGGAATTGAAGAGTACCTACATAATCTTCTTAAAGCCTGTATCTTATAGGATGCATTATGTCACACGGTGTCCTCTATGTCCTCTCATGACAGGTCCCAGAGGAATACATTTCACGAGAGCTATTTGACACAGTTCAAGTTTACATCATCACCAAGCCAGAACTGCAAAACAAATTGATAACAGTGTATGTATAATGCTTCTTTCTCCTTGCCACAAGTATCTGTTTTTTGCGATCTGTGTTTTGCCTCTGTTGCTCTTTACAGTACCAAACTGTCCCACTTGCTCTTTTTTTAATCTTTTTTTTTTTTTTAGCACCGCCATGGGAAAAAAGTTAATCGGATGTCCCGTGTGCATCGAGCATAAAAAGTACAGCAGAAACGCCCTCCTGTTCAACCTCGGCCTCGTTTGTGACGCCCAAACCAACACCTGTGCTCTTGAGCCCATCGTCAAGAAGCTGTCTGGGTACCTCACAACGCTGGAGGTTGTGAATGATGCGTTTTCATAACCGTGACTTGTGACTTGATTGCCCTGCTGTTTGCATAGACGTCTCAGAGATGATCTTAAATCCTTTTGCCTTGTCGTGTTGCAGCTGGAGAGTGGCTTTATATCCAATGAGGAGAGCAAGCAGAAACTTGTACCCATCATGTCGACCTTGTTAGAAGAACTTAACGCCACAGGAGCCTGCACCTTACCCATAGGTACGTTTTACTATGTATATCTATCTCTAAAGTATTGAGCACTAAAGTTCATGGTTTGGCATCTGAAAACGATATTTTGGTGGAAACAATTGTAAGTATTTATTTTTCTCGTCTCCCTTTCTGTTCTGTGTTTGTTTTTAAGATGAGTCCAACACCATCCACCTAAAGCTGATCGAGCTGCGAAAGGACCCCCCGATTGTGCAGGAGTATGATGTGCCGGTCTTCACCCAGTGCAAAGACCATTTTATCAAATCTCAGTGGGATCTCACCACTCAACAGGTAGGCCTTGTGGCGCATTTCAAGGCACGTTGTGATAAGATAAGATGTGGCAAAATTCTAAGAAGAGGAGAAAGATTAGTGACTAAAGGCCTGTTATCAGCAGTACGTGAAGTGATATGAACACTTGTTTCACATCCATTGTTTCACATCCATTATTTCATGGATGCAAATGAGTCATTAGTGTAGGAGAAGGAGCCATTTATCTGTACAAAAATGTGTTATTGCTGGTTCAAAGTAGTGTATATAAATCGTATTAATTGAGCAATTCAGGTCATAGAGTTTAGTACAATCCAATAATGTTCCACTTCATGCTTACTGCAGATCCTGCCCTATATTGATGGATTTAGACACATCCAGAAGATCTCTGCTGAAGCAGATGTAGAGCTGAATCTTGTTCGCATCGCGGTGCAGAATCTTCTGTGAGTACATTTCAGTGAGGAAAGGGCAACAAACACCAGCGGCGGCTGAAGTGCTTCAAAACACCCTCATCCATTGTTTCCTGTGTGCAGTGAGCCTGAGGGTTTGTCCATAGCAACACGTCATGACAAACCACTGTCCCATTTATCAGTGCTGATGACAGCCAGCAGCAAATCTATTTGAATTATTATACTATTTGAATTAGGGGGGGGGGGTGTTGCACTTCAGTGTTGTAAGACTTTTATTTCCAAACAAAACGAGAGATGTTGAAATCTCCCTTTTCTTCCACAGGTATTATGGTGTTGTGACCTTGGTGTCAATATTTCAGGTATGGTGGTTCTATATTTTTGATATTAGGCCGCTGTGATTTTGAGAGTAAAATGTAAATATTTTGAGAAAAGTAAAATATTTTGTAAAAAAAAAAAATTTAAGGTCATCCACATCTTTCAAATGACACGTCAAAGCTCATATCTGTTCAAGAGTATTAACATTGTTAAATAATATTATCATATTTTCCACTTTAATCTTAAAATATTACTACTTTTTACATCTAAAACGTTTTTCTTTTAACATTTAAATTTTTTCCTAACAGCAGGCAAATTCTGTGTGATAACAGTTTGTTCAGTTTGGTGATGGTGTTGTGCCTTTTTACCTCCCTCCAGTACTCTAATGTGTATTGCACCACCCCCAAAGTCCAGAGCCTCATAGATGATAAGTCCATTCAGGAGGAGTGCCTCAACTACGTCACTAAGCAAGGTAAATAAGGGCCATGGTTGTTGAACACTAGTGTTTTTCTTTCTTTTGTGACATTCATTGTTTGATTGTCGGTCAGGTCAGAAGCGTGCCAGTCTGAGGGACGTGTTCCAGCTGTACTGTGGTCTGAGTCCAGGAACCACAGTCCGAGACCTTTGTTCTCGCTACTCGCTGCAGCTTCAAAGGGTTGACGAGAGGTCGGCATCAATCACCTTATCAGTTCCTGCACATACTAATAAAAAGTTAGGTCGGAGTGACTTTTGTTTACATGTATGTCATGTCATGTGTTGTTGTTTTTTAGGCGGCTGATCCAATTTGGACTGATGAAGACTCTTATTCGACGGCTGCAGAAATATCCAGTGAAGGTGATCCGTGACGAGAGGAGCCGGCTGCCTCGACTCTTTACCGGCTGTCACAGTTATGATGAGATCTGCTGTAAAACAGGCAGGTTTGTCTCTGTGTGTCGAGTATGGAGAATATCGAATGGTGGCAAACAAGTCTGCTTACAGTGTCGTCATTTTACAGGCATCAGTTACCAGGAGCTGGACGAACGTTTGGAAAATGATCCCAACATCGTGGTGTGCTGGAAGTGACGTGGATTTTTAAACGGACTGAAAAATAAAGAGATGCCTCAACCAGCGATGCCTTCAAAGATGGGAAGACTTTTCTTGGAATACTGGTGAAAGTGAAGTAGTATTTTGTCATTTTTGTTATATTAGTGTGCATTTTTGTTTTTACAAATCTCATCAAGAATTTGCATTCTGTTGGAGATGAGGACGGTTATATTTATTGATATCGTACAAAAGAGAATGTGATTAATAAAAGAGATTATCCAACAATCTGACAGTTTGTCTTAAATCACAGTGCATTCAAGGAATTTTACATTTGATGTAATTTTGTAACCATTAAAAATGAGCCTCAGATTGATACAGAAGTAGCTACAGAAGATGTCATGTTATCAGACTGTGAAATAAAATATTTTTCTAACTTAAAAACTACAATAACAAACATTGTCAACATCTGTTTTCATTTTGCTTTTACTTCTATAATTGAGAAAAAAATGTGCTTAGCTTGTCTTCAATTCAGAGGAAGTTTTACTTTGTACACCACTACATTTATTTGACAGCTATAATTGCCAGTTGCCAGTTACAAATCAGGCATTTTCATAAAAAATACATAATTAGCTATGAGCTGTTAAATGCTACTTATACTTGCATCAGTAAGTACTTTTCCATTTGAATCTTGATCATGAGTATAGAGGACGTTTTAATCCACACAAAGGCAGCAAAAAACATCAGGGAGAAAATAAAGCGGATGAAAAAAAGTATAAAATCCAAGGAAATAAAAGACTCAAGTAGGATAATCAGGATCTAGACTTTTGTTTAAAAAAGGGACTTAACGATGATTACTGACTCGGCCACAGTGCCCGGAACTTTATGTTCATTTTTCTAGTAATACTTTGTTATGGTGTATTTTTACACTGTGGCACTGCAGCTCTGGCTCTTGAAACTGTACCTCCTCCTGTAGACCGTTTCATACTATAAGTAACACCGCCCCCCTCTGGTAACACCGCCCCCCTCTGGCGGCATCGAGGAACTGCGCTCTGGCCCGGGTGCGCTTGGTGTACAGTCACCATGCCAACCACAAGAAACGGAGGGTATCGCTCACACTAATCGTTAGTTTAACGTTACTTAACTGTTACTCCGAACCAACTGGACTGAAGAGATAACGTCAGCTAGTAAGAGTATTGTTTTGTTTTACTTGACAGTGACGACATGGACACGTCTGTGATTCTACCTGTCGAAGCAGAGGGGTTTGTTCAAAGTATGGAAGCTTTCTCTCTCAAGGAAGTAGGCTCTGAGAGGTGAGAGTAACCAGCTAACACACACTCGTGCTAACGTTAGCTTACCTGTAACGTATGTCTGCGACTAGCTAGTTACCTAAACCCAGTGAAGTAGGATGTACTGTGCAGCAGGTGCACACAAAACCAAAAGATGGTGAGGAAATGAACGTTACATTCAACAGTAGGGAGGTTAAAAGGTCTCGAGACATCCTAAAACACACACACACACACACACACACACACAGAAGTACTCAAATCACAGTATTAGTAAATAGCAAAGTCTAATTGCAAACGACTTAAAAGCACTGCGGTAGTATAGTCTAAATGAGTGTTCGTGAGAGTTCATCACACACATCCATGTAAAGTCAGAACAAACAATACAGTACAAATCAAACAACTGACATTAGATAGTATATTTTAATCATTTGTTTATCACAGACAACAGAACTAAATATGAATAAACTACATGGTGACTTTTTTTGTTTGTAAAACTCAAAATAAAGTCTCCAGGACCCACTTCTAGCTGTGACTATGAGTACTGTTGATCGGTAGAATAAAGAAGTGTCTGTTGAATTCTTTAAAATGAACTGCCCTTTAAAAACAGCCTCTGTACGTCATGTGGTGTATGTATATAATGTGGAGTATGACCAGAATGTTACTCTAGGCTAAGCAACTTTAGTTGTAAAGAACCTTTCAGCAAGGCAATTCAAAGTGCTCTACGTAAGATATGAAAGACATGAATGAGTAAGATATAACCAAGCCATCAATTAACAGTTGGTACATAGAAACTTAATGTTGGTTTTTATTCTAGTAATCAGACCTGTCACAGGCGACCTGAGAAGTCTGAGAAAAGCACAACTACTTTCTTATGATTTTCCTCTTTGTGTGTTGACAGGTGGTTCAGACAGCATGCGCACATTGAGAAACTCAACATGCAGGCGATACTGAATGCTTCTGCCGTGCACGATGAGTTTGTTAAGGAGCTCCTGGTGTCGTATGGAAAGGTGACTGCTATACCTCTCTGCTTGTGATGTTAAAATGTCAGTGGAATTTAGTGAAGCCCTGCTAAGAAAAAGTCTCTTGTTTGTGGTTGTTTCTAAAGGTAGAATTACATATGATATCTCAATAAACACATTCATCTGCTCTATCTTTTTTTTCTAGATACCTGTTCTGGTCCATGAAATGATCCTTGTCCAAGTTTGGAAACACAAAGTGTTCCCCATTTTATGTCAGCTGGAGGACTTTAATCCCAAGGACACGTTTCATCTTTACATGGTGGTGAGTGTAACATGAGGAGGTGTAACATGTGTAAAATGATGGTCAGCTTGCAGCACTCATAACTGATTTTGTGTGTACTTTAATGTTTCCGTCTTAGATCCACCATGAAGCCACGATCATAAACCTACTTGAAACGATAATGTACCACAAGGTCAGTATGTACACAAACACACACCCCGAAATTATATTGATTTGCGTCATATTTTTAAATGTGTTAAAGTGTTACAACCCGACTCAAAGGCTGTAACATAGGGGCGACAAGACGAGTGGAAAAAGTGCTAAATATACATTTATTTAAGAACAAATCATCAAACTAAACTAAAATCAATCAATACAAATAAGCAGCCATGGAAGTCACAGCCAAAGAGAGGAGCCAAAGAAGAGGGGAGCCTTTATAGCTGCGACCAAACCAGGCTCAGGGGTCGCTCATCAGTGACCGATTAACATCCTGAAAGACAAACTGACAGGAAACAGGACACAGACGCCTAAGGGAGGGGTCGTCACAAAGCATGAAAGTAATCATGCGGGGGGGCAGTCCAGTCTCTCTCTCTCTCTCTCTCTCTCTCTCGCTCTCTCTCTCTCTCTCTCTCTCTCTCTCTCTCTCTCTCTAAATATTGTTATGAATGAAGCTTTATGTGACATATTGAAAAAGGTTTGTGTGTTGTGCAGGATTCATGTGAGGCGGCTGGTGACTCTGTCCTTGACTTGGTGGATTACTGCCACCGGAAACTCACCCTGCTGGTCAGCAAAGCGACCAGGGAAGCCGCAACAGCTCAGGACCAACGCAACCCGAAAGGGAAAGCTGTTGCATCCTCGGCAGACTTGATGAACGAGTTACAGATGCAGAGTGCTGCAGGGGAGTTTGAAATCTCCCAGAAGGCTGTCTCTGTGCTGCGCTTCATCACCGATCACACCGAGAGGTACGGCAGTGTCTGGACCAAGAACGTTTACAAGTTTACAATAGAGAATCTGAGAAATCGTCCAATACTTTTAGGCATTTATACTTCAAGCTTAACCATTGCATTATACTTACTAATGCTGCAACTTATTTTAATCATTTCACCATTCCACAAGTTTATTAATCATTTTGTTTATAAAACAAGATGCAGTTGAAAAAATATGTGTGTTGTGATTTCTCAGAAAAGTTAACATCTTCAAATTCCTTCGTTTGTCCAACCAACAGTCCAAACCCCAAAGATTTAATGTTTACAATAATATAAAACACAAGCACAGAACCTTGTGGAACTCCATAACTGACGTTGGTCTTCATCGAGGCTTCATCATTTACATAAACAAACTGAGATCGATCCGATAAATAGGATCCAAACCAGTTCAGTGCGGTTCCTTTGATGCCAATATAATGTTCCAGTCTCTGCAACAGGATGTAGTGGTCTATAGTGTCGAACGCAGCACTAAGGTCTAACAGGACAAGAACAGAGACGAGTCCTTTGTCTGATGCGATTAGAAGGTCATTAGTTATTTTTACCAGAGCTGTCTCTGTGCTATGATACTTTCTAAATCCTGACTGAAAATCCTCAGATAAACTATTGTTACACAGAAAGTCACACAACTGATTTGCAACTGCTTTCTCAAGGATCTTAGGGAGGAAGGGAAGGTTAGAGATCGGTCTATAGTTGGCCAACACCTCTGGATCCAGAGTGGGCTTCTTAAGAAGAGGTTTAATCACAGCTACTTTAAAGGACTGTGGTACATGACCTGTTACTAAAGACAGGTTGATGATATCTAATAAAGTTGTGCTGATTAATGGTAGCACTTCTTTAAGCAGCCTAGTCGGTATAGGGTCTAAGAGACAGGTGGAAGGTTTAGACGTAAAAATTGTTGAAGTCAGTTTGTCAAGGTCAACGGGAGTAAAGCCATCGAAACATATATCAGGGTTTACAGCTGTTTCTAAGGTTACTCTATTTGTGGAAAGATCGGTCGAGGGCAGGAGATTATTAATGTTCTCTCTAATAATTATAATTTTATCATTAAAGAAGTTCATGAAGTTCATGAAGTTTCACCTGACAGAAGGACATTTTTTTTTCTTTACAGCATTAGTGTCATCAATCGCATGCTGTGCACCCACAACATGCCGTGTGTGCTGGTTCAGTTGATTGACTGCTGTCCTTGGAGTCGCTGTAAAGACGGTATGTCACACTTCTTGCATATCAAATGTGTGATTCTGGGCTAATACGTGACCCTTCATTCAATGGTGTACTCTGTCTCCTACTGAAGGCGAGGTAGAAAAGTACATAAATGGCAGATGGCAGAAGATTCCTGTTGACGACCATTTAAAGATGACCAAACTAGACGGTCAGGTCTGGATTTCCCTTTACAATCTGCTGCTGAAGGAAGACTGCCAAAGGAAATATGACTTCAACAACTTCAACAAGAACCAGCTTCTAAAGGTATACTGTAAATAAACTGTTGACTGACTCTTTGACAGATGTTTTCATCATTCCTTTATGTTCTTTGAGTCATTTTTAGTTCATCACTGTTTTTAAATGGTATCAATCAACTCCTCCAAAATCTAAGTGGCTACTGTATATCAGCTGTAACCTGAAGCGTAGGAAGTGTGTGAGTGCCAGATCATTGTCCTCCAACATCACATCTGATCTCCTCGCTTGTGAAAACACAGATTCAGTTTCCAATGGTTGTTTTGACTCAGATGTTTCCTCCTATTATACGCTTTCTCATCCTCTTCCTGTTGCATTGCTTATATAACCAGAGAGCCTTGTGCATCCTCTCTTCAGGGCATTTCTTTTCTTGTTGTGGGAAGTTCTGATAAGTTGACTTGTTTTTCTTGCTGAGGGTTATTTGTGGGCTTATCGTTCATGTGGTACAGCTTCGGGGTTTCATGACAGAGGTGTTGATCGATCAGCTGCCGAACCTGGTGGAGTTGCAGCGTTACCTGGCTCATCTCACCGTTACAGACCCCGCCCCTCCGAAAAAAGAACTCATTTTGGAGCAGGTACACAATCACACATCCACACATACCTCTGCACCTGCAGTGACTGTGTCCTCTGTGCATTTGCCCGAAAGCTTTGCTTTATGTATAGATCCCAGAAATATGGAACCACATTGTGAGAGAGAATTCTGGGAAGTGGAAGGCAATAGCAAAGTATCAAGTCAAAGAAACTTTCAGCCCATCTGAAAGTGAACTGAAGCTGCTGGCAGAGAGGTAATGCTGAAAACACAAGTCTGAGACATAAATAAATCAACTCCATCAGCATCTCTGTGATTATTACTGCGATTGTTTCACCAGATTGTGCCAGGTGTACAATTTTGATGTGATGGAGAGTTTACTCCCTGAGAAGCCAAAGTGTGGATCCTGTGGGAAAGAGGCAGCAAAGAGATGCTCTCGGTGTCAGGGAGAATGGTACTGTCACAGGTAAGACACACACACACACACACACATATGTATGTGTGTGTGTATATATATAGAAGTAAGTCAGTCAGTAATGCAGAAGATCTGCAGGACTGTCGTAGTGAAGAGGCAGCTGAGTCTGAGGGCAAAGCTTGGGATTTAGCCGCTGATGTATTTTCCAAACCTCACCTGTGATCACAAGCTTTGGGTAATGAATGAAAGAATGAGATTTTGGATATGAGCTGCCAAATTTAGTTTCCTGTCCCGACATCCGCATAGAGGTCAGAGTAAAACTGCTGCTCCCTCTGGCTGAAAGGAGCCAGTGCAGGTAGTTTGGGGATCAGACGAGGATGGCTCCCTGGGGCAGACCCAGAACATGCTTGAGGGATAACATATCGGAGATGGCTTGAATCACCCAGAGCTAGAGGACCTGCTAGGTAGAAGGACACATGGATTAGCTTATTGCCATAAAATGGATGGATGGCTAAGTCTGTGTTTCTATCAGATATAAAATTACATCTGGTCCATGACCATAACAAATACTTTCCTGTGATGCTGAATATCTTAATAACTTTTGTTGTTATCACACACTCGATGTGTGTTCTGTGTCTGCTGATGTGAAGTCTCGTTCACCTTATTTATTTATTTCTTCACAGAGAATGTCAGGTGAAGCACTGGTCTAAACACAAGAGAGCCTGTCAGCTCACAACTGAGGTCACAGGGAAGATCCAGAGAGACCTGCACGTCAACAGCTGACAAAGAGAGACCGAAGCACATGCAAGGACCGGTGGTGGATGGGAACAGATGGGAGAAACAGATCTGCAGGTGCACAGTGCAAATTTGGATTTTAAATCTTTTTGTTAGTGAGGTAAAGTTTATGCCCAGTTACAGAATTTAGTTGTTTCCTTTTTGTTTTGAACACTGTTGTTTGTTTATGATAACCTTATGTCATATCGTTTTCACAAATCATTTGTCTATCTGAAGAAAGTTCTTCCCTCTCTGTCAAGAGACGTGTACTGTTATTTTGATTTACAAATAAAATGCTTTTAACAACTCTCTCTACCTTGTCTTCTTGCCCATTGTTGTTAAGCACTTGACCGCAACAGAAAGAGTCACCTATTTATAGTGTCACCGAGTTAAAGTGAATGTGTGCTCCTCTTCTTGGTTCATATTCTTTCACGTTCAGACTTCACCCTGAATGTTGGATTGCTAACTTTCTGTCCGTAAAAACAAATCAAGATCGGCGGCAGGTTTGAGCCTTATACATATTTATAGTTTGATGTATAAATACAGTATATAATAGGCTATATATATATTTTAGATTTCCACTGCTGTAAATGAAACCCAGATCCATCACAGCTGGAGACAGTGGTTGCAGGGGTGGGGGACTTTGCACGCCCACTCAGCTGAGCTCCGGACTCAGAAGCACCCCCTATGTGAAAACATGCCGGATGTCGGTGCAGCTCATGATCATCTTACTCTCTGTTTTTCATGATAAGCTGCTTCCTCCTGCAACACGCGCTGACGAATAGACGAAAGATGCTCCGTGTCTGGAGAAGGGCTCAGATTCAGCGTTCACACTGATGTTACAGAGACGAGTTGGCGCTCCGTCGCCGCTGGAAACCGGCCGGCGATGAACGGTTTATTTCCAGAGACGTAGCCGCGGCTGCACACCTCCGTTACTTGGAAACCGTCAGAGATTTGCTGCGGAAAGTTTTTCTCTTCGGATGGAAGAAGTTTTGAGACAAAGCGGTTTCCACGGGGCTGTTTTTCTCCACTGTGTCGGTGAGTTAGACTGAAGATTCACTTTGGAGTTCATTTACCAAGCAGCTGTTTGTTTGGGACTGAACATTTGAGTTTTCATAATGCACTCATAATTGCATTGTTTTACGTACAGGAATTACGAGGCTACTCGTGTTTTGTAAAACGGAGAGAAGGCCACACCTGCACATTGACATAAAGTAGTATGCTTTACATTAGGCTGTTATGGATACTTCAATATCCTGCTTTACTGATGATGGTTTAGCAGACCGTCAAATATGAATTACCCTATTTCTATAGAGGAGGCTATTATGTATGAGAAACCAACGTGTCATTTTCAAAATATGGTGAATAAACCACCATATACAAGACAGTATGGATGAAATTTGCTGTTTGAAAACGGGCTAAGCTAAACAAACATGACATGAAAGGCTACTTATATACAATCAATGTAACTAAATACATTTACTCCAGCAATGTAACGTCACTTATACAGTTTACTTGAGTATTTCCATTTTATGCTACTATATTTAGCCTACATTACAATTAAAGTGAAATATTGTACTTTTTACTCTACTGCATTTACTTGACAGCTGTATTGAATATGATTGGTTTTTGAAATATACAGTATTGATACAAATTAATCTGCCTAACAGAATACATTTGTTGAAATCTCCACCTTAACAGGCTTTAACGTTAAAATGCTGTTTACACCTTAAAGCATCAGCAAATAATAATCCAACAATATAATATGTCAAGGAGCCGTTGTGCTGCATGAGAACCTTTATTTTAGATCCCTTAAGGACATTTAACCGTTATACCTATGTACTTTTACGAAAGTAAAAATATGAAAGCAGCATTTGTACTTGTAATTAATCATTTTTAAATTGTGGTATTGCTACATTTACTCAAGTACAGGATCTGAATACTTCTGCCAGCACTGTATATATATATATATATATATATATATATATGTATATATATATATATATATATATATATACATATATATATATATATGTCCTGCAGTATTAGCCAGTACTTGTGCTGATAGACAAAAAGATATGGCCAACTCCTCAGCATACACTGTATATATATTATATATATATATACATGTATATATATATATAATATAAATGATATGGCCAACTCCTCAGCATATACTGTATATATATTATATATATATATATATATATATATAGATATATATATATATCAGGCACTCGTTGATATTTCGTTCTCTCATAAGAAAAAGGAATATTCACAAGAATAATCCTATAGTTTTTAAAGTAATAACGCAGTCTTAAATTTTGATTTATTTAGATCTTAAATTGAGATAGAACCTTATAATTTCAAGATCACATTGTTTTAAGTGTTAAACTCTTGCCAAGTCGTCTTTGGCAGTACCCGTGCCTTATTGTATGTTCTTCTGTCTGTCAGTGATGGTGGAGGCAGCCGGGCTCTGAGTGACACCATGTCTTGGGAGGAGTTCATCGAGCTCCGTGACCTGAGGGCGGACAGAGAGCAGATAGAGCTGACACACGGCACACATTCGCCCTGCTCACCTCCACGCCTCGAGAGAGCCAACGCCCTGAGGATCAGCCCGGGGAAGGTGCCAGACCTGCTGAGCCGGGCGGGCATCATCAGAGTCCTGAGCAGCACCCAGGACCCCCAGGTCCCTGAGGAGAAGGGGGAGGGACACAACTTCCAGCCCTGCAGCCATTCTCAGCCCACATGGTGTGACCTGTGTGGAGACTTCATCTGGGGCCTTTACAAGCAGAGCCTGCGGTGTGTCAGTGAGTACAGGCTGTTTGTGTGCATGTGTGATCGCCTCTGCGCATATACAGGAGCAGAAATGATAGCAAGACTGAGAGCAGGAGGAAAATGGGTCGAACGGGGAAAGATGTAGCCACCAATGTATAGTTGGAGGCCAAAATAACCCTTCAACACATAGACATCTTCATCTTTGTCTGCTTGATTGGCAATGCCATACATTTCCTCCATGTTGTTAATTTGAAGTAGCAGAATCTAACGTGCATGCAGTTGTTCAAGTGGTTTTGGTGGTGAGATCATGATCTAGGCTCAGAGTCCGATACAGACCTGTATGCTCTTCTTGCTCGAGACTCATCTTAGAGTTGCAGCAATCTCGAACTTCCTTTTCATCAAATGAAACCCACTGAAATGTAGCTGCGGTTTATGTAAAGCATTTAATGTGCAGGGGGGAAAAAGCTTCTTTACAGTTATCTAAATATTAAAACGCAGTTCAATCAAATTCATTCATCGTCTTTGCTAGAATTTGATACAAATTTATAAGACATCCGATATTTTGTCTTGATCTGAGTATTGTATAATTTAGCTCTGCTTATTTCACAGCTTCACTCAACATATGCAGGTTTGCTAATTGTGTCAAGACAGGTCTTTGCTATTTATATATACTCTGTAGACTCAGTGGCCATTTAATCACGTACACCTGCACAATCTAATACAGTCCAATACTGTTCCACCATAAAGTCTACTTTTAGTATGTATATCATTTTCAGTTCTTGGTGACATTGTCAGAAATGTGTAATTTTGATGATATAGTATGTTTATCATTGAGGCCCTTGTATATAAAGGTGGTGTTGAACTGATCTGCATTATATTCAGTGGTGTTTGTAATATTCTGCCCCCGTATGTATGCAAATTAAAATGGAAGGAAATAGATACACCTCTCAATACAATGTTGTCCGGTACAACACCACCTTTAACTACGACCTCAATAATAAACACACGTTTGAATTTACATATTTCCAACCATGCCAATGACAATGCAGGGGAAAGCAAACTTAAAGGTACTGCAATGACCAGAAATGGCCAGAGGACGACATCCTATTGAGAATCGTACACGACACTATAATCTCACGCGTGTTTACAGTCGATGTCATGTGTATTTATGTGTTTGGCAGTGTTTGTGTAAACCCGTGACTTTCTACACTTCCAGATTGTAGATTCACGTGCCACTACCGCTGCCGTGCTCTGATCCGGCTGGACTGCAGCTGGGACCGAGGATCCGTGGCTGAGCACACATTGGTAGTGGAGCACACCATAGAAACAGACACCAATGTGGTAAGCACCTTTTGTATTTGGCATTCTGACCGGCCTAGTATTCCCTGGTTGTTCATAAGCACAATCAAAGAACATCAAGAAGTTATTGCCTTATTGTACCACGATGGTTAGTTACCTTTAAAAATGAGACAATCGGTGAGGAAACTAGTAGCTTCTATATCAGCCTCTACTTTGCGTGTTACATTACGTGATACTGCTACCTGGTAATTCTGCTGGACTGCTTTTAGGAACAAGATCATATGTTTAACGGACAGAAATGGGAACTATTTTACATGGCAATGAAACCACGGCGGTAATCCAGTTCCACTTACTGCAATCTGGAGAAGTTTGTTATTGTTGAGAAACACAAAACGTGGCAGGTATCTGGTTCAGTTTATTGAAGTACTGCAGGGAAACATCTGTCTGCAGAGTCAGACAGCTGTTACACCCATTGTTTTATACATTTAAGAAAATGAAGTCAACACTTTGATTTTTTCAGCATGATGTACCATCATATGTTTTCACTTTAATTTTAAGAGTTTCATGTTTTAGTCCTGTCTTTGCTTTGTTTTTTATAAAGACATAACAAGTGTAAACATTGTAATATACCCTATCCAGATAAACAGAGAGATAAAGTCAAGTCTCTGCATCTTAAATCTTACCAGAAGAAGACTCCTCACTGTGCTTCTCTGCACCACATTGTTATTTATAAAGAGGGGGGTCAAGGCTACAAGCCCATAGTCGTTCAAGGCAGCTGGGTTTGGTTTCTTGGTAACAGGTTGTATTCCCTCTCTAGCCAACACATGTTGCTTATCAAAGGGAATGTCTGGAATGTAAAAACTTCAGCGGAGTATGAACAGTATGAAGACATTTCTGGATATAGTCTTGGTGCTTGGGTTTTTGTGTGCATAAGGCCTTTTACACAACAGATGTTTTCACTTGACATAGCAGGAGAACGTACAGGTGGATCCATTGGTGATGGCTCTGTGATAGTGGTGTGTACCAATAAGCAGTGAAAACCGTACCACAAAATCAGAGTTGGTTCAATCAGAGTTTAATTTCAGAACAGCATGAATATTTCTGGGTGTAGCAGTCCACATATGTGAACTCGTAACTTCACACTAGGAGGCTCCAAAGTATTTCCTGCCGGTACACATTAGCCAGTAATGTGTAATGTGTATATGCGGATAGCTCAAAAGATATGAGCAACTCCTCAGCATGTGAGACAAACACTGAGGATAGTTTACAAATGTCTTCACCAGTTGGACACGTGCCCCATGGTTTTTATGTTCTCTGTGTTATTACTTGAACCAATTAAAAGTGTATGCTAGGGGCGGCATGTTCCAGATGAACAAAGGAGGATTGTTTATCTGTCTCAAAATCATAGCTTTAAATGCAGAAATTAAAGACAATTTTATCAACATACCTGATTATAATTTTCTGTAGCCAGAGTCTCACTACAAGGTTATAAACTTAGTACCGAGTCCTATTTTAGTATCAGTCCGCTTGATGGTTTAAAAAGAGTTCACATTGCAGCATACTGAAAACTAGGGATTCATAGGTTTTTTTTAAGCTGAAACTTTACAGATGTGACCTGAGACCTGAGATGCCACAGTTATTAGATGCAAAAATGTATTTTCTATTGAGTACTGATCTGATACTAGAGCTGCCCTGTTCCCAAAGTTAAAATCTGTACATCTCACTCAGTGGGACTCATTTGACAAATTTTTATTAACATGATAATTGTTGTGGCACAAAAGAAAGATTGGCGGCTCTCCGTGTACATGAATGTAACTGATTACTAAACATAGGATTTTATGACACTGACATGACATTGATAACAATCTGGCATATTGGATTGATGCATCCCTGTTATTTATCAATTCACCTGCAGAGCAGTTTCTCAATTATTGTATTAATAGTCTGTTTGTTTAATTGTTTTGTTCATAAAATGTAAGAACAGGCTGGCAAATGTCTTTCACAATTTCCCAGGGTGACATTCATATTGCTCTTTTTTTCTGACCAACTGTCCAAAATCTTTCATTTATAAGGTTAAAAACCCAGAGAGAATTAGTTTCATATCATATGTACTTTCTCATAAATAGGAGCATTCAGAAAAATCTGATTGCCAGTGATAATTGGGACTTGGCAGTTGACGTGAACACTCTCTACAAGTTAAAAAATATTTTTAGCATAACTCAAATACGACATGAAGGCGGCATAATGAAGGATCCTGGTGAGTTGCATTATGGGAATTGTGGAATCCAGTGTTTGAAGCGCGACTAGGCCCTGAAGGTTATGATATCTCGGCCTCTGCTGCTTTGATTCTGTTTCATTTTTTGTCTTCCTCTTCCTCAAGTTTCTTGGTTGTATGGAAGTCAATGGAAAAATCCAAATTTTCTATTGATCGACTAATCGATTCAATGGCAAAATGTTTCAGTGCAACTGAAAACATCACACCCATATCAATAAAGTGTATTTGTTTGCATATGGTGGCATTTAGCGGGATTCGGGGAATCTCCCTCTTTCCCCCTGAGAGATAACATGGTTTCCGCTCAAGCTTTTCAAACTAAATAAGGAAAATGTCTCCTAACTTGGCGGTCTCAGTACAAGTATTGTATGTTTGGTGCCTTTGAGTTGAACATATTTACTCACAGCTCATACATTGATGAATAAAAAGACTCACATGTTGACCATAGACTGTAGGACCAGGCCGACCTATTATCACGTGACAAACTTAGGGGTGAGGGAGCAGCATCCGTGGGAGAGGCGGCAAAAAGAAGAGGGGAGGTGGGAGGGAGGGAGGAGGTCAAGACTTTGGCATTTCCCCTCACCGTCCAATGGGCGACCGGCTACGATGGGTTTGTGTATTTTCCAAACTCAGCTCAACGGACGTGGGTGGGGCCTCGGCGAGGGGAAGGAAGCGAGGCAGCAAGGGCGGGGGCCTGAATACATCCTGTTTCACACAGACCGAGTACAGTTGAAACGTGGCCGGTTGAAGTTAAGAGGAAAACGAAGATAGTAGTATTTAGTCGATTTAGACTGTTGTTATCAAGGCGCAACCGAGATATCACGTCCTCTGAGAGATCAGTTAACTGTTGAAGTTAGCCATTAATTGCCGTTATTTAGAACATTTCAGCCGGACTTCTGTTCAACCAGGTTTTTGTGTTGAGCTAACTAAGCGTGATTTAACGTTACTTTCACACTTTTTAGTCGTATCTTAAGCTCCCGGTTGTTGACCCTCGTGGTAAAGTGTTTTTGACCGGTAAGTCAGCATGACAAACGCGGCTAGCAGCTCGGAGAAAACTCCGTCCTTCGAGATGACCTGGGGCAGCTCCACCAGCAGCGGCTACTGCAGCGAGGAGGAGCCCGACTCTGAGTTCGAGCAGTACTTCACCGCCCGGACATCGTTCTTCCCCAAAACCCGGAAAGATAACGTTACTGCTAACGTAAAGCAGGTGAGAAGCCCGAAAAGGGTTAACAAAAAATAACGTTAGGTTTGAATAAAAAAACTCCTCAATGTAAAAAGGAGAAGTGAGACCAGAGAGATGGGTGATGGGGTGGTTCTCTCGCGTTATTTGAGGTTTCTGCTCTCTTTGACAGCTGTTCTGCTTAAATTGAGCATTTTATCCACATGTTTATGAGTCAAATGCAACTGTGTTGCTCAAGGGCACTCCAGCTGAGAGGATGTTTGCCAATGTGAGCTTGCAGGTTAAAGGGTGGAGCCGTGGTTCCAGTTTTGAGTAAATAGACTTGACACTTCTAACAAACATTGGATTGAGAACCTATAATAAAAGGCATGTCAGCACTGGTGGAAGAACCACAATCCAGCAGTGCAACTTTTTAATTGTAACAAGCACAGACCCACAGCTTAACTCTTGCAGAGAACAACTCGACTGTCATGTTGTATGACGCATGCCGGCTTCTCAGGTTTCCAGCCTAACACCCACCATTCATTGACGATTCAGGTTTCTCATACTTATTTCCCAATCACTGATGATTCATGTGTTGTTTTGGGTTTGTTAATTTTCTGTTCCTTTAGTCACCCACGCCCATTAAAGGTCTCAGCTGTCTTTATTGAAAAGCAGACGCTGTTTATTGTAAAACTCAGTGACATTCACCCTTTTTTGTGTCTCTGTGCAGAGGCCATTTTTGATTCACGTTGTTGGCACTG
The DNA here is from genome assembly GCF_949748355.1 of Melanostigma gelatinosum. Classification (NCBI taxonomy): domain Eukaryota; kingdom Metazoa; phylum Chordata; class Actinopteri; order Perciformes; family Zoarcidae; genus Melanostigma; species Melanostigma gelatinosum. The sequence goes on along the minus strand of NC_136636.1, from coordinate 16,935,645 downwards.
TTTGATCGGGCACTCCTTTTGTGGACATGTGGGAATGCAGTTGTTGCATAGGTTTTTCCTCCTGTTACCAAATGGGAAAGCTCAACATGGCCCACTTTATTGATTTATTGACTTGTTAACGGCAGCATATTAACTCTACAGTCTTTCAATCTGCGTAAGGTTCCCCACCATTGATCTTCTTCTGCTCTACGTCGATTTATAAGCTACCCAGCCCTTTTAAAGCTTGCAACATTGCCTGGTTTGTGGTCATTAATCCATAGTAATGGATATAGAGAGAGGCAAGGTAGAGTTAGATATATTCTAACGATATTTTGAAGAAGAGAAAAAAACCTCCATTCGTGTAGAAATGCTTGTTTGTAATAATGGAGAAAGAGTATCAATGCAGCGTCCACAGATACTGGATATGGATTTTACTCCTCAGGAAACCCCCTGCTCCTAGGAACCTCAAGGAATGAGCTGGAGCAGAGTATGGAAAATAAATTTGTGCTGCCTCGCACTGGTGTTGCATTTTCTTACTATACAGGAAATACCAGTTGGTCAGTTTACTCAGGAAAAGCTCTAATGGAACTAATTGCCAAATGTGCATGACTGAGACATGACTGAGACGGTGCGGTTGATGAGGCAGCTGACTTCACAGGATGTGTCTGTAAAACAAGGGAGGACTTTGTCTCTCCCACTTGTGAGAGCCGGAGAGGGGAGGCTATTTTTACATGAATACCAAGTCGAAGAATGCGATGCAGAACCGTTGGTCGCACTCATTACAAACAGCTGCAAGTTGCACATACCCCTCCTTCCTATAACCCCTCCTGGGCCGAGGAATCGGAGCAGTCGTACAGGATTGGGCAGCGCTGACATCATCGTTTTTGCCTTTGCTGTGTTGTAAGGAAGTTGAGTCTGATGCAACTGGTGCTCACTGTTAGAAATAACGGTGGCCTAACAGGAAGTCAATTAACTACAGTTTTACTAAAGTTTGGTTGTTTGTAATTCTCTTCTGAACAACATTAGTTGCGGAAGAAGAACTTATTTAAATCATCACACTAGTTTCTTTTACACAATAGCTTCACACCTTCTTCCAACATTCTCAATTCCTGAAAACTTACTTTTCAACACACCTGATATGTTTTTAGGATTGGTACAAAAAAGTAAGTTGACAATTTTTAAGAATGTAATGCACAACTAAACCGTGTCCAGTGTCCATTCATGTACCGGTGCATTGTGGGTGTTGTGTGTGGCTCTTTCTCTGGGTCCTGCTGTGGTTTGGAGATGAGCCCTGCCACCTGGTGGTTTAACACTGTAACTCCTCACTGTCTCCTCCAGGATGAACAAATTGAATGGGGAAAGCAGGAGTTGACCACTGCAGATATTCAGCAGAAGGTGAAGGAATACAACGCTCAAATCAACAGCAATCTGTTCATGAACACGGTGAGCAGCGATGATCTACAACAAATCCATGCATTATTAAGGCGGCAGGGTTTTTTTTATTCAGTGAAACATTTTTATTTTACTCAACAGAACAAGGATGGCTCCTACACTGGCTTTATAAAGGTGCAGTTCAAGTTGGCCCGTCCTGTGTCAGTTCCACCTCCAAAGAAAGGAGGTCACGATGCCGGAGGGAGGAAGGCTACCGGAGTGAAGCGTCGCACCTCTTTCTACCTTCCAAAGGATGCGTCCAAGCACCTGCACATAAGCTCACGCACTTCTGCCCGTGAGGTCATCGAGGTTTTGTTGAAAAAGTTCACAGTGGTGGATAACCCTGGCAAGTTTGCTCTGTTTGAGCGTAGCGAGCGTCATGACCAAGGTATCACTCCACTTCATTATGCTTACACATTTGACCTCCTGCAGTGTTTTTAAATCAAAATGTGCATGCTTTACATTAAGTTGAGTTGGGGTTTTTTTCTGCTCTTTCAGTTTATATTCGCAAGGTCTCTGATAATGAGAGTCCCCTCCGCCTGCGTCTGTGTACTGGGCCCAATGAGAAAGTCCTCAGCTTTGTTCTGAAAGAGAATGAAACTGGAGAAGTCAATGTGAGTGTAACATGGATTTGTGAGTAAGGGCCAAACCCTGTGGTAAGTTTATAAAGTGTACTAACGGTACATTTTTACTCTTCTTACAGTGGCATGCCTTCTCCATGCCTGAGTTGAAGAACTTTGTGCGCATGTTGCAGCGTGAAGAGGAGGAGCACGTCAAGCAGATAGTGAAGCGGTACGCTGTGGCCCGTGCGAGGATGCGGGAGGCTCTGGCCGGCTCGACCCCCGGCTGAGCCGACTCTGCGCTCGGGGTTGAACGTGCACCTCTTGGCTGGACAATCGCCTGAAGACGACCAGTCATCGCTGCATCCAAAGATCCCAGATAATACAACTCTAAACGCCTCTTGGGTGAACGAGAGAGTGAAACAGGGCGCAAGACAATGAGAGCGAGAGAGAGCTAGCGCGAATGTGCGTGTGAAATGATGCGAGAGATGAGAAGTGCCTTACACCTGGAGAGTCTGATGTGCCTGAGAGAATTGAGTTGAGAGAAATGCCACTGGCAGATGAGACTGTGATGTCTGATAATCCCGTGTACCTCAGCTGTGTCACTTTAACTTTTAAAGAAAATGTCAGGGATGGTTTTTGGCATTTTTTGGTTTAAAAATATGATTAATTTACATTTGTAGATGCAGTGCTAAAGTCAAGCCCCATATTGTAATTGAGCCGATAATCACACGTCTGGAAGTTACATTCCTTTTTATTTTTCCAGATTACAAATTTGGCAACATGTCCAATCATGATATTACTGCCGAGTTCAGATCAACTTAATCTGGTCCTTTAACAGCCTACCATGAAAACCTTCAACTCCCATTATGACATTTGGAAAAGTTAAATACACATTTGTTGCTGAAGAGTATTTGGATTTTCATTTGACCCAGGCTCAGAAATCTGCCATGTCCTCTCGACACCCCTGATGGGTGCAACTCTTTGTTTTTTATTTTACGGTCAAATTGTGAATTTGACTGATGTATGGACATTTGTATGCAACTATGAATGTCGGAGAGAGCCGTGTCACTCTGGTTGACTGGAACCTTGAATGAATATTGGTATACATGTGTTTCACTGAAAGCTGTTTGTCATTCCTTCATATCTTTGTTTATTTCTGTCCTTTAAGAAAATGGTTTTCTGTCGTTCTTCGGTTCACTAACATTGTATCCGGCCATGCACGTATTTACATGTTGAAGCTACAATGTGACAAATGTGCACCGCGTTCAGTAAAGAATTTCCCAGTTCAAATAAGTTTCTTTATTTCTTGTATATCGTTAATAAACGTGGAAATATGCCCGTGTTATATTTGGGTGATAAGCCCCAAAACGGGACGATAAAATAACCCAGCTCTCCACAAACAAAACCCTAACCCCCACATCGTAGACATAGTTAAACGCAATTTTTATCCGACCCTCTTTTAGATTAACATCCCCGTCATGATGTTAAGTAGTAGAAAGTACAATGACTTCCGGTAACTGTCTCGGTACCGCCTGTCTGTCCAATCAGCTGATCTCCATCGTAAGGACCAAAACAGCTAACGCTAGCTTAACGTAGCCGGGGGTAAAAGTTATGAAAGGACATGACGATTTAATACGGTATTATAAGGTAGGATGTTGTCAATATTCTGTTTTTGCGTCGTTTGGTGGTCTATGGCGAAGATGATTTGGTGTTTGTTTAGGAGACATGTCGCTGTGTCTGGCTCGTCAACGTTTAGCTGTTGTAGCTAACCTGCGTCAGAAGCTAACAGGCTAACTCACCTTAATATGCAGGCGACGTTAGCTACAGCTAGCTACATGTTCTTAGCTAGCCCAATACTATGTGGTGCTTCATGGGACATGTTCTTGGCGTTACGTTTAAAATGACGGTTGTTTTTACACCGTAATGTGGCAATGTAACTAACGCTAATAATCAGATTGCTCGCGTTTAGGATTATATGGTTGTGTGTTAGCTTCCTGTGAAGCTAGCATAACGTAAAGGTTCCAATACAGCGTTAGCGTCGACATTGTCTCGTTTAGTGAACTGATATTATGTATATTAATTTCGTCTATTTTAAGATCGACAACAGTTCTTTTGATTCAATGCGTTTCTGAATCAAGTTCTGACTCCTTACAGGGTAAAATGATCATGCATCACATTGATAATAGCTGCATTAAATCTAGTGTATCACAGTGAATCAGTAATACAGTATTTGATCAAAGAGTTACACAAGTAGTCACACAGCTACCTGAACACCAGTTAGAGAAAGTCAAGTCTGATGTGTGTGTGTTTCTTCTCAGATCCTGGCTTTGATGAGGAATTGAGAGCGTCTGGCCACCAACCAGATTGAAAGCATTAACTGGAGACTAACTATGTCTTATCTCTGAGAATGGGAGGAAGTGGATCCAAAGCCAAAGGTGTCTGGCCTTTCTCAGGCAGTGGAGCTGGAGGGGATTCAGCCAGTGATGGGAACGAGCAGTCTGTGGCCCGCCTCAAAGGTTCCAGAGGTGCCACACCGTTTGTTTTTACCAGGAGGAGGTAAATAAAACATGATTGGAAAATGGTAATGTTCGCTTCACCCAAATAACAATTTAGTTTGTTAAGTAATCCTAGTGGAGGTTGTTTTTATGTGGTTTGAGATAATAATATCCTGGAAATACAATGGAGGAGAACGGCTGTATAATAAATGCATTTTACGCCTGTATTATATGCTGGAAATAGAGATATGACACAAAATGAGGGGAGAGAGAGATGGGAATGACTTGCAACAAAGGTCTCAGGCTGGATGGAACCCGGGATGCTGGGATTCATAGTCATCACCCTAACCCCTACTTCACCAGGGCACCTCAAATAGAAAGAGTCCCATTGAAAGACTGTCCACCGGGAGGTATGTGGATGGTTTTAGTCAGAGGCAGATCTGTTCATCTGTTCAAATGATTAACTTTATTCATCCCCATCAGGGCAATTAATTAACAACAATCAATAGCAGAGCACACACGCAGCTAAGAACACAAAATAATACAATAAATAGTTAAAATACTTAAAAGTTGAAAGTGTAAATTAGCTAAAATATGCTAGGTGTTAGCTGTGGGAAGTAAGGGCCGGTGTCTCAAAACCTCCATTAAACTTTGCTGGATGAGGTATGGGAGAAAATACAAGATAGTGTTTTTGTTTTTTGGATAAACTGAGCATGTAATTGTCACTTAAATGTGATCTGTTGCAAGTTTCTATCTCCTGACTTGTAGTTTTAGACTGATGTTGACTTGCTGTGTTGGCAGTTCTTTGTACTATGACGAGGACGGCGACCTTGCTCATGAGTTCTACGAAGAGACTGTGGTGACAAAAAACGGCAGAAAAAAGTCCAAGTTGAAGAGGATTCAAAAAAATCTGGTTCCACAGGTGAGCCAGGGACACATTTTGGCAATGCTAATCTGAGTGAAGCATGTTCTGAATGATTTGTGGATTTTAATATTTATGCACTTTTTTTTTTTAGGGACTTGTGAAGCTTGACCACCCCTGTATACATGTAGATTTCCCCGTCGTCCTCAGTGAGGTGTGAAAAGTTGCACTGGACTGATATACTATGAAGTGCAGCAACAGGAACTCTTCCCGGAGCAAAGTTTTGTCCCCGTGTCAGAGCATCAAAGTCAAGACTGGAGCCGTAGTCCGGAGAGCAAAAGGAAAAATCAAGCTGTCGTCTAAAACTGATATATTGAATGAAATGTTATACATTTGAATTCAACTTCGGTCAGAGGGTTCCCTGTTCACAAAAATCCATATTTTGATATTCACAGAAGTAGTGGTGGTTCAGGTTGTGTGTCCACTACCCAGCTGATATGTAAGCAGTCTTAGAGAATACATCAGATGAAGATGTATGTGTTCTTTTGCAGGGAAAAACATCCTTGATGTGAAAAAAGGCTTTAACGGTTTATGCCTTCTGTGAGACGTAGAGTGAAACTGTATGTGTTCATGTGGGCACTTAGGTTTGTTTGTTTGAGTGAGTGTGTGTGAGAGACGGGAACGGAAGATGTAGTTACAGGGTAGAATAATGGATTGTGAAATTTATTATATATATATATACATATATATATATATATATATATGGTCATGTTCTGTATTGTCACGTCTGAGTCTGTCTCAGTAACCGGAGCTCAGACCTGCACTAGTGAACATAATGTACTGTAAATAATATCAGATTTCTTAGTTGGAATTACTTGAATAAATGGTTTACTGAGCTGAATATCTGAACTTTTCTATTATGTTTGTTATGACCTCCTATTAACCTCCTATTACCATTGAGTTATGTCAAATAACACATTTAATTTCTTGGTCCCAAACGCATCTTACTTTTAATGTTAGCTGATGAAAAGGTTATCAATTAAAGGAATTTTGTTATTATCTTAGGTAAGGAAATCATATTTCCTTTCTTGCCAAGAGTTAGATGAGATTTATACCACTCTTGGATTAAACCAACAAGATAAAACGTGATAATTAGAGGGATTTACAGGTGCTGGTAGGTGTATTTTGTTACCTTTGAGTAGACTCTCACAACCTGTTTCATCCTGTGTACAGACTTCATGCTAAGCTAAGCTAGCCATTCATACTGAATGCACAGACCTGAAAGTAGTTTCAATTGTTTCATCTCACAAAAGAAGTGAATACATGTTTTTTTCCAAAATGTAAGTTCCAGTCACCAACTATAGAAAGAACTGCAGTTATAGAATGAAAACTCATTGTGTGCTCAGTGCAATCATTTCAGTTTACTGGAAGTGAGGGGACTACAAAGTGGAAATTGCATTTAGTGAAGTGGTCACTTTTGAAAAATGTAGTCCGCAATTCCCGCACTTCCATGACTGCTGTAATTATAACCCTGATATATCCAGTCTTATTTTTAGCTGTTCCTCATTGTCGTCTTTAATTTCCTTTGCTGAGCTGTACGGCTGCTGTGTGCAACCAAAGCCAGATTTGATTTATTTATACCTAGTTATTATCCAAAGATGGAGAACACATTTACATTTCAACAACATGTAAGGTTTCCCACCTCTAGATGGCAGCAGAAATCTCCACCAGTACGAGCTCAAATGAACGTGTGACCATGTTTGTTGTGACACACTGTATGTTTACTCTCTTACCTCTAATGAGAATCCTGTGCAGTTAGACTCACCACGGAGGTGGACGATTAAATTAAATGCTGCTTCATGGACACGCTGAAAGACTTAAATTGTTCCAGATGGCAGAATATGAAACTTGAACAGTAAATGTCAACATATTTCAGCATAGCTGACAAATCCCCACAGTAAATGGGTAGGGCTTCCGTTGCAGACATTCTCTTGTGCCTGTAATTGTGTGGAATGTGGTTAGTGGGTGTGTTCTGGGGCCAGAGGTCAGTCGCTTTGATGTGCTTCCTCTCCACTGGTCTTTGATGTTTTGCTAAATGTCCAGCTTATATTATAAGGATGAACCCCTTTCACATAAAGCCATAAAAAAGAACTTGAACATGAATATGAAACCGTATATAGCTCTGTTGAACTATACAATGTGTTCTGGGGTGTCTTCAGGGTGTTTTATGAAAGGGATACATTGTCCATGTGATGGTGGGCGGGAGAGATAGTCATAAATTATCAGCAGGCTTGAAAAATAAGTAGAATATGCTTTGAATTACAAACAATAAATATATATATTGTTTTCTTAGGGATTACGTAACATACTGTATATAGCTGTTTGAAGTAAAACAGCAGTGTAGCCTTTATTTAATCTCTTTTCACATTTGGATTATGTTACTGAGATATAGTGTGATCACACACAGTGCATGTGACTAACAGAGCTGCTGAAAGAACGGAAACAAGGACAATGTATGGTAACAGCCTGTGTTTCTCATCGATACATAAGCCACATGAGCGTGTGGGTTTAGGTGCAAACAGCTGCAGTGGGATACCAGCATGTATTTTAGGGCCCTAATAGATCATTTAGCTACTTTTCCTCTCATACAAATGGGGGGTTTTGGATCTTGTTTTTGGCCAGTGCCATCAGGGCAAATGAGGCAGTAAACTTTTATTAACGCCGAACCCAAGAAATTCCTTATATCCCAGTTTACCAATTCACACGAATACCCAAATGTATCGCAATGCATAAGTGTTTGGGACGCAAAGTGAAGGTGGCCGGGCGTGCTTCCAGTTTCCCTGCCATTGTGTTTTGCTTCCTGAGTTCTGCTGATGTAACGTTCAGGAGGCAGAGGTCAAAGGGAAAACCAAGCCGTTCCTTTCCCTCCCCTCTTCATTCACATGGGTTGTTCATGCTCTACATTTTCCTTAAACACAACAGAGAGAGAGAGTAACTGATGACATGGCGAGGTGAGTCAGCAAAGCTCGGAAAACAAAGAGCGGAACGGACTCTGACACAGGAAATCATCTCACTTCCAGGCCTTGACCTCACACCACAATCATGTGCTCAGGGATCCGTCAGCTCACGAGTATCCGCGAAGAATAAGTCTGCTTTTCAGAGTAACACACCGTTCTTCGAAACGTTACCGACAGAAACACTTTTGACAGCTGTCCGCACTCACATTTCCTTCTTCCAATTTACACAGAGTTTGAAAACTGGTGGGTTTATTTGATTAATGTGTCAATGCGCGGCCACTACCCTCTTCTCCCATAGTCACCATCGCTCATG